>NW_008340140.1:4456537-4522099 GCF_000622305.1 Nannospalax galili
CTGTACCTTACATATTGCATCAAATTACTGTGCTGGCCTAAGCTGGCCTAAACTGGCCTAAACTGACCTAGACTGACCTAATGCTGACACTTCCCCCAGGCTCATTCTCACAAGTCTAAAATGCGTTCTTTTTTAAAAAAAAAAAAAAAATTACATTTATTCATTCATTTATTTATTGAGGGGAGCACATGTGGAGCTCAGAGGACAACTTGCACAAGTTGGTTCTCTCCTTCCACCATGTGGGTCCCTGCCCCCTGCCCACACTCCCAAAGACCAGCATATTTTTCTTCTAACTCTCCATTTCTATCTAATTTAACACTCTTTTTCAGACAGGGTCTCCCTGTAGCCCCAGCTGTCCTGGAACTTTCTATGTAGACCAGGCTGGCCACAATCACAGAGATCCGCCCGCCTCCGTCTGAGTGCTGGGATTAAAGGTGAGCGGCTCCAAGCTCACCTGGCTTCAGCTTCTTTGTTAAACACAGAGTCTGTCTTTTCACAGCTGTTTGAATAAAAACTTATTTGATATAGTGGTATTACCTCCTTTAGGGAAACAGAAGCTTTGTGATTCCTGGATTTATAATCAAATATGCCACTAGGTGACTTGCACAGAAGAGAAAACGATTCTTTTTCAAGTGAATCCAAACAGTGTCCATTCTACCAGGTACGCACCTCAGCCTCAACCTCAGCCTCTGCCTCTGGAGGCTCTCTCGGCCCTTTGCTCTCATCCACTGGTGCAAGAAGTTTTGTTTGGGGGGCAGTTTTTCTGTGTCTCATGTAGCCCAGGCTGATCTCAAAGTTCCTATGTATCTGACGGTGACCTTGAGCTGTGATTCTCTGCCTTACCTCCCTCTAAAGGGATGACAGGCATGGGCCACCACACTTGGTTTATGTGGTACTGGGGATCGAACCTAGCGCCTTGTGCATCCCAAGCAAGTGGTCTACCAGCTGAGCTACATTACCAGCTCGCATCATCTTATGAATAGCATTCACAAAGTGTTTTCTCTTGGTTAACTGGCTAACAAACTCTATGGCCCACCGATTCCACAAGAAGTCACTTCTCTGTGTGAAGCGATCTGTGACTAAGACGCAAGCGGTTGTGTGTAAGGCTGAACAGAAGACTATTGCCACCCATTGAGTAGGTTAGGGGCAGGTATGGCACAACTCCTTACAGCCCTAGGAAAGCTCTGTTAGTACCAAGATGGAGCCTCTGTCAGCAGTGTCCCTGTCTGCCCCTGTCTGCCTCTGGCTGGGCAGGATGTGATCAGTTGTTTCATGTTCCTTCCTCTTTACCCTCCCCACCAGGACCAAAACCCTTTCTCCCCAAAGTTGCTTTTATCAGGTGTTTCATCACAGCAATGGGTCCACTTACATACATGCACCTTTGTGTCTGTTCATAGCTGTGTATGTTCCCATGTGCTTGTGCTGGATGCTTTAGTTGTCAACTTGACACACCTGGGTAGAGAGAGTCTCAGATGAGGAATTACCTCCATTGGATTGGCCTGTGACCATGTCTGTGGAGTATTTTCTCCTTTGTTGAGTGATGAAGGAGGGCCCAACTCACTGTGGGCAGTGCCACTCCTGGGCAGGTCGTCCTGTATTGTATAAGAAAGCAGATTGAGCATGGGCCAGGGGAGCAAGCCAGTAAGCAGCGTTCCTCCATGGTCTGTGCTCCAGATTCCCGCCCTGGCTTCCCTTGGATAATCGGCTGTTCTTGTAAGTGAAATAAACCCTTTCCTCCCCAAGTTGGTTTCGGTCAGTGTTTGTATCACAGCAATTGGAAGCAGACTAAAACAGTGCTTATGTGGGTACTATATAACTCTGAATTTTATACAAAATATAAAGTCATGGTTGACAGTAAGAAGGGAATTGATGGGTGCCCTTGGGATGGTGGTTGGGAGAAAGTCACCACCCCAAACCCTCCTAAGACAAGAACAAAATAAACAAGTCTGTGAGTCCCTGATTCCTGGGAGACTCTGACCACCAGGAATTACATCTGGAGAAGCTGTCTGAAGCCAATAACCCAGAGGCTAGTTAAGGAGAAAAGGACACAGCATTCTCTGTCCTGAAGGGACACCCACCTCCTGGACTCCTGGTTGTTACTCTCCTTGGTGCTCTAATGTAGGTGGTTCTGTTTTTCACCTTAGAAGGTTTCCCAGTTTTCTTTAAGGACAACACCAAGCCAGGCGTGGTGGCACACACTTTTAATCCCAGCACTTGGGAGGCAGAAGCAGTCAGAGCTCTGTGAGTTCACGGCCAGCCTGGTCTACAAAGTGAGTTCCAGGACAGCCCCACTACAGGGAGACCCCATCTCTAAAAGGCAGGGAAAAAAAATAAATAAAAGCAACAAAATCCGGTGCACATCTTTAATCCCAGCCACTCAGGAGACTGAAGCAGGTAGATCTTTATGATATCAAGGCCAGCCTCATCTACATAGCAAGTTCCAGACCAGCTGAGGCTAAGATGGCACCAAAATACAAGCTATTTTTTAAAATTTGCTTTTATTGGCGCTCAAAAGATGGCTCAGTGAGAGAGAGAGAGAGAGAGAGAGAGAGAGAGAGAGAGAAACAGGGTCTCCCTGTAGCCCCAGCTGGCCTGGAACGGGCTAGGTAAACTAGGCTAGCCTCGATCTCAGAGCAATCTGCCTGCCTCTGCCTCCCACCAAGTGCTAGGTAGGATTAAAGAAGTACACCAAGTCTAGCACTTTTATTACATCTATTTTTTTTTTTTTTTTTATTTATTTATTTATTTTGTGGGGGAGGGCGTGGAGGCCATGGTACACGTGTGGAGCTCTAAGGACATCTTTCAGGAGTGTGGTTCCACCACGTGATTCCTGAGGATCTAACTCAGATCATCAGGTTTGACGGAAGGTACGTTTACTCTCTGAGCCACCTTTCCAGACCCTTATTTACTTACTTATAGACAGGGTATCACTTATTCATTTACTTATTTATTTATAGACAGGGTCTCATGTAAATCAGGCTGGCCTCAAATTTGCAAGGTAACTGAAGATGATCTTGAATTCCTGATCCTCCTGCCTCCACCTCCTGGGTGCTGGGATTACAGGCGTGCCTCAACAAACCCAGATACAAGATTTTGCTTTTAAGCCACCGTCCACCATTTTATTTATTTGTTTATTTTATTATTTATTCTAAAGATCTTTTTGTTGCTGTTTTGTTTTTCTTATTTTCCTTGTTTTTTTTTTCTTTTAATATTAAAGATCTTATTCTAGGATGAAAATAATGACTCGTTATTCGAGGATATGTTCATGTGCTATATCAACAAAGGACTTAAGAAAGAATTGTTTTTAATCCACTCTCTCCCTCCCCCCTGCTTTTGTTTGGGGAGGGGAAAACCACTCTCTTGTAACCCAGGCTGGTCTTGAACTTGCCAAGTAGTAGAGGATTACCTTGAATTCCTAATCCTCCTGCCTCTACCATCTATACTCAGCCTTCTCCACCTCCCACCCTAAAAAAATTTTTTTGTGTGTATCGCCTTCATGTGTGTAAGTTCATTTTTTTAATATTTTATTATTTTTATTTTTATGTGTATACATGTATTTCCTGCATGTAGGTAAGTGCACCCGTGCTGTGCAGTGCCCAAGGAGGTCAGATGGGGGTGTTGGATCCCCTGGAACTGGAGTTAACGGGATCGATGTTAGCAGCCACATGGGTGCTGGAAACAACCTGGGTCCTCTGCAAGAGCAGCCAGTGCTCTTAACTACTGAGCATCTCTTCAGCCCCCCAGCCCATGTTTAAAATTAACTGACAGTTTCTTATGGCATTTAGGAATCTTAATGCTTTTTTTGCTTTCTTCCCCTTCCTTCCCTGCTTCTTCTCCTGCTGAAACCTTCCTTTCCCTCCTATTTGCATGCCTTTGGTGTGCAACCACTGAGTTTAATTAGGCTGCCTGAATGAGCATGGGTGGGTGAATATTCACCCGGAGCATGGCCAATTTATCAGTGGTCACTGAAGAAAGTCAACCCCTCCCCCAGCACAACTGCCAATAGCTCCTTAGAGCATGCCAGATCCTCCTCCTCCTCTTCCTCTTCCTCCTCCTCTTCCTCTTCCTGTTCCTCCTCTTCCTGTCCCTCCTCCTCCTCTTCCTCTTTCCTCTTCCTTCTCTTCCTCTTCCTGCTCCTCCTCTTTCCTCCTCCTCCTCCTCCTCCTCCTCCTCCTCTTCTTTTTTTGAGACAGGGTCTCTATGTACCCCTGGCTGGTCTTGAACTCAAAGATCCCCTGCCTCTGCCTCCTGAGTGCTGGGATGAAAAGTGTGCATTATCATGCCCTGCCTTTTCTTTCTTTTGATTATTGAAATAAAATTAAAGCAGGGCACCTAGCAGAACAGCAGATGAAGGAAAACAGATCAAACTCAGAACATCACACAGTATCTGAAAAGCTGGGGGAAAAACAGGGCCTTTGTAGTATGTGAGCCTCGTGCCAGGGAAATAATTGCGAAAAATGAAAAAAAAAATCTCTAAAAAAGATCTAAAAATGGTACATATCTGTTACAAGAAAACAAAACAAAAACAAGCAAACAAAAAACATTGATCATTCAAAAATTGTGGAAGTCAGAAATTCTTTGATAGAGTTATTTCCAGTCTCTCTCTTGAGATACAATCATACCTAAGAAACTGGGCTCAGAGGTTAAGATTAGCACTGACAGCTCTTGCAGAGGACCTGGGTTCAGTTCCCAGCACCCACATGGCAGCTAACAGTCATCTGTAACTACAGTTCCAAGTGAGCTGATGCCCTCTTCTGGCCTCCATGGGCACTGCACACACATGGTGCACTTACATAGATGCAGGCAAAACACTCATACATATAAAATTAAAAGAAATTATGCCTGATAAAAGAAAATAGGATAGAAAAATATGGTTGCTTAGGTAAACAGCAGGGGCTAAGGGAGGTTTCTCTGACAGGATTGAAATTCACTGAGCCTCAGTTTATAAAGGGAGTCCCAAACAAAAGGCCTTTGAGAGGGGATCAGTCTGCCACCATAACTTAGCATACAATGGGAGGCTTAGTGCAGGCTCCCAGGAGAGAGAACCAGACAGAAGGAGTGAACATCTGGCAGGGTCCAGCTATCCTCCCAGTGAGTACCCATGAATCCAGAAAGGTTTCTGAAGCCAAGTTCCACCCATTTCTACAGGAAGGGGCTGCCCTTTGCTGCTGAACCTGTGACTGATCCAGAGGTTTCCACCTGGGGTCTGGGAGATCTGGAAACCCACAAACACTTTTACACCCACTGTTTACACACACACTCCTTGTTTCTGCTTAAAGACTGGGTAAAATAAAAGCCCTTTAAACTTCGTTTCAACACTTTGTCATACCAGGCATGTGACTTATATGTATGGTGTATTACATAGTGAATGTGCATACATGTGTATACCTACAGTTGTGAATAGGGCATCTATCAATTTCCATCAGGTTTTCTATGAAGATGAGAGATTAAAGAACACTGGTTTGGGTTGGAGAGATGGCTCAAGGGCCTTGCAGATGACCCAAGTTTGGTTCTTAGCACCCACTTTAGGCAGCTCACAATCGCCCGACATTTCAGTTTCAGGGTCTCTTCTGGCCTCTATGTGAATTGCCCTACAAAGGTGAACTCACACAAATAAAATAAAAATAAATTAAAAAAAAATGACCAGTCACAATGCCAGTCAACATGATGCTGCATTTTGAGTCTGGTTATGAATTTTGGGGTTGTTTGTCTGTTTGTTCATTTATTTACTTTGGTTTGGTTTTCTGAGACAGTCTTCCTGTAGCCCCAGCTGTCCTGGAACTCAATCTCATAGCGATCTGCCTCCCAGTGCTGGAATTAAAGGTGTGCACTATTGCATCAGTGTGAATTCTGTATTTTAATTTGGCTCTTGCAAAGCTCTTTGACCATTGAATCTAAGCATTTCTTCCATGGCAGCCTATAAAATATCTCCCAAGGATTAGCAAAGCCACCCTTCGCGTTTTCAGTGGAACTCGCTCAGCTGTTTCCTACATTCATGCACCATTTATCTTAAAATATTTTCAGATTTCCCACTGACATCCAGTCTATGCTAACCCAAGGGGACAGGCGGTGGGTAGGAGGTCTCTGCAGAAGACAAGAGAGGGGTGGGGACCTGTGTTCAGCTGTGGCAGTCAATCTTCAAGTATTTTAAGTTTTATTTTTATTTTATGTGTCTGAATGTTTTGCCTGTATGTATGTAAGTCTACCAGAAGAGGATGATGAATCCCCTGGAACTGGAGTTACAGATGATTGTTAGCCATCATGTGGGAATCGAACCCGGGCCCTCTACAAGAGCAGACAGTGCTCTTAACTGCTAAGTCATCTCTCCAGCCCCTCTTCAAGTATTTTTTTTTGAATTGTCCACTGTATGCAAATACTCTCTTAAGTTATAGGCTACAAAGCTACAGGGAATAAACTCTCCTTCCAAGATTGCAGATGAGTGCAGTGCATGGATTAGCAGAATCCTGACCCATTAAGGAAAATGCAGGCATAAATTAGCAAGAGTTTAGCCAGGCATGGTGGCACACGCCTTTAATCCCAGCACTCAGGAGGCAGAGGCAGGTGGATCCTTGTGAGTTCAAGGCCAGCCTGGTCTACATAGTGAGTTCAGGTCAGCTGGGACTACAGGGAGACCCTGTCTCAAAAAGACAAAAAAAAAAAAAAAAATTAGCAAGAGCTTGGGGCTGGAGAGATGGCTCCAGCGGTTAAGAATACTGGTTGCTATTGCAGAAGGCCTGGGTTTGAATCCCAGCACCCACATGGCACCTAACAACTGTAACTCCAGTTCCAGGGGTTCCAATGGCCTCTTCTGTCCTCTCGGGCATCACACAACATGGGTGCACTTGCAGGCAATACACACATACACATAAAATAAAAATAATGAATAAAATATTTTTAAAAATTAGCAAGATCGTTCTGTTTTTCACTTATCAGCTTAACAGATATCAAACAGTTTGATAATACTGGATTTGTCTTTGCGGGGTGTGAGGAAACAGACTCTGTCCTATGCAGCCACAGTGGGCAGGAAGATAAAATTTGTTTCACCTGCCGCCGTGCGAGGTGGTGCAAATCTGTCCTCCTAGCACTGGGGTCGCTGAGGCAGGAGGATTTGCAGTTCAAGATCAGCTCCAGTTACATAACTAGATCCCCTGTCTCAGAAAAACAAAACAAGTGGCTGGAGATGTGGCTCAGCTGGTGGAGTGCTGGCCCAGCATACAGGAAACCCTGGGTTCCATCTCTACCAAGAAGGAAACTGATGTGATGGCACAGGCATGTAATCCCAGCACTCAGGAGGTGGAGACAGGAGGGTCAAAAGGATCAGCCTTTGCTATGTAGTAAGCAGAGGCCAACCTGGGCTACATAAGACTCTGCCTCAAATTAAAAAAAAAAATATATATATATATATAATAAAATAATAAGACAAAAGCTTTATGGAAACATAAACTAAAATAAAAAGTGTCCTTTGACCTAACAATTATCCTGCTGGACATGATTCTAGGGACTCAGGGGGAACATCTGACCGGAGAGAAGTTGCTGCACTGCGACAGTAAGTGCAGTGCCCCAAACAACCAAAATGTGCAGTAGCAGAAGCTGTCACAGTACGTTCCGGTCACATGGTGTGATATTTCGGCAGCTGGAGGCTGCTGGGCTAGTCTGATCCGTGGCCAATGGATGAAGTGAAAAACTAGCCTCCAGTGTGGGGGGGACTCTGATTACCAGTAAGGAACTGTATTAGGGGCCAGTGAGATGGCTCAGCAGGTAAAGGCACTAGCCGACAAGCCTGACAACTTGAGTTGTTAACAGATTACAAAAGAAGGTTATGGAATTAGGATCAAAGCTAAGTGAAGCAGAAGAAGAATTTGTGTTGGGCAGTCCTCTTAAGTCAAAAGACCCAAATGAATGGATTTCCCACCCGCTTGGAGAATATGCATGTACCAGTCCACTGTTGCTCAGTACTGTGAGCTCTGCATCAGAGGCTGCTGAGGTTAAGGTGAGGGACCATGAGACTGGAGATCTTGAAGAAACTCTCTAGGACATAGACTCTGTCCAGGACATTTCCTTTGACCATGGGACAGGCTTCCAGCTCTCTGTTCTGCGGACATGACCATGAAGCTATATCAGGACTGTGAGAGCATCACAACTACACACAGCCATGATCACAGTCTCTTTGGTGGCAGCCATGCATGGTAGATGTCATGGAGTATCTGCCTCAAGGGAAGAAACTACAAAAATGTGAGATGTGCAAACAGGCTACTGTGTTAAAACATTCACAAGAATGGGGGCACATGGTGTGGGCAAATTAAGACGGTGTTCTGATCACAAACCAGATAGTGCATATATGGGTTGTAGCAGCAAAGCAATGCAAGGCTGAGTGCCCAGCATATGCACATGTGGTCCAACGAATATCCTGAGCTCCAGAAAATTCATACTCTTCCATGTCTGAAGCAACAAAATCTGAGACTAAAATAAAGTGGCAAGCCGAGGTTCTGGATGCAGAGACAAGACTGTTAAGATCTAGGAGGTCTGGCTGGAGAGATGGCTCAGTGGTTAAGAACACTGGTTGTTCTTGCAGAAGACCCGGGTTTGAATCCCAGCATCCACCTGGCAGCTAACAACTGCCCATAACTCCAGTCCCAGGGAATCCAACAGCCTCTTCTGACCTCTGCAGGCATTGCCCAACATGGGTGCACTTACCTACATGCAGGCAATACATGCATACACATAAAAATAATAAAATTTTTTTTTAAATGTGGGACATCAGTACTGGCATGTACCTTATGACCCTTGTGGATCATGATAATTGGGTATGTGGGATTCTGTTCCATTCTTGGGAGGGTAATTTGAGTTTCCCCATTATGGGGTCACTCCCTCTCCTCGGGGTCGTTGGCCTTACAATAGCAATTGATGCATGAAGATCCTCTGAGCACATGAATAGTTTGCTGCCACCTTGGACTTCCACAAGACCACAGCGCTATGTGGGTACTAGCAGTGTAGATCAAACAGTACTCAACTGATATCATGATCACCCCACTGAACTCTGTTTAAATAAACTTTATGGGGGGGGGGGCAGGAGAGGTTAGAGCACTTACGGCTCTTCCAGAGGACCAGGTTCGGTTTCCAGCACCGACATAGTGCTCACAGCTGTTTGAACTCCAGTTCCAGGGCATCCGATGCCTCTTCTGGCATATAAAATATAATAATATATAAAATATAAAAATATATAAAATATATATTTTATAATATATAAAAGAAAGAAAGAAAGAAACAAACAAATGAATTAGGGGCCAGTGAGATGGCTCAATGGGTAAAGGCATTTGCTGCTAAGCCTGAACCTGAGTGATCCCTGGGACCCATGAGGTAGAAGGGGGAACTGACTCCCACAAGTTGTCCTCTGGCCTCCACAGGCTGCCATGGCACACACACCAATCAATCAATGTAATTTTTTTTTTTTTTTTTTTTTGGTCTTTTTGAGACAGGGTCTCCCTGCAGCCCCAGCTGTCCTGGAACTCACTATGTAGACCAGACTGGCCTTGAACTCACAGAGATCCACCTGCCTCTGCCTCCCAAGTGCTGGGATTAAAGGTGTGCGCCACCACGCCCAGATCAATCAATGTAATTTTTAAAAACAGATTAAATATTAATGCCTTCCAGTTTCCAGGTTTGTTATTTATTCGGTTTTTGTATTAGTTTGCTTTCTTGGTGCCCAGAATTCAACCAGGCCCTCAAGCATGCTAAGCGATCACTTTACCACTGAGCTCCCTCTGACTCCAGCCATGCCTTCAGCTGTATATGACCTTAAGACTGAAATTTAAGTTACCCAAATAGTACAGTAAGAGCTTCTCCTTGCAGACTAGACCAATGAATTAACAAGCATGCCTGGTGGACTGTGAAAGTCCACTTTGAATCCCTGTCCCCAGCTATGCCCCCTACTCTCCCGTGCATCCGAGGTCCTTTCTCTTTAGCCCCTCCAAAATTTATTCAGTGAGAATCAGTCCAGACTTCCTTTTTCTTATTTAAATAAATATTGTTTAAATAAATTGTAAATTGAAAAAATTGTTCAAATAAATATTTTTTGGTTTTGTTTGGTTGGTTGCTGTTTTTGAGACAGCGTCTTACTCTGTAGTCCTTGGCTGTCTTGGAACTCATTATGTAGTCCAGGCTGGCCTTGAATGCCTGTCAGTCTGGTGCATCTGCCTCCTCAGTGCTGAAATCACAGGTGTGCACCACCATGCCCAGCAGTGTACACGCCTATGCATTTCTATGTCTAGTCTCACACCTAAGTCTATGAGCACAATCAACCCATCCAGGTACCATGGCTTCAAAATATTCAGGAAAGAATTTTCATTTATATTCGCTCTGTACAGATTTTAATTTCTTACCATTGTTCCCTAAACAATACAGCCCAGCAACCACTTACACAGCATTTGTGAGCCTTTACATTGTAT
The DNA here is from genome assembly GCF_000622305.1 of Nannospalax galili. Classification (NCBI taxonomy): domain Eukaryota; kingdom Metazoa; phylum Chordata; class Mammalia; order Rodentia; family Spalacidae; genus Nannospalax; species Nannospalax galili. The sequence goes on from NW_008340140.1 coordinate 4,466,983, forward strand.
TGGGAATTGTAAATAATCAAGAAATAATAAAAGTATCTGTGGAGAGCTGCATGTGGTGGTGCTGTCCTTTAATCCCAGTACTTGGGAGGTAGAAGCAGGTGGATCAGGAGTCTGAGGTTATCCTGGGCTACATAGCAAGTTGGAGTCCAGCCAAGGTTACATGAGATCCTATGTGAAAAATACAAACAAACTCTGGGCATGATGACAGAGGCAGGTGGATCTCTGTGAGTTCGAGGCCATCCTGGTCTACAGAGTGAGTTCCAGGCCAGCTGGGGCTACAGGGAGACCATGTCTCAAAAAGACACACACACACACACACACAAGGAAAAATACAAGCAAAAAAAAATAGATATGGGAAAACGTGCATAAATTTTATGTAAATACTACACAATTTCACATAAGGAACCTCTTCTATCTTCAGGAACCAACCCTGATCAAATGGATGGCTGGATGGCTGGATGCATGGATGGATGGATGGATACATAGATGACTGACAGATGATCAATAGAGGGATAGATCGATGGATAGATCGATCAATCGATAGATAGATGATAGATAGATAGATAGATAGATAGATAGATAGATAGAGAGCTAGATAGAGAGATAGAGAGATAGGTAGATGATAGATGATAGACAGATGACTGACAGATGAGAGATAGATTAGCTATTTGTTCATTTGTCCATGTATGTGATTCACAGTGGTTGGTATGTGTATATATAAACTTCCCATGGTGCTCGTCAATCTTTTTAATATTTTATTATTTTTATTTTATGTGTATGAGTGTATTGCCTGCATGTAGGTAAGTGCACCCATGTCATGCAATGCCTGTGGAGGACAGAAGAGACTGTTGAATCCCTGGAACTGGAGTTATAGACAGTTGTTAGCTGCCATCTGGGTGCTGGGATGAGAACCCAGGTCTTCTGCAAGGTCAGTGTTCTTAACTGCCGAGCCGTCTCTCCAGCCCCAGTGCTCATCAATCTTTAATATACTTGGACTCACCTTTCCTGTGGGTTTGTTAAAATTCTGGTTGAGACTCAGTGTCTGACGGGTAGGATCTAAAATTTTCCATTAAAGATTTTTTTAGTCTTATTTATTTACTTATCGATTTATGTGTGTACATGTGGGCATATGTATGCCATGGTACTCATGTGGAGGCCAGAGGACAACTTTTAGGAGTCCTGCCACTATGTGAGTCCTGGGATGGGATTCAGGTCAGCAGGCTTCGAGGAAGTCACATTTATATACTGAGTCATCTTGCTGGAATACAAAGAGCTTTAAAATTTTTTTTTAATTTACTTTATTTAGTTTTATTTATTTATTTTGGAAACAGAATCTCATGTAGCCCAGGTTGGCCTCAAATTCATATATAACCAAAGATAACCTTGAACTCCTGATCTTCTTGCGTCTACCTCCCTAGTGCTAGAATTACAGGTGTTTGACACAAGCCTTGAAAAAATATGATTCTTCTTTTTTTTTCATATAATTTAAGTGTGGGGTGTGTGTGTGTGTGTGTGTGTGTGTGTGTGTGTGTGTGTGTTGCATGTGTGTAAGAGAGCAACTTTGTGGAGTCAGTTCTCTTTTTCCACCTTTATGTGAGTTTCAGGGATCAAACTCAGGTTGTCAGGCTTGTACTGCAAGCACCTTTACCCACTGAACCATCTCATCAGCCCATAAAGGTGCTCACAAGAGCATCTAGCTTCAAGTGTGGAGACCCATGGTTTGTACACCTTGTATTGTCCAGACTCGTGAACTTGGCACTGAGCACCTAGCATTGTGTGGCACCCGGAGGAGGAAGTGGCAGGAATAGGAAGAGGGAGAGGAGGAAGGAGAGAAGGAGGCCTCATGGTCAGGGACTTGTAGGTGCATAACTACCCAATAACGGGAGCCTTCTTAGTGGGAGCTTCTAGTGGGAGCTAGGGCCTGCCCAGCCTCACACCAGTGACACAGGCCTGACCTATCCTGGGTGCTCCATAAATAGCTGTCGGGTGAAGGAATCCAGCTCTGTGGGGACAAGCAGATCTTTGACCTGAACCCCAGATGAGCTGACCCCACGAGGACTAGAGGCAGTTGCTCCAATTCTGGTCCCCCAGGAAATGCAGGTACTGTAGTCACTAAAACATTTGTGGTGATACTGGCATTTTAACCTTTTCTGGAGCTCTGGAGCTCCATTCTCTACAGGTTTTAGAAATTCTTACTATTTATTTATTTATTATTTATTTATTTATTTATTTATTTGCATGAGTGTTTTGCCTGCACGTATGTAAGTGTATTTGTGTTGTACAGTGTCTGCAGAGGTCAGAAGAGGATGTCAGATCCCCTGGAACTGGAGTTAAGGATGGTAATTAGCTGCCGTGTGGGTATGGGAATTGAACCTGGGTCCTCGGCAAAAGCAGTCAGTGCTCTTAACTGCTAAGCCTTCTCTCTGGCAAGAAAGAGGGTAATGAGGAAAAAGACGGGAAGGAGGTAGAGAGAAAGTGGGCGAGGAGACAGCACACTCTGACGGGTTACTATTGGTCTTTTGGGGTTTGGGGGGCGTTGAGACAGGGTCTTACTGTGCAACCCTGGCTAACTTGGAATTCACTATGTATACTAGGTTGACCTTGAACTTACAGAGATCCACCTGCTTCTGCCTCCACAGTGCTGGGATTAAAGGTGTGTGCTACAATGCTTAGCCTCTGCTTTATTTTTTGAGAGAGGGTCTCATGTAGCCCAGGCTGCCCTCAAAATTGCAGAATATCAAAGATGACCTTGAACTCATGTTCCTTCACAGTGCCGGGATTATAAACAAGCACCACCATGAAGGTGGCACCGGGGACAGAACTCAGGGTTTTATGCATGCTAGACAAACTTGAAACTGAGCCCTCCTTTGCTTTTCTATACATAGTAGCTTATTGTCTGCATGTTTTCTACAGTTCTTTTTGTCTGTATGTGTGTGTGTGTTTTAATTAATATACAAAATAGTGAGCTTTAATAAGACATTTTCCCCTCTCCCTCACCTCTTTCTCCCTCCTCCTCCTCCTCCTCCTCCTCCTCCTCCTCTCTTCCTCCTCCTGTTTGTTCTCCTCTCCTTGTCCCCCTTCCTCTTCCTCTCTTCTGTTGAGACAGGGCTTCAAGTAGCCCAGGCTAGTCCAACCTTAACCCAGCAGAAGCTGGTCTTGATTGACCCTCCTGCTTCAGCTTCCAGAGTGCTGGGATTCTAGGCATAAATTTCCACACCCAACTTAACTATGCTGTCAGCTTCCTCATTCTTCGATATGGACCGTTTTTTATTGCAGTAAGTGAATGGACCAGCCCTCTCTGGATAAACCTTTGAGTCAGATTATATGTGATTCTGGATCCCAAAGATGTTTTTTCAGATGTTTGTGCAGACAATTATTTCCTGACTTGTCTTCTACCCATCTGAAACATGTTCGTTGTAAAAAGTTTTTTTAAGTCAAATAAGGCAGATGTAGAAAAACTACAAGGCCTTAATCTGTGTAAAGTCAGCCCTGGCTCTGTCTCAAATCCCCAGCTGCCGTAGGCAGTTGTTAGTTGTTCTGGGCCTTTCTAGTAATTTATAATATTTTTGTTTATATTTTTATTTATTTTTATTTGATGTGTATGAGTATATTGCCTATATATATGTAAGTGAACCTGTGTTGTGCATTGCCCATGGAGGCCAAAAGATGGCATCAGATCCCATGGAACTGGAGTTACAGATGGTTGTTAGCTACCATGTGGGCGCTGGGAATTGAACCCAGGTCCTCTGCAAGAGCAGTAGATGCTCTTAACCACTCAGCCATCTCTCCAGCCCCCTGACTAAACATTTTAAAAATAATTCAGTGAGAATAAAATTTTGAGGGCCAATGAGATGGTTCAGCAGGTAAAAGTTCTAGGCTTATAAAGCTGAGGAGTGGAGTTCAGTTCCCAGAAGCTGAAAAGTCAGCTGTGGTGGCACAAGGCTGGAATCCCATCTACTCTTCGGGGGGAGACAGGTGCATTGTTCTTGGGGAACTGCTAGCCTGGAGTGCACAGTCAAGTGACAGAAACAAGGAGACCCTGCCTCAGAAACAAGGCAGAAAGCAAGAACTACTCCCTAAAGTAATCCTGTGCCCACATACCTGTCCTGCACATCTCTCTTCTACAAATATGCTAAATAAAATGAAAAGAGAAAAGAAAAAATAGCAACTCATATTCTCTAATATTTTGCAAGACTTCCCAAAGTCTAGAAATTATATCATAAGTGGTAAGGAGGCAAGAAATAAAACGAAGCCAGGTGTGGTGGCACAACGCCTTTAATCCCAGTGCTCGGGAGGCAGAAGCAGATGGTGCTCTGTGAAGCTCGCCTGATCTACATAGTGAGTTCCAGGCCAGCCTGGGCTACAGAGTGAGACCCTATTTCAAAAATCCAAAATCTAATAAAATAATAAAATATACCATAGCAGGTATATGACAGGGAAGGAAAAGGGAAGTAAAATGATATATACAAGGCCTCCTACTCTACTCCCAAATATTGACATTACTGATGGACTTGCGCATATACGAAATTCTATGCAAAATTATACACACCATCTGGGGAAACAACCCAGCCAGTCCTGTGGTAACTACTGAGTCCTCATGCCTCCCTATGCTAATTTCCTGTCTGTAAGATGCAGATAACAATGCCACCCTCCTGCCAGCAGCTGGTGGATGGAAATGAAATGAAAACACTGTGTGGTTAATGCTAATTGAGTTGCCTCTGTCAGAGTACTTTTTGTGTGTGTGGTCTTTTTGAGACAGGATCTCTCTGCAGCCCCAGCTGGCCTGGAATTTACCATGTAGACCAGGTTGGCCTTGAATGCTAGGACTAATGGTGGCATGCACCACCATGCCCAGCTATCAGAGTGCTTTTATCACAGTGACAGGACTGACAACTTTTGAGACAGGGTCTTCCTGTAACCCCAGCTGGCCTAGAACTCACTATGTAGGCCAGGCCGGCCTTGATCGCACAACTGCCTCTGCCTCCCAAGTCCTGGGATTAAAGATTAAAGGAAGACCCCATTTCTACCTCTGGTCTCCATATGTATCCCCCACATGTGCATACACATGAACATATATGCACACATAACAGAAACACACACACACACGTTCACACACAGGACTCTGTCCTGGAAAGCTGTTTTCAGTTCCCATCTTTGTCTCTGTCTCTTTCAAAAAGGAATTGAAGCCCCAGGTTTCCACAGCCAGCACGCCTTGCCTAAGGCCACCGGCAGGGGCAAACCTGGGCCATTCATCCTTCCTGTTCTCCAGCCTGTTCCTGTGTTTATACTAACCTGTTTAGTTTAATGCACATCCCAAGATTACCCCTAATACACACCCTCACAATGTTTATGGAAATTCTTTATAAGCAAACGGCTTTATTTCCCTTGAGTAGCTGCAGATATAAAGCAATGGTCACTTTTAAACACCTCGAGGTTCCCTGGGCCCACACCGTGTGTAGTTCTGTTAGCCCAGCCCACCCATACTTCCACCCAGGAGACATGAGCTACAGGGAGCTGGTGCTCGGCCACTCAGGATCTATCTTGGACTCCCAGTCCCTAGCCACTGTTCCAAAGCAGGAATCTGGACAGGTTTTTGTTTTGTTTTGTTTTGTTTTGTTTTGTTTTGTTTTGTTTTGTTTCTGGATCTTTCCTCAGCTGGTGATTTTGCTCAGATAAGAACACATATTTCTTTGTATTTTGTCTCCATCACCACATTGGGATTCACCAAATGTCTCCTGGTGTCAGGGAGCTTTCTTACTTTTAAATATTTTATTTATTATTTTTATTTTATGTGTACGCGTGTATTGCCTGCGTGTAGGTAAGTGCGCCCGTGTCATGCAATGCCCAGGGAGGACAGAAGAGGTCATTGGATCCCCTGGAACTGGAGTTACAGACAGTTGTTAGCTGCCATGTGGGTGCTGGGATTCGAACCCAGGTCTTCTGCAAGAACAACCAGTGTTCTTAACCACTGAGCTATCTCTCCAGCCCCAGGGAGCTTTCTAAGTCTTGGGTAGGACACTTGGTAGTGAATACCAAGTCCTCAGTCATCAAATAGATCCAATGTTGATGCAGAAGTTCATAATATGCTGACCCCTGAGGGCCAGAAGTACACTGGGGATAATATAAAATGATGAATTTACAAGTTGAAGTGGGCTGGGGATGTAGCTCACTTGGTAGAGTAGGCCTAGCATGTACAAATTACATTAAAAAAAAACAAAATGCATGGGCTGGAGAAATGGCTCAGGTTAAGAGTACTGGCTGCTCTTGCAGAGGACCCAGGTTCAATTCCCAGCATCCACATGGTGGTTATAAACTGTCTGTAACTCCAGTTCCAAGGGATCTGATGCTGTCTTCTGACCTCTGTGGGCATTGCATGAGAGGGGTGCACTTACACACATGCAGGCAATACCTCCTACACATAAAATAAAAATGATGAATAAAATTTTTTTTTTTTTAATCTTTTTGAGACAGGCCCTCCCTGTAGCCCCAGCTGTCCTGGAACTCACTATGTAGACCAGGCTGGCCTTGAACTCACAGAGATCCACCTGCCTCTGTCTCCCGAGTACTGGGATTAAAGATGTGCACCACCACGCCCGGCAAATAAAATATTTTTTAAAAAAGAATATGCAAAAAAAAAGAAGAGCCAGGTGTGGTGGCACACGCCTTTATTCCCGGCACTCGGGAGACAGAGGCATGCGGATCTCTGAGTTCAAGGCCAGCCTGGTCTACATAGTGAGTTCTAGGACAGCTGGGGCTACAGGGAGACCCTGTCTCAAAGAGACCCAAAAAAAAAAAAAAGAAGAAGAAAAGAAAAAAGAGAATATGCAAAAATAAGTGTGGCCATTCAGGGTTCCTGAAATTATTGGAAGTCCCATTAAAATAGGGTACTGAAGGGAGTTTAGTCAAGGCATGTTGACAGTGGTGCAGGTAGACTACTGAGATACCCTTAAGGATTGTGACTGGAGTTCTGCTGGCCCCTGTGAGCTACCGGTGCTCTCATCCTGCAAAGGTGAAGGTAAAGGAGACCTTCACAGAAAATTGCAAAAGCCATAGGAAAGAGGCCATCTTACTCACACCTCTACAGAAGGCCATGGCCACTGGCAAATTTAACCAGCTAGGAAGTCGGTGCCCCAACTTCATGTCCCTGATCTATCCCATCACCCACCCCTGCGCTCTGTTGGTTGAAAAAAGTCAGAGGCTGCCAGGCATGTTGGTTCATACCTATAACCCCAGCTCAGCAGAGGCTGAGGCAGAAGCATTGCTACAAGTTTGAGGCCAGCCTGGGCTACATAGTGAGTTCCAGTCTGGGATACAGAATGAGAGATCCTGTTTCAAAAAAAAAAAAAAAAAAAAAGGATAAATAAATAAACAAAGGGGGCAAGGGCAGTGAGATGGCTCATAGGATAAAATGGCTTGTCATATAAGCCTGATGACCTGAGTTCAATCTCCAAATACCCCTGTGGAAGGAGACACTGACTCCTGAAAGTTGTCCGCTGACCTCTACTTGCATGCTGTGGCACATGTGTACATACACACGCATGCACACACGTACATTAGTAAATAAAAATAAAAATAAAAGTAAAGTAAAATAAACACCCAGATGTCACAGGAGCTAGGGGATATAGTTCTTACATGCCAGTCTCCTGGGCAGATGGCACAAAGAACAGATGCGTGTGGTTAGGGAGAGGCCTCTGTGAATAAAGTGCTTGCTGGGCAAACCTGAGGAACTGAGTTCAGATCCCAGCACCATGTAAAAAGCTGGTGCGATCATGTACTTGTAATTCCAGCACTGGGGAGACAGAGACAGGAGGATTCTCAGGGCTTACTGGACAGTCAGTCCAGCGAAATCAGGGAACTCCGGATTCACTGGGAGATCTCGTCTCAAAAAATAAGATGGTAAAGACCCGGGTGTAGTGGAGCATGCCTGTAATCCCAGTACTCAGGCAGGAGGAACTCTGTAAGTTCGAGGCCAGCCTGATAACAGCAAGTTCCATGCCAGACCAGGCTATATAGTGAGACCCTGTTTTAAAAAATCAAAAACAGGGGGCTAGAGAGATGGCTCAGTGGTTAAGAGCACCGGCTGCTCCTACAGAAGACCCGGGTGCGAATCCCAGCACCCACATGGCAGCTAACAACTGTCCATAACTCCAGTCCCAGGGGATCCAACAGCCTCTTCTGACCTCCTCGGGCATTGCACAACATGGCTGCACTTACCTACATGCAGGCAATACATGCATATGCATAAAACAAAAATAATAAATAAATTTTTTTTAAAAAAATCAAAAACAGGGCTGGAGAGATGGCTCAGTGGTTAAGAGCACTGGCTGCTCCTACAGAGGACCCGGGTTCGACTCCCAGCACCCACATGGCAGCTACGAACCATCCTTAACTCCAGTTCCAGGGGAATCCAATGCCCTCTTCTGACCTCCGAGGCATTGTATGACACGGGTGCACTCACATACATGCAGGCAATACACTCATACACATAAAATAAAAATAATAAATAAAAATTTTTTTAAAAATCAAAAACAAAATAATAAGATGTGGTGGCTCGTACCTTCAATCCCAGAACCCAGAGGCAGAGGCAGGAAGATCTTTGAGTTCAAAGCCAGTCAGGACTACATAATGAGACAGTGTCTTAAAAAGAAAAAAAAAAAAAAGATAAGAAGAAGGAGGAGGAGGTAGAGGAGGAGGAGAAGAAATGGATAGCAATTGAGGAAAACACCAGACCTTCATATACACACATGTGTACACACACAAACACAAGCACAGCATGAACATGTACACATACAGAATGGATCTGTCACTAACCAGGGACTATTTCATCTATTGAGGGTGCCTGCAGGCTAGTCCTGGCTAATGGGCAGACCCATTTCTTGAAACTCATCCTCTGTCTACTGGTTATTTATGTCATACCCTTTTAAGCCCAAACCATACAAAATATTTTACATGCTTTTAAAACTCATAAATGTAACAAAGCCAAGATGTTTCTGCAAGTTCATTTGATGGATCCTGCCGCAGGTCTGCTGTCAGCTGACGTCAGGATAAAAGGCCCATCTCATGACCCACAGAGCATCTGATGCTAAAGCCAATAACCCCCTCCACCACCACTACCACAGGGCTTCCCAGCTGTCCAAACTGTCAGTGGATCTTTGAAATGGATCTATTCCTTCATTCGCTTCCTGCCCTTCAACTCTTGCAAATATTTACTGCCCTTTACAAACCGAACTTGGCCAGTTAGAAATGCATGCCTGGAGAGAGACACTTGTACTTTGTTCAGGCAGGAGCTATGCACACAACTCCAGTATAAATAAGAACACTTGGACCCTAAAGGAGGGGTGCAAATCCCTTGGGTGCTAGGCCTGTAATTCCAGGACTGGAGAAGCCGAGGCAGGAGAATAGAGAATTTGAGGCCACGCTGAGCTATACAGTGAATACCAGGCCAGCAAGGGTTACATGGTCTTAAAATTCTAAACCAGGGCTGGGGATGTTGCTCAGTAGATGTAGATCTTGCCTAGCCTGTAAGTACCAGATGTCATATCCCCAGCACCCACCAGGTGTGTTGGTATGAGTTTGTGATCCCAGTGCTGAGGAAACAGAAACAGGAGGATCTCTGGGGCTCACTGGCCAGATAACCTAACATAATTGGAGCCCCAGGTTCCAATGAGAGATCCTGTCTCAAAGAATAAGTTAGAGAAGCTGGGTGTGGTGGCGTATGCCTTTAATCCCAGCACTTAGGAGGCAGAGGCAGGTGGATCTATGTTAGATCCAGGCAAGCCTGGTCTACATGGTGAGTTCCAAGCCTGCTGGGGCTATGGGAAGACCCTATCTCACAAAAGACCATAAATTAATTAAAATTAATCAAGTTAGAGGACACCTGAGGAATGACCTCTGGCCTCTATACTCACATACCTGCATATGTACTTGAATATACATGTGCATCCACATATGCATGAACACATACAAATAGAGATGGTTTAGTATTATTTATGTATTTTTGGTGTTGAGGTGTGTGTATGTGTGCATCTCACACTTGAAGCTATGGGTTCAGTTTTCAGCACTAAACACATGCAGCACACTAATCCCTGCACTGCACTCAGGAGGTGGAGACAGGAGAATCAGGAGTTCAAAGTCATCCTTGACTACATAGTGAGTTTAAGGTCAGCCTGGGATATAGGAGACCCTGTCTCCAAAATATATATAAAAGGAAAAATAAATAAATAAATATTGTCACTGGGCATAGTGGTACATGCCTTTAATCCCAGCACTCGGGAGGCAGAGGCAGGCAGACCTCTGTGCGTTCAAGGCCAGCCTGGTCTACATAGTGAGTGCCAGGCCAGCTGGGGCTACAGAGACCATGTCTCAAAAAGAACACACATACACATGCACGAAAGAAAAAGAAAGGAAGGAAGGAGGGAAGGAAGGAAGGAAGGAAGGAAGGAAGAAAGAAAGAAAGAAAGAAAGAAAGAAAAGAAAGAAAGAAAGAAAGAAAAGAAGAGAAAAGGCCAAATACTATGATTCCTCTTACATTTGGTACCTAAGGTTGCTGAACTCAAAGCATCTGCGGGTGCTAGTAGAGGGGAAAGGGAGGTTCTCTTTGATGGGTGCAGAGTTGCAGAGTTCCATTTGTTCTAGAGGAAGGGTTCTGGGTGATGTTTGCATAACAATGTACATAGTGCTACTGAACTGAATACTTAAATTTCTATTACATTTATTTGTCATTCTATTTATGTTTATTGTGTATGTATAAGCGAGGCACATGCGTGTATGCCTTGACACATGTGTGGAGGTCAGAAGACCAGTCTGTGGAGTTGGTTTCCTTCCTTCTACCCTGTGGGTCCTGGGGATTGCACTCAGGTGGTCAGGCTTGCTGGCAAATGCCTTTACCTACTGAGACATCTCGCCAGCCCTGAACTGTGTATTTAAAACAGTTAAATTAACAAATATTGTGTTATGTGTATTTTACCACAATAAGAAATTGGAAAATGGGCTGGAGAGATGGCTCAGCAGCTGCTTTTACAGAGGACCAGGGTTCAGTTCCCAGCACCCACTGGCTGCTAACAATCGTCCATGACTCTAGTTCTATGATGTCTTCTGGCCTCTATGGGATTGCAGGACACAGGTGCATTTACAGGACACAGGTGCATTTACATGTAGGCAAAACATTCATATACATAAAAAATAAAAATAATGAATAAAAGTTAAAAAAAAAAAAAGAAGAAGAAATTGGAAAACAGAATACCTGGGCCTTTATCTGAGGCCAGCTATGCTCTCTAGTCCTGGAACTCCTCACACTGTTTTTCCAGTTCCTCAGACTTTTCACACACATCTCTGCTTTGGGATCTTTGCAGTGTCTCTGCATATTCTCTCTCTCTCTCTCTCTCTCTCCATCAGTGCTGTTTTCTCTGTCTCTGTCTCTATCTCTGTCTGTCTCTCTCTCTCTGTTTCCTCCCTCTCGCCTCTCTCTCTCTCTCCCTCCCTCCGTCAGTGCTGTTTTCTCTGTCTCTGTCTCTATCTCTGTCCGTCTCTCTCTCTCTGTTTCCTCCCTCTCGCCTCTCTCTCTCTCTCCCTCCCTCCGTCAGTGCTGTTTTCTCTGTCTCTGTCTCTATCTCTGTCCATCTCTCTCTCTGTTTCCTCTCTCTCTCTCTCTCTCTCCATCAGTGCTGTTTTCTGTCTCTGTCTCTATCTCTGTCCGTCTCTCTCTCTCTGTCTGTTTCCTCCCTCTCGCCTCTCTCTCTCTCTCTCTCTCTCTCTCTTTCTCTCTCTCTCTCCTCCCATCAAGTGCTGTTTTCTCTGTCTCTGTCTCTCTCTCTCTCTTTCTCTGTCTCTCTCTCTGTTTGCTCCCTCCTCTCTCTCTCTCTCTCTCTCTCTCTCTCTCTCCATCAGTGCTGTTTTCTCTGTCTCTGTCTCTATCTCTGTCCGTCTCTCTGTTTCCTCCCTCTCGCCTCTCTCTCTCTCTCTCTCCTCCCGTCAAGTGCTGTTTTCTCTGTCTCTGTCTGTCTCTCTCTTTCTCTGTCTCTCTCTCTGTTTGCTCCCTCCTCTCTCTCTCTCTCTCTCTCTCTCTCCATCAGTGCTGTTTTCTCTGTCTCTGTCTCTCTCTCTGTCCGTCTGTTTCCTCCCTCTCGCCTCTCTCTCTCTCTCTCTCTCTCTCTCTCTCTCTCTCCTCCCGTCAAGTGCTGTTTTCTCTGTCTCTGTCTGTCTCTCTCTTTCTCTGTCTCTCTCTCTGTTTGCTCCCTCCTCTCTCTCTCTCTCTCTCTCTCTCTCCATCAGTGCTGTTTTCTCTGTCTCTGTCTCTCTCTCTCTCTTTCTCTGTCTCTCTCTCTGTTTGCTCCCTCCTCTCTCTCTCTCTCTCTCTCTCTCTCCATCAGTGCTGTTTTCTCTGTCTCTGTCTCTATCTCTGTCCGTCTCTCTGTTTCCTCCCTCTCGCCTCTCTCTCTCTCTCTCTCCTCCCGTCAAGTGCTGTTTTCTCTGTCTCTGTCTGTCTCTCTCTTTCTCTGTCTCTCTCTCTGTTTGCTCCCTCCTCTCTCTCTCTCTCTCTCTCTCTCTCTCTCTCTTTCTCTCTCTCTCAGTACTGAAAGACCTTGTGCATGGTAGGAGGTGCTCTACCACTGAGCTAGACCCCCAGGTTCCTTTTTCTCTTCATCTTTCCTTACTCTCTCTTCATAGCACCTGCCCCTGGTTGACCTCTCTTAAAGGTACAGTCACATGTCAAACGGAGACAGGTCCTGAGAATTGCATCTTCAGATGACTTCAGCCTTGTGGGCATACCAGCCAACATTCTCACAGAAACTTAGAAGGCAGCCTGCTGCACAGCAAGGCCACGTGGTAGAGCCTTTAGCTTCTGGGTGCGAACCTGTTCAGCAGAGGCAGGCAGAATCTCTGAGTTTGAAGTCAGCCTGGTCTACATAGCAAGTTCCAGGCCAGCCAGGGCTACACAGCGAGACCCTGTTTTTAAAAAGAAAAAGAAGCCATTAAGAAAAAAAAAAAAGGGTCTGTGAGTCAATTGCACTTACCATGGGTGGAGCGGAGCTTGACTGACTGGAAGGTTCTCTGAAGGAGTCACTGAGTGAGCAGAGAGAGAAAGTTGAGTGTTCTGCTGAGAACCTGCAAGATGGCTCAGTGGGCAAAGGTGCTGCCACACAAGCTGAACTACCTGACTTCAATCCCTGGACCCTCCTCAGTAGGAAAGACTCAAAGTTGTCCTCTGACCTCTATGTGGTACCTGCTTATACTCTTACACACTACTAATAAATAATATTTTTTGTCTTATTGAGACAGGGTCTCCCTGTAGCCCCAGCTGGCCTGGAACTTGCTGTGTAGGACCAGGCTGCCCTTGATCTCATAGAGCTCTGCCTGCCTCTGCCTCCTGAGTGCTGGGATTAAAGTCATAAGCTACCAGACCCAACAAAACAATTTTAATTTCTTTTTTTAAAATATTTTATTTCTTATTTTTATGTTATGTGTATGCATGTATTGCCTGCATCTGTGTAAGTGCACCCGTGTTGTGCAGTCCCCTTGGAGGACAGAAGAGAGCTTCAGGTCCCCTGGAACTGGAGTTATGGACAGTTGCCAGCTACCATGTGAGTGCTGGGATTCGAACCAGGGTCTTCTGTAAGAACAGTCAGTGCTCTTAACTGCTGAGCCATCTCTCTAGCCCCCAATATTTTAATTTCTTAAAAGTCGTTGCACCCTAGACCTTCATGTACCCTAGACCTCCACTACACCCTAGACCTCCACTGTACCATATAGCACCATCTCTGCCCCCAGTATCACAACATGAACTTTTGCATGTTTTAGACAATGAACCACTTGAATGTTTTCATCTGTAAATTCCAAGTGCTAAGTTCAGGTCCTAGTACCTTAATGGATAATTACTCCCTGGATCGATACATTGATGGATTGATGGATGGATGGATGGATGGATGGATGGATGGATGGATGGGTGGATGGGTGGATGGATGGATGACCACATACATAAAATAGCTCTGACCCCAAATCATTCATGTATATTGTGTGTCTATGTTAGGAGGAAACTTAGGTGAGTATTTCTGCTATCTCCTGAAATAATTTATTTGTAGCATCGTGAACACAGCCTCGAGAGACGACTCAGTGGTTAAGAGTGCTTCCTACTCTTGACAGGATCTGACTCCCTGAACCCATATTAGGTGGCTCATAACCTCCTATAACTCAGCTCCAAGGGTTCCAACACCTCCGGTCTCCGAGGGCACCTGGACGCACGTGGACACACACACATACAAGTAATTTAAAATAATTTTTAAAAATCTTATTAAAAAGGTAACAGTGGCTGGGCGTGGTGGCACATGCCTTTAATCCCAGCACTTGGGAGGCAGAGGCAGGTGGATCTTTGTGAGTTCGAGGCCAGCCTGGTCTACATAGTGAGTTCCAGGACAGCTGGGGCTACAGGGAGACCCTGTCTCAAAAAGACAAAAAAAGAAAGATAACAGCAGTAGCAGGCCAGACCTCCCACAGACCTGGTCTTCACTATACTGCAAAGCACATGAGCCTCCTTGTTTAGCGGGGAGGGAATCTAGGCACAAAAAAGCTGAGGGCCCAGGTGGAAACTCTAAGGCAAAATGTGCCTCCAGGTGGCCTTGGTGAGCGTGCCCACCCTGATCCCTTTAAGAGATTGACAATCTACCCACGTGTGGTGGCAGGTCTCAGAGTTTCAAAGCAGTAAGAATGTCTCAGAAAGGAAAATAGGGGCTAGTGAGAGGATGAGAGGATTCAGTGGGAAGGAGTGCTTGTTGCCAAGCCTGAGGAGTTGAGTTCGATCCCCAGGATCCATATTGTAGAAGGAGAGAACAGATTCACACAGAGAGAGAGAGAGAGAGAGAGAGAGAGAGAGAGAGAGGGAGGGAGGGAGAGAGAGAGAGAGAGATTTTCCAATTCCTGGTATGAAGGCAGAAAGTACTTTCTAACTGTCTATCTTCTCTGTCTCTACTCCCTCTCCCTCTTCCTCAAAGTTTCCTCTTTTTTGCCTCTGCCTGTCACTGGCCAGGCCTTGGGCTCATTCCCCATCTCGGGTGCCCCTCTGCCTCTTTTGTTACCTAGCTGTTTACTTGAGAGTCTGGGATGGGGGTAGAGGGGTTAAAAATCTCTGACACATCAAAACAAAGGAGAGGACATTTTATTAGTCCCTTTCCTGGCGGGCCCAGGTTCCCTCTCCCCTTGCTCGGAACCCACTTTGGCGTTTATGGAGCAGTCATCTTAACAATGGATGTCCCTCCCTTTTCTCTTGGTACCAATTAACATCCTTAATTGCAGGCTCGAACTATCTCACTTTCTGTGTGTTGGGTAGAGTTCTTTGACAAGTTTATTTTCAATTATAATTTATACTGTAAAGGCAGGTAGATACTTAAGACAGTAAACTTTTGAATATTCTGGGGTTTTAGCTCTTTCAGCTTTGTGAATAATGAACGGAACTTGTGCCAAGCTGACAGAAGTATCTTTTTGCTGATTTTTGTTTGTTTGTTTGTTTGTTTAGACAGAGTTGCTCTGTAGCTCTAGCTAGTCTGGAACTCATTATGTAGACCAGGCTGGCCTTAACCTCACAGAGCTCTGCCTGCCTCTGCCTCCAGAATGCTGGGAGTAAAGGTGTGTGCCACCGCACCCAGCTTGCTGATAGTTTTTATTTTTTTTATTTTATTATTTTTTAAATATTTTATTTATTATTTTTATTTATGTGTATGTGTATTGTCTACATGTATGTGAGTGCACCCATGTCGCACAATGCTGTGGAGGTCAGAAGAGGGCTTCAGATTCCCCTGGAACTGGTGGTCCTCTGCAAGAGCAGTCAGTGCTCTTAACCACTGAACCATCTCCAGCCCCGCTGATAGTTTTTAAAGGCAATTAGATAGCGCAGTGTAGGAGACACATTTGTGCCTTACAGATAATCCCTAAAAAGAGGAAAAAAAAAAAAAAACTTCTGAGAATGATTTTCCTTATCACTTATAGAACTATTTAAGAAGGAATTAGAGCTGCTTACAAAAAGAGTGAAATGGGAAACTTTTGAAACCCAAAAATTGGTCGATCAATTGAACCTTCAACTTGTTTTTGAAAATCTATACATTTCTCCTGGCTGGTTATGCAATCCACTAGCAGTCTGATAAGCATGTTTTAGGGGTGACCCCGTGGCGGAAGCTCTGGTCTTGCACAAGAAACCTCAAAGGAAATAAGGTAGGATTAAAGAAAAACATCACTTAAGGGTTTTCAATCTGTGGAAAAGCACCGCCATTTTCTTTTTCTAGAAAGACTCAAGCTATTAGGTTTAGGCTTTGAAGAAAGAAATCCAAAATTGAGACCAAGCCACAGGAACGTGGCTGTTCATGGAAACATCTATAATCAAACACAAGGAATGCAAGTCTGCAACAGAGATAGTAAAGCAAAGTCAAAGGTCCATCCAGGCAAAAAAATTATATTATAAATCACATTTATGAGGCTGGAGAGATGGCTCAGCAGTTAAGAGCACTGGCTGCTCTTGCAGAAGACCAAGGTTTGAACCCTAGCACCCACATGGTGGCTAACAACCATCCATAACTCCAGTTCCAGGGAATCTGATACCCTTTTCTGACCTCTGTGGGCATTGCATGACACAGGTGCACTTACATACATTTTTTTTTTACATCATACACAAAAAATAAATAATCAAGGGGTTGGAGAGATGGTTCAATGGTTAAGAGCATTGGCTATTCTTGCAGAAGACTTGGATTCGAATCCCAGCACTCACATGGTGGCTAACAATTGTCCCTAACTCCAGTTATTTTTTTAAAAAGTACATTTACACTGGGTGTGGTGGTGCACGCCTTTACTCCCAGCACTCAGGAGGCAGAGGCAAATCTCTGTGAGTTCAAGGCCAACCTTGTCTACATAGTGAGTTCCAGGCCAGCTGGGGCTATAGGGACACCGTGTCTCGAAAAGACCAAAAAAAAAAAAAAAAGCACATTTACAAAGATTTGGTTTAATCAAAAGAAAAAAGTTTATGATCTTCCTTGGTCAGAGGAATAAACCAAAATCCGAAGTGTTATCTGACATTCAACTTGGCTGGGAAAGGTTAGATCACCTAGATAAAATAATATCATAGTATGAAAACACCAGTGAGACTCAAGACTTTATATGTTGACTTAAAAATTGATAAAAATAGCTGGGTATGGTGGCCCATACCTTTAATCTCAGTGCTCAGGAGGCAGAGACAGGGGGATCTCTGTGAGTTCAACATGGGGGGTTCCAGGTTAGCCAATACTACATAGTGAGACCCTGTCTCACAAAACCAAAAAAGAAAAAACCAATAAAAAAATGAGATGTGTGTGTGTGTGTGTGTGTGTGTGTGTGTGTGTGCGCGCACACGGGCTAAAGAGATGGTTCAAAAGTTACAAGGTTAAGAGTGAATACTCCTTGCAGAGGACCTGAGTTTGATTCCTGGCACCCATATCAGATGGCTCACAGTCAGCCTCTGGCCTTTGTAGGAACCTACACTCACACAGGCATACCACACACAGACACATACACATACACATAAAGATAAAGCCAGGGGTGGTGGCTCACACCTTTAATCCCAGCACTCAAAAAGTAGAGGCAGGTGAGATTGAGGCCATCCTGGTCTACATAGGAAGTTCCAGGCCATCAAGGGCTACAGGGAGACCCTGTCTCAAAATAAACAAAATTTTAAAAAATAAAATTAAAAGGAAAAGAGCTCTTGATTGTAACTTAATGCTTAACATTTTAGTAGAAAATATTTTACTATTTAAAAGTGAAAAATAAAAATAAGGCAGATGCTACTATGGCTTTAAAAATGTGTGGGTCTCAGCCTGGCATGGTGGTTCACCCTTGTAATCCCAGTACTCGGAGGCAGAGGCAGGCAGATCTCTGTAAGTTCGAGGCCAGCCTAGTCTACATAGCAAGTTCCAGGTCTGCTGGGGCTACAGAGAGACCCTGTCTCAAAAAGACCAAAGAAAAAAAGACCAAAAGAAAAAAATTTGTGGATCTCAGGGCTGAAAAGATGGTTCAGCAGTTAAGAGCACTGACTGCTCTTGCAGAGGACCTGGGTTCAAACCCCAGCACCCACAAGGCAGCTAATAACCATCCTAACTCCAGTTCCAAAGGATCTGACACCTTCTTCTGACCATCATGGGCATTGTACTACATGGATGTACTTACACACATGCAGGCAATATACTGATATACATAAATAAAATTTTTTTAAATTAAAAAAAAAAAGAAAGGCAAAAGGGCCTCACTATATAATCTTGGTTGGTCTGGAACTTGGTATGTAGACCAGGCTGGCTTCAGAGATCTGCCTGCCTCTACCTCCCAAGTACTGGGATTAAAGATGTGTGCCACCATATCCAGCCTCCTTTGTTTTTTAGGAGTCTCAACTCTCAGGGCTGGAGAGATGGCTCTGCAGTTAAGAGTACTGGTTGCTCTTGCAGAAGACTCAGGTTCCATTCTCAGCACCCACATAGAGGCTAGCAATTGTCTGTAACGCCAGTTCTATGGTATCTGATGTCCTCTTCTAACCTCCCTGAGCATGGCATGACATGGGTGCACTTTCCTACATGCAAGCAATACACTCATACACATAAAAAAAATGAAAATAAGCTGGGTGTGGTGGCACACACCTTTAATCCTAGCACTTGGGAGGCAGAGGCAGAGGCAGGCGGATCTCCATGAGTTCAAGGCCAGCCTGATCTACATAGCGTGGTGTATGTGTGTAAATATGTGTTCATGTGCATGTGTACGTGTGTGTGAGTGTGGAGAGCAGAGATTGATGTCAAGTATCTGTCCCAGTCCCTCTGTACCTTACTTTTATTTTGTTTTTATTTCACATGTATGAGTGTTTTGCCTGTATGTATGTAAGTGTACTCACGTTGTGAATTGCCCAAGGAGGCCAGAGGAAGGTTGTCGGAACAGTCAGTGCTCTTAACGGCTGACCTATCTCTCCTGACCCCACCTTATTTTTGGAGACAGGGTCTCTCACCGAACCTGCAGCTCATGAATTTGGCTGGCCTAGCTGGCTAGAGTCCCAGGGATCCTCCTGTCCCCTCCTGGCACTGGGGCTCCAGACAGGTGCTGCTGTGCCCAGCTTTCCACATATATTGGGGATCTGTACTCTGATCCTTCTTGCCTGGTGAACACTTTACCAAAGAAGCCATCTCCTGGCTCAACATTTCTTTTTTAATTTTAGCAGACTGTTGTAGGCGGCAACACATCAGCTTCAAAGACTAATTGAGCTAGAAAATGTTCAACAGCAATTTGGAATTGATGAAATGCCAAAAGCAAAGATAGATCAAATGAGGGGCAGGAAGAGGTGAATTCTGCAATTAGCCAACTCTGCAACTCTAAATTATTCCAACAGGAGGCCTCTGTGCAGGAGACTCAGAAGAGCGGATGTGTGGCCCTGTGGCGACAGTTCCCATTAAATCACCAGCCTGAATTCTGAGGCTGCACCAGATCTACTGCTGAATCTCCCAGACTGGAGGGAACCTTCCAGAATACTAGTGGCTGGGAGGCAGATCCCCAGTCAAATCCTGCATTTCCCAAATTAAGGCAACAACGGTCACCAAGTCAGGTCAGTAGACCTTGCTTCCTGGTGTGAATAAGCAGGCACCTGAAGGGGCCAGACTTTTACAGGGGCAGGTTGCTATTAATGGGCAGGTCTTGAGATTTAGATATACAGACACACACCACATGGCATTCACACACATATATATATAGACACACACACACACATGCACACACATACACATACACTCTCACACACATAAACATACACATACACATGCACACAGATAACACATACACACATATACTCACACACGTGCACACAGACACACACACACACACAGGCACACACGCACACACACACACTACTTCTGTCCTTTCAGTCATCTTAGGTGGAGTCAAACACTTATTGTCGTCATTTTCTTTTTGGTTATTTGAGACAGGGTTTCTCTGTGTAGCTCAGATTGGCCTTGACCTCACAGGATCCTCCTTCCTGCTCAGCTTCCCATGTGGGCATTAATTCTCTGATCCCTCTTTTCCAGTTTTTTTTGAGCTAGGATCTCACTATGTAAGCCTGGGAACTCACGATATACACCAGACTGGGGTCTGGAGAGGTGGCTCAGAGGTTAAGAACACTGGTTGCTCTTGCTGAGGACCCAAATTCGGTTCCCAGCACCCATGGAGGTTAACAACCATCCTAACTCCAGTTCCAGGGGACCCAACACCCTCTTCTGGCCTCTGCAGGCATTGCATACACATGGTACACTTACATACATGCAAGCAAAACACTCATACACATAAAATAAAAATAATTTTTTTTTTATAGACCTGGCTGGCCTCAAGCTTGAAGGCTGCTTTACCTCTACCTCCTGGAATGCTGGAATTACAGGTATGGTCCACCATGCCCGGCTTTTTAAATTAGCATATACTAACTATACATAACAGGTTTCATTATGACATTTTCATATACGTACATAATGTATTTCAGTCCTATCCCCCCATCCTCTCTTGTCCCCTTCTTCCCTTCTTTTCTCCAAATGCCTCTCTTCCACCTTCTTGTCTTTTTTGGTGTGTGACCCAATGAGTTTCATTAGGGTTGTTTAAGTTGGAGCACGGGTGAAGAGCTGTTCAGAGGAACATGGGCACCATACCTGTGATCATACCACTGAAGAAACTCTCTTTCTCTCTCTGTTAACTCCTTATAACCTCAGAGAGGGGTCTATCCCCATGAGCCCATCCTCCATTCAGTTGCCATTCTTTTTTTTAATATTATTATTATTTTTAGAAGAAACATATCATTACAGCTTTAATATACTCAATAACAGTTTCCAGAACAAAGATATATCTCTTTCAAAAGTGGCTATAAAATTTTTAGGTTTGCTGTTGATGTGACACACACACACACACACACACACACACACAAAATCAACACTTTTTTAAAAAATTGTTGACCCCTGCCCAGGCTGGCCTTGAACTCACAAAGATCCACCTGCCTCTGCTTCCCAAGTGCTGGGACTAAAGGCGTGTGCCACCATGCCCAGCTCCAGTTGCCCTTCTTAAAGACCATCCTTTAGGGCTGGGTAATGTAGCTCAGTGAGGAGAATGCCTGCCTAGCATCCGGAAGCCCTGGGTTTGGTTCCCCAGCAGTGAATAAAATTGGGTGTGGCAGTGTACACCTATAATCTCAGCACTGAGAAGAGGCAAAAGATCAGCAGATCAAGGTCATCTTCTACTCCCTACATATGGAATTCAAAACCAACCTGGTCTACATGAGATCTTGTTTCTAAAAATATAAAAAAATCCCTCAGCCAGGCATGGTGGTACACGCCTTTAATCCCAGAACTCGGGAGGCAGAGGCAGGGGGGGATCTGTGAGGTTAAAGCCAGCCCGGGCTACATAATGAGGTCCAGGAAAGCCGGGGGGACTGGGGGGACCTGCATCAAAAAAAAACCAAAAAAAAAAAAAAAAAAAAATCATTCATTGCATCCTAGCACTCAGGAGACAGAGGCAGGAGGGTCTCTGTGAATTCTAAGCCAGTCTTGTCAATATAAGGGATTTGAGGTCAGCCAGGGCTGTACAGTGAGACTCTGTCTCAAAAACAAAAAAAACAGTCACTTACTTAGATACAGTTTATGTATCATAAAATCATTATAAAATACCTTCAGTTTTTTGATCTGTAAGTAGACAGTGCAGTAATTTCTTGTACATTTAATCATTTGTGTAATCACATTACAATTCAGCTTATAACTGCTCTTTTATTTTTTTAATTTATTATTTTTATTTTATGTGTATGAGTGTTGTGCCTGCATGTAGGTAACTGCATCCATGTCGTGCAATGCCTGTGGAGGACAGAAGAGGCTGTCAGATTCCCTGGAACTGGAGTTATGGAGAGTTGTTAGCTGCCATGTGGGTGCTGGGATTCAAACCCAGGTCTTCTGCAAGAACAGTGTTCTTAACTGCTGAGCCATCTCTCCAGCCCCATATACCTGCTCTTTTATTTATTCCCAATTATAGTAAAAATATACTTACCATGAAATTTCCCATCTGAGCCCCCTGTAAAGGTGCTGTTTGGGAAGATTAAGTACATCCAATCTCCAGACACACACACACACACACACACACACACACACACACACTTTTTTTTTTTTTTTTTGAGACAGGGTCTCATTGTATAGCCCTGGCTGGCCTAGAATTCTCTACGTAGACCAGGCTAGTCTCAAACTTATAGAGATTCTCCTGCCTCTGCCTCTGGAGGACTAGAATTAAAGGTGAACACATCATACCCAACCAGAGTCCTTTAAAAAATTTTTTTTGATTTATATATCTTTATGTGTATGAGTGTTTTAGCTATGTGTATGTACATGCACCGCATCCATGCAAAGCTCACAGAGACCAGAAGAAGGCACTGAATCCCTTGGAACTGGATTTACAGATGATTGTTAGCTGCCATGTAGGTACTAGGAACCAAACCTGGGTCTCTGTACAAGCAGCCAGTGCTCTTAACCTCTGAATCATTCTAAGATCCCTTTTTAAAAAATCATTTAGTTTTATGTGTGTGAGCATTTTGCCTGCATATATGTATGTACACTTGTGTCATGCAATGCCTGTAGTGGCCAGAATAGGGTATCAGATCCCCTGAAACCAGAGTCATGGATGGTTGTTAGCTACCATGTGGGTGCCAGGAACTGAATCCTAGTCCTCTACAAAAGCAGCCAGTAACTACTGAGCCATCTCCCCAATTATCAGACTCCTTTTTAAAACTATTTATTTTTATTTTATTATTTATGTGTATGAGTGTTATGCCTGCATGTGTGTAAGTACACCCATGTCAGACAGTGCCCAAGCACAGACGAGGGCACAGAATCCCCTGGAACTGGAGTTATGGACAGTTGTTAGCTGCCATGTGGGTTCTGGGATTCGAACCTGGGTCTTCTCCAAGGGCAGCCAGTTCTCTTAGCCACTGAGTCATCTCTCCAGCCGCTCAGACTCCCTTTTTGCAATTTTTTTTTTTTTTTGTCTTTTTGAGACAGGGTCTCCTTGTAGTCCCAGCTGACCTGAACTCACTATGTAGACCAGGCTGGCCTTGAACTCACGATCTGCCTGCCTCTGCCTCCCAAGTGCTGGGACTAAAGGCATGTGCCACCACACCCAGCTTAAAAAAGCAATTTTTATTGCATAGGCCAAGGACTATACCATGAGTCAGGCATGGTATACTGCACATGCTATAATCCTAGCATTCAGGAGGTAGAGGCAGGAGGATTAGAAATTCAAGGACAGCCTGGAGGATATAGCAATTTTGAGGCCAGTCTGGGCTGCATGAAACTGTCTCACAAACAAAGAGAACCACAAAACAAAAACACAAAAAATTGAGCCGTGGGCATACCTTCGTTGGAGATGGTTATAGAGCACTCACCTTGCATGCGAAAGGCCCTAGCTTCAATCCCTAGTGCAGAGAGAAGAGGAGGAAGAGGAGGAGGAGGAAAGAAGAAAGAGAGAGGAGGGGAGGGAGGAAGGCTGGAGGGGAAGGGACTATACAGCACTAGGTAGGGTATGCACACAGGAGTTAGTTCATACTGATCATCTCACTGTTACCCAATTCATTTTTTGTGCTAAGTACAGCTAGGAACTTACTTATTCAGATCCCTGTTCTTACAAAGCTGGAATCTGTGCCTACTTTAAACAACTCCTCATGCCCCTCCACTAGGCCACTCTGGGGTCCACACAGGACTTCCTGAGTGACTCTCACCACTCCAGGTTCCTCTTTAAGAGGCCTCCCACAGTACCTGCCTTTGCCCTGGTGTATTCTGCTTAGCATAGTAACAAGAGTCATTGATATTGCAGCAAGAGTCAGAATTTCCTTCCTTTTGAAGGTTGAATAATATTCCATTATGTTCTATACCACATTTTGCTTATCCATTCATCTGTTGATGGACACTTGGCTTACTGCCACCTTTTAAGTATTGTGATTAATTCCCTATGAGCATAGTTGTATAAACATGTCTTTGAGACCCTGTTTTCAGTTCTTTGGGGAATTGTTACTTTTATGTTAATTCCATTTTTAATTTTAAGGAATTGCCATACCTTGTGTAAGCCTGCATTGTTCCATACCCTCTTCCCCAACCACTGCCTTCAACGGTTTATTTATACTCGGGGCCTCCAGAGTCACACTCATGAGTTCATTATTTATTCCTGTGGTTTCTGTATTCCGTTACTACAGCTAAGTAGCAGGGACAGAGTGGTGACTGTCGACCATGCTGGAGGCCACAGCGGGAGAAACTAGCAATAAACAGATACATGCTCTGGCACTCACAGTGAGGTTACAGACAGAACTGTGGGATGCTGAAAATATCCTGTTAAAAAAGTAGGGGCTAGGGCTGAGGCTCAGTTGGTAGAGTGTTTGCATCCTCAGCACTGAATAAAGGGTGCATCCCAGCGTTTGGGAGGTAGAGGCAGGAAGATCAGAAGCACACGGTCATCCTCAACTATATACTGAGCTGGAAGGCAGCCTGTCTCAACCAAAAGAAATAAAGCAAAGCAAAAACACAAAGGTCAGCATGATAGCTAAGCGTAGAGGCACTTACTGCCAAGCCAGATGACCCACGTTCGATCCTGGAGACCCACCCACAATAGTGGAAGGAGAGAAATGACTCTCAAAAATTGTCCTCTGCAGTCCATGACCTCCATGTACACATATGTGTGCATATACATACAAGAAAAATACGCCGAATTTTAAGATTTAAAATATTTTATTTTTTATTTTTATTTTATGTACATAAGTGTATTGCCTGCATGTAGGTAGATGCGCCCATGTCTCACAATGCCTGCAGAGGGATGGTTGTTAGCTGCCATGTGGGTGCTAGGACCTGAACCCCGGTCCTCTGCAAGAGTAGCTACTGCTCTTAACAGCTGAGCCATCTCTCCTGCCCCAGAATTTAAAAAACAACAACAAAACCAAGGAACACTGACTACATAATATCTGTTGTTGATCCTGATTATAGTGTGTGGCTGACCAGGATTTATTTGGTGCTGTGTCTAGCGTCTCATCAGAGCATTGTATAATGAATGGCCAGCCCAGGAGAAAAATCAAAATGTAAAATTTCAAGTATAAGTTTTCTCCTGAATAATACATACCACCTTAAAGGTAAAAAACCATGCAGGAAATGTTAATAAAGCAGGCACCATCTCTATACATGTAAATCTGTCACAGCTGGATGTGATAGCACACACTTGTAATTCCAGCACTTGGGAATCTGAGGCAAGAGGATCGCTGTAAATCTGAGGCCAGCATGGGGTACATAGTGAGTCCTTGTCTTACCTTCCTACCCCTGAAAAAGATATGTGTCATAAATCTTGAACTATGATATATGTTATAAAAAGAAAGAACTGGTTCCTAGACTGTGGGCACCAAGGAAAACAAGAAGCTGGCACTAATAAATGACCTAATTTAGAAGAAGGAAGTCTGGGTTTTAGGAAGGGGCAAGATAAGACGGGGGAGGGGGAAGGCTCCTGGCAGAAGAAAGCAGAGGTGTTGATTTGTGGAGACTGAGACCTATACATCTTAACTGGAAGGTTCCTGAGTACATAATTCAACATGCATTGGCTCATATTCAAGGCCATCCTTGGCTACCAAGGGAGCCAGACCTCTGTAATCCCAGCTCAGGGAGTGGAAAGCAGGAAGATCCAGAATTCAGGATCATCCTTGACTAGCTAAGTGCATTAGATGCCAGCCTGGGCTAGAAGACAGCCTGTCTCAATAAATAAATGAATAAACAAGTACATAATTCAAAGCATATGCTCCAGAGAGATATAAGCCTCAATGTCTCCAGGAAAGAATTGAGGGTATGCACCTCAAATATTCTCTTGGTGAATAATAGGGCCTCAGCATTTAGGGACTGCTAAAAATCTCCCAAGAATAAGTTTAGCTGAGAAGGACTGCCCAGAACTGACACTGGAAACAATTGGGCTTTTCAAACCCTGTCACTTCTCAGAAGATACTACCTTGAAGACGGTTCCTATCACCCTTGCTCTGACCCTGTCTCTTCTAAATCCGGTCTCACCCAGGTGTTTTGATTACTTAAGAAATTCTAAGTAAATAATAATTTGGGATTAGGGATTTGCCTTTCACTCTACACCCTCCCGGCAATTGCACTGGGCTCCTGACACTCCATTTTGTCTGATGGTTCCTGGCTATGGTTCTTGAGTCCGAGAAGGCTAATAAATGTGTAGAGAATACAGGCGGGCATGGGTTTATGTGACTGTAATCCCAGCATTTGGGAGGTAGAGCTAGGATGATCAGAAGTTCAAGGCCACCTGGAATATGTGAGAGACAATCTCAAAAAATAAATAGAAAATAGCCAGGTGTGGTGGCACACGCCTTTAATCCCAGCACTCTGGGCAGAGAGACAAGGCAGATCTCTGTTAGATCAAGTTCAGCCTGGTCTACATGGCTAGTTCCAGGCCAGCTGGGGCTACAGGGAGACCCTGTCTCAAAGCAAAACAAAAAAACCCAATAAACAAAACAACAAAAGCACAAAAAAAATTTTAATGAAATAAAAAGTACATGCCATCCTTTCTCCTTTATCTTTAATTTTCCTTCCTTTTTCTTTTTTCTTTTGAGAAAGGGCCCCCCTCAAACTGGAAATCCTCCTACCTCAGCCTTCCGGAACTTATTAGTGTGGATATCATGACTGAAGTGGCCCATTTGTTCCATTGTCTAGGGTAGACACAGACTCTGTGCTTTAACTATCACCAGGGAGATAAAACTACTATATTACAGTTTTCCTTAAATCACTGGTCTTTTTAGAGCTGTAAAGGTACTGTACATGGCTTTAGGTCTGTAACCTACAGTGCCTGCCCTGCTCCTCTCTGAAAAGGTGTTAGGAATATCAGCAGATTAGTCAGAAGCAGGTGTTAATTGACTTTCTGATGCAGTATCAGAATTTGAAAGTGCTTCTGTGTATCCTGAAAACAAATTCATCTCTTCCAATCACTTCTGTCTGTTGTGGACATTGTCCATGCAAGGTATTTTCTGGCAGAACCTCCCAATTTAGAAGTCAGCCCGTTCTTTTAGCAAGGCCTTACCAATGGCCACCCATAACAAAATGGCGGCCCAGCTCATTTATTCTGTGTTGGGTTGTCCAAATGCCCAGGTGAGCATGCTCATGAGGCCAGGAGTCTATTTCCTCTCCTTCCTGATCAGCCTCTTAACCTGAAACTTGACAAATAACTAACCAAGAAATCCCAAAGCACAAAGATGGAGGAAGGTTTATGTCCACACAATCCCTTACAATGCCTCAGTATCCAGAGGCCTCACAGAAACACCAGACCAAAGTCTGAAGAGTGGTCCATTTCTCCTTCAGCATTCACTCCACCTTTACAGTGTGTGAGGCAGTCAGCCAAATTAAGTTTATGTAGATTTGTGGTCTAAATATAAATAGACACACACACTTTTAGAAAATTCCAGGCTTACCTGCTTTAGGATCATATGATTCTTAGACTTAATGCACCTTTTCTGTAACAAGGTCGGTATTGCAAAATGTGCCGGTAGCCAAAGAGCGACATCCAGTTCCCTTCTCCGCACCCAGTGCTCTTCCACAGCAGATGCAAGAACATTGTTTCAGTAATAAAGTATGATGCTATCTCACTCTGGTGGCTCATAGGCAAAAAAAAAAAAAAAGCAATTGCTTGCTGTTTTGATATTATCTCTAAGTTTGCTTCTAATCGGCCCTTTCTATATATATAATAGACGGTCCCTTAAAATTATTCTTTTTAAATCAGTTTGCATCAAACCCACCCTGATGAATATGAATCCCGTGAGCTATTAGCATTTCAAGGAGGCAAAAATCACAAGTGGAGGATAACATGAAACTTGGTAAACTGGATGGTCAATTTTAAGAACCGGTGGGTGCGTAAACTATGGGCCACTGTAGTCCTCTTTCAAAGACTATTAGAAACCCAAGGGAAAAGATTTCGATCAAAACTTAGATGGAAGGGACTCGGTCTCCCGTCAGTGCTTGTTTTAGATGTAAAATGGAGCCACAGTATCCACGATGAGCAGACAGACCTTCCTCAGCTGCCGGTTATCGACCTTGCAATCACTAAAGCAATTTTTGGAGCGCGCTACCGGAACCCAGGCGTTCTGAAACTTTCTCGTGCGCTCCCGGTTTTTCATAAATCTCAATTTCCCGGCTTTTTCTTTTCCTCTCCTAGGACGCCTAGTGGAAGCGAGGATGGTCCCCGCGGATTTCGCCCACGCCCCAGCCAATCTGAGCCCGGATGCTAATTAGCTACGCTTCCCTGATGAACACGCCTTTGTCACATGTAGGACCGGACTACAAAGCCCAGCATGCCTCGCCCCTCCCTGATCAATGAGGACTTATTTAAATGATCTCTGAGGTCTTGGACCCAGGCCAATCAGCTGTCAGGGCTCATGATAAATCGCAATGCATTATTGATAATAATAATTACTGGGACATGCGCGTTCCGGCCAAAGGGGGGTAAAATTTCCCAACTCCAGGAATTTGTGGCGGAGCGGGGGCAAGTCACTAGGGCTCTTCCCGGCGCCCCGATGCGCGCATCATGTCGAGGCGCAAGCAGGCGAAACCCCAGCACATCAACTCGGAGGAAGACCGGGGCGCGCAGCAGCAGCCGAGCCCCGACTTTGCAGATGCGGCGGCGGGGGAGCCGGGTGAGTGGGGCCCGAGCGCTCGACGGTCGGTCCACCCGGGGAGGGAGCTTCCTGGACGGCCGCGCGTCCATCTAGGGTGCGGATCCTGGAACCGAGGTCTGGGAACCCCTTCCATGAAAGAGGGAGAGAGAGGTGGGGGCAACCTCCCCCCTTCCCCGTGGAAGTTCCCCCCAGCTCTCCCCTCTTATTGTAAAGTTGACCCCCCCCCATTCCTCTGCCGCCCTCTCTCTCCAAGTTCCCCTCTCCTTGTCCTCTGTCCGGTAATTGGCTCCCCTCCACTCCATTGCAAAGCACACCCCCAACTTTGGTAACTTAGGTTTCCCTCTCCCTTTCTGGCGCCTCTTTTAAAAGAAAGAGCCCCCCCCCAGGCTCCCCACCCTCTCCACCACCCCCTTAGGGGCCTTTGGAGGAGGGGCGCACCCCTGGAGGACCCCCCGGAGGAGGGCGATCTGTTGCACGCGCCCCTCCCAGGCCGATGGGGGAGGGGGCGCGACCTCCCCACCCCCCACCCTGGACTCGGGTGCCGGCCACCCGCGCTGCGGCGGGGGCGGGAGCGCGCCGATTTGGGGACCCGTGCTCTGTTTTATTGCCTTTCTGAGATTTTAATTTTATTTTTACCTTAAAAAAAAAATAAAGTCTCACAATGTAGCCCGGCTGGCCTGAAACTCTATGTAGACCAGGATGGCCTCCATCTCACAGAGATCCTCCTGCCTCTGCCTCCCGAGTGCCGGGATTAAAGGCGAGCGCCACCACGCCCGGCGAGATTTTTATTTTTTAGTTATTTCATCTCACTTTTCGGCTTGTCCCCCGGGGCTACCCAGTCTTCGGATCTTCGCCCTAACCTTTCGGGGCCTGACCTCCAGCCATCTTTGATTTCCGACTTCCTAAAAATAGCCGCGGCAAGGCGGAGGGGTGCCAGTTCCCCAGGGTTCCGGGGTGCACGGTGACCCCGGCTGAGATGCATCCCACTTTGCCTTTTTGTGTGCGTGGTTTTCTGGGGCGGGCAGCTTTGCACACGCCAGGGATGTGAAAGGGGAGAGGTCGGACTGGGCGGTCGCGCGCGGGGCGAGCTCCCGGGCTGACCTGGCCCACGCTTCCGCGCCTCCCGAGGCCGGCTCCTTCCCAACGGGAGCAAGTCCGGCTCCCACTATCTCCTCCCCTCCCGGGCCCGCCAAATTGTCGCCTGATAAATTTGGAGCGTCCGCGTGGGGGAGGGGGCACCTCGCCTCCCTCCCGCCAGGGTCTCCGCGGCTCTCTGCTCCCCGCCTGCTTTCTAATTCGCCCCACTCGTTGGGCTGTGCGTAGCAATCCCGGGGCACTGCGCGCCCCGATAGTGCCCTCTGGTTTCCCGCGGATCCCAAAATTGCTACCTTTCGAGCTCGGTACCCCTCCCATTTTTGTACCCAATTCCCTAAATTTATCGTAGTTCCAGGACCTTTCACCCCAGAACAGTTTTTCCCCAGGGCAAATGAAAGGTCCTACTTTGGCCGAGGGGTCCACTGTGCTTTTGGGGGGCGTATCTGAGGAGGGGGGGTTAGAGCATCCCACACCAGCGATCCCAGCGACCCGGATGGACTCTTTGTGCCTTGGCTAGAGGAGTGAGGGTGGGGGGCAACCATCGTGGAGAGGCTCGGTCGTCTGGTCCACCTGGAACAAAAGGGTTAACCCTCGGCCCGCCTGCTTCCTCTGGAGAGGAGGGGCGAGCTCCTGGCCCTGACCCCTCCCCTGGTCCTGCGCTGACCTCCCATCCCCCTTCTTTTTGGGTGGGCGAGCACCAGTGGGGCGTTTGCTGGTGGTTGGCACTCTGGGGAGCGTGGAGGAGCAGCGTGTTCCAGTAGGGCTTGGGAGAGCGCTGGCTGGAGTGGCAGTTAACCTGGGCTGGACCCTGGCTGTGCGTGCTCTCTCACCGGGATTTGGGAAGGGAGTTCTATTGATCACCGGGGTTCGGTGCATACCCACCCGGTGGGGGCTGCGCTCGGGCGCCCCCTGGAGACGCATCCTGCAACCGCACCGGGGGCTGGGAGGCGGTCCCTGCAGATGCTGGCTCACACCTGGTGAGTGGGGCCGGCTGGGGGCGTGTGGCTGGGCTGGGCAGGGCCCGGGACACCCTGGGGATTTCTGCTGGTTCGGTGCCTTCTCGTAGCTAGCTGGCTGTGCGCGGTGTTCTGGAATTCTTAGAAAGAATTCCTCAAAGCCTGAATGTATTCGCCGAGCCCTGGTTGTAGCCTTGGGAAAGAAGCAGCTCCCTATCCCTCCCCCAGCAGTGTTCCACCTCCGGGAGGTTGGGTGATAGATCCCATACAAGTTAAGGTTGGATCCATCTTCTTAGTTGTCTGTCCGTGGAAGGCAGTTTTTGAGGAAAAAGAAGAAAAAAAAAAGAAATCCGGGCAATAAATTAGCAGATCAAAAAATCCGCAGGTGGTCCGGGAGGGGGACTCACTACTTAAGGGAAAATTAGCATTTTCTCAAAAGGGTTTCAAATACCCTTTGTGCTAAACTGGATTACAACTTTCAGCGATTAAGATTCCCAAGTTTCTTGTAATTTAGCTCCAGTTTCTGGCCTTCATTGACCTGCCTACACTGGCGATAGTTAGCATTTCAAGCAAATTGACTGGAGTTACCAAAAGGGGAGAGGGGCTGTAATTTGCGCAGGGCCCTTCTTTAATTCCTTAAAGATAAATTGCTTGTAAAAATTCGTGAACTCGCCCTCTGGTAAATGATAACTTTGGCACTGGTGCTGGGGAGTTAGCAGGCTTTCTCCTAGGGAGGGACTGGAGAACCATTTCTTGTGAGGCTATGGGAGCTTGGAAAAAATTCTGGTAAAGTTTGGTTAGATAGGGTCTACATTCCCTTCTGGTGGTGCTTTGTAAACTTGAGCCTAGCTTGACACACACACCCCACACACACACACACTTTGAGTCTTTATACATACACAGGCATTGAAAACATCTACAGTGATTTCAGCTATAACAGCGTATTGTGTGTTGGGAGGGTGATCGGTAATTAATTTTGTTGAAAATGACAAAATGTTTTTGCCAATGCTCATTGAAATACTTGTGTTGAAACAGAAAGCCTGCTGAGTGCCAGACCCCAGGCTGGGAGCAGCACATTACCTTTAATTCCCACTGAAGTAACTTTGCAGATTTACTCCATGGGAAGTGAATTGCAGGACCTTGGGGACCTGGCTTTGCCCTTAGTGTCTTGTCTGGCCTGCCTCCTGTTCTGCAGTTTGTGCATGATCTTACAGCAGTTGGTGATTTTTTTTTTTTTTTCCTTGTTAGGAAGATAAGGAAGCCATGGTTGGTGTCTGAAGCTGGTTGGGTTTGGTGACATTTCTGCCCTTTTTGGATACTTTTCGCCCTCCACCCTCAACTGGGCTGGCTTTGATTTAGAACTCAATATAGCTCAGGTTGGCCACAAACTTGTGCTCCCATCTCTGCCTCTCAAGTACTGGCATTAGAAGCCTGTATCACACTTATGTCCAGCCCTCCTGATTTTTTCCTAATCACCTTTAGAAGTTGTAGATGAAGGGATCCTGGGAAGGGAAGTCAGGAATAAATTATTTGACAACTTTCTCTGCACCATATTGTTTTAGAAAAAGTAATGGGGAAAGGTTTCAGGAAATAATTGTTCTTACTCAATTTAATCTACACTTTGAGTTATTTTTAAAAAAAGCACAACACCTAAACGTGTTGAGAACCCTTGGGCTCTAGGGTAGAGGTGCCTACTATTCAGCCTCTCCACTGCATCTGGGTCAGGCTTTG
Organism: Nannospalax galili; assembly: GCF_000622305.1. Classification (NCBI taxonomy): domain Eukaryota; kingdom Metazoa; phylum Chordata; class Mammalia; order Rodentia; family Spalacidae; genus Nannospalax; species Nannospalax galili. The sequence continues at coordinate 4,499,452 of NW_008340140.1, forward strand.
TGTCTCCTGATCCCAGGCTCTGTGAGACTTCCCCAGGATAGGGGTGAGAACCAATCTTTGTGTGCCTTATTTTGACCTTTTCACTCTTTCAAAAAAGTATTACATTTATTTTATGTGTGTACATACAAATTGTGGGTGTTGTTTCTCATTCCACCACATGGGTCCCTTGAGATAGAACTCAGGTCCTTAGACTTTGCAGCAAGTGCCTTTATCCACTGAAGCATCCCATCCCATCTGCTTTTCCTTTGACTCTTTTAAAACCTTTTCCATAGGGCCCCTGAACTTTGATCAAAGACTGTTTGATATTAAGTAGAAACTTAATTTCAGATCAAATTGGCCATCTACAAGTTGATTTCCAGGCTTGCTACTTAAGCAGTATGAAACTAGTCAGATCCTTTCTTTCAACCAGGTCAATACCTGGGGACATAATAACTTTTTTTTTTCGGTGAGCACTTATCCTGGGGGTAGGGCTGTGCTTTAGGTAACCTGTTCGTCTTCATTATATTAATACAGAAGAGTCACCAGGCTTTTATCAGGGGATTTTATTTTTTTGGCTGTTTGTCTCCAGCCAGTGGCTGGCCTCCTGGTAGATTAGCTTTCTTCCTATACAATAGTAAGAGTATTTTCCATCCATTTGGCTGAGGTTGAATCTAAGACCCCTGCTGGGTTTACTGCATTCTTCCAACTTATTGGATAACTAGATGCTGAGAGATAACATTCCTAAAATTCGGAATGGGGGTGGGGTGGGGGGAGGCTAGAACTGCTTGCTGTGTAATCCCTGTGAACTTTGCTTTCTTTTCCTTTGGGTTAACTTAAGCAGAGCCAGCCATTGTTCCTAACAGGGTCCTCTGACTCCTTGGCAAATAGGGCTTGGTATTTGCCAGTGGTGGTGTGGATGCGGCAGTGTTTACTACCCAAGCAAACAGAGCTGTGCAGTTTTAAGTGGGGTATTGCCTGTGCGAGCCTTCCAGGCTGGAGAGAAATGTGGGCTTTGGGGCTTATGTATACAGTGAGGGCAGCTGGCATTTGGGCCGTAAATCACTAGGAACTGGTGGATCCTACCAGAGCAGAGGAGCTTAACCTTTTGGGGGGGCATAGATCCCTTCTCAACAGAATGCTGAAAAGACACAGAATGCCCAGGAACACAGTACAATTGACACACAGCTCTCAGAAAAACATTTACGTTTTCTTTCCTGGTCTTCCTTATCTGCAGGTTCTAGAATAACTAGCACAGGCTATTGTTGCTGCCATTTCTCCCTAAACAATGCAATCTCAGAACTATTTACATAGCATTTACATTGCACAGGGGTTTGCTAAGTCATTGAGATTAAAGAATGGGGGTTGGAGATACAGCTCAGCTGGAGAGCGCTCCCCCTGCTTGTTGGGTTTAATCCCCAGTATGGGGGTGGGCTAAGGCTTACCTGTGGACTAGTACCTGTCTACTAGTTGTTAGTAAATGCTATGCCATAGAGCACCCACTGACTTTGGTGTTCATGGGGGTCTTGGAATCATCCGTCCCCCCCCCCTTATAAATACTAGGGGAAGGCAATAGTAACATGTATCTTTTTATTAATTAATAAAATAAGCAATAAGGTCTGGTATGTTGGACAACTGTTAGAATTTTGCTGGAAGTACAAGAGCCAGAGCTCCCTAGGAAAATACTTGCTTGTAGTTGCTGGTTTTGATGGCCTTATGCTCTGCTCATATTAATGAATTGTTTCTTGCATGCCTAACTGAAAGAAATGTTAAATTTTTGGTCAATATCTTGATAATAAAGATGCTGGTATTTGCTTGTTTTCCTAAATTTCATGAGTTCCAGATTAAGAATGGCCTGCTTTAGAGCCCAAGGCAGCCACATATGCCTATAATACCAGCACTTGGGAGGCTGAGGAAGGATTATTGCCATGAGTTTTTGGCCAGCCTGAGGTACATAGTGAATTAAAAAATAATCTAGGCTATATAGCTAGACCTTACCTCAAAGCAAACAAACGCCTCACCTGCTTTAGGAGCTGAAGGTTCAGGTGTAGTTCAGTACTAAAACCTATGCTTAGTATGTTCAAGACCTTGGTTCAGTCCCTAGCACTCACAAAAAATTAAATGAGCTTGTCATAGAGAGAACATAGATAAAACATACTCAGCGTAAGGATATTGCTGTCCAAGAGAAATCTATTTTGAGTGAGATGAAACATTGGATTACAATGATGGTTTGTGCTACCCTCCAAAGAGTCACAATAGACACATTTATGACACTAAATTTTCCTGAGGGAGGTAAGGCAATTAGGGGAAAAACTGAAGAAGCCTCCAGAGGTTGAATGAAAGAGATTTGAGAGACAGCTCTTGTCACCTCCGGTCACTTCCTTTTATTATTTTTATTTTATGTGTATGAGTGTATTGCATGTAAGGTACACCCAGTTCGTACAGTGCCTGTGGAGGTCAGAAGAGGGTGTAAGATCCCCTGGAACTTGAGTTAGGGACAGTTGTTAGCTGCCATGTGGGTGCTGGGAATTGAACCTGGGTCCCCTGTAAGAGCAGCCAGTGATCTTAACCACTGAGCCATCTCTCCAGGCTCCCATTTCCTTCTTTTTTGAGCCTCTGTCCACGTTTGTGAAATTGGAACAAGGATGGATACTTGTGAGATTGTGGGATTGACAACGTGGCCCAGTGCAGTCTGTGGAGAGTGCTGTGAGGGCCTATCTGGTTGAGGAGAATACTTTGGCCCTTCAAAAGTAGGTGAGACTGTAGCTTAGATGGGTTTCCCAGCATTGCAGAAAATCTAAAACTGGGTGTGGTGATGCATACCTGTAATTCCAGCACTTGGAGCCTGAGGCAGGAGGATTAGGAGTTCTAGGATTTAGAGAGTTTGGGATACAGGACCCTGTCTCGAGGAAAAACGCCTTGGCAGACTGAAGACCCCAGTGGCTGTGTACCTTGGAGGTATGTGGTGCTAATTTAAATGACAGCTTGGCACAAAGATGAATATAGTTTTCTATCCCATGTTTAGATTATTTCTACTTAACTTGCCTAGAAACTTATTGATGTGCCAAGGGCCATCCTTTTGTGTTATTATGGTTTATTATTATCTACCTGTCCCCAGAATATAGACCAGGCAGTCCTTGGACGCAGAGCTCCACCTGCCTTTGTCTCCTGAGTGCTGGGTTTAAAGGCCTGCACTACCACGCCCAGAGTAATACTGCTGTTTGTTAAATATGAGGAATACAAGAAATATCCTTGTCACAAACAGGGGAGTTGTCAGTCAGAGAAAAACACTAAAATTTAATTCAGGTGTCAACTCCGGGAAGAAGCACATCCATGCATATCTGCCTGCACGAAACTTGAAAAGCTCACGGCACAGAATTTTCTTCCTTTTTTTTTTGAGACAGGTTCTTCTCAACAACTCACTATGTTGATGAGACTGGCCTAGATTAAAGGTGTGTGCCACCATGCCCGGCCTTTCTCCCTTTTTCCTTTTTATTTAAAAAGATTTAAGAAAATATTTTGCTATTTTTATTTTGTGTGTGTTGCCTGTATGTATTTAAGTGTACCCGTGTCACGCGGTCCCTGAGGAGGTCAGAAGCGGTCAGAGCCCCTGGAACTGGAGTTATGGAGGGTGGTCAACCTCCAAACCCAGGCACTTCCCGGGTCGTCTGCAAGAGCAGCCAGTGCTCTTAACCTCTGAGCCATCTCTCCAGCCCCAAATTTCATTTTCTCTGTGTGTGTGTGTGTGTGTGTGTGTGTGTGTGTGTGTGTGTGTGTGTGTGCATGTGCAGGTGTCATGATGTACCATGGTGAGTGTGTGGAGGGCAGAGGATGACTATGGAGTTGGTTCTCTCCTTCAACTTAAAGTGGGTTCTGGGGATAAAACGCAGGAAATCAGGCTTGTACTGTAAGGGCTTAATTTCCTTTTTGTTTCATGTGTGAGCATGCTCCTCTGGAGGTCATAGACAACTTGGGAAGGGAGGTCACTTCTTCCTCCATGTGGGTCCCCGGGATCTAACTCAGTTGTCAGGGTAAGTGGCAGGTGCTTTACCCACTGAGCCCTCCCACCAGCCCACAAGACTTGGGCCACTGAGCACCACCCCCCATCAGCACCCCATTCAGACTTCTGGGAAATTGTGTGTAGCAGTGGCACCTATCTGGGAATTGATTTTGTTTTATTTATTTATTTTAACATTTTATTTTCATGTGTATGAGTGTATCGCTTGCATGTAGGGGGTAAAGGTGGTTAACACCAAGCCTTATGACCCGAGTTCCATCCTCAGGAACTACATAGTAGAACAGACTCCTACAAGTTTTCCTCTGACCTCCACAAACACGCTGAGGCATGCACAAAGAAAAGAAATAAAATGTGCGGCTTTTTTTTTTTTTTTTTTTTTTATTTTTTTTTTTTTTTTTTTTTTTTTTTTTTTTTTTTTTTTTTTTTTTTTTTTTTCAGTACTGGGGTTTGATTTCCCAGCACCCACGTGGCTGCTAACAACTGTGAGATCTGACACCCTCTTCTGACTACCATGAGCATTGCACGCATATAGTGCACTTACATACTGCACATGTAGGCAAAATACTCATATACATTATGTTGAACAAATGAATGAATGAAGAAAAAGAGTAGACCAGTCCTGAACTGGATCTTTTGTACTTGATTTTAAGAAGGAGAATTCTAGCAGTAGAGCTTCTAAGGGGGTTGTTAAACATCCGTTTTCTTTCCTCTACTTCTGTTTTTGCATAAAGGTTTATTTTCCCTCCAGATCTTTGGTGCTGTGGTGGGCTTTTCAATTGAAAGGACAGTGAAGTCTGTGTTACGTCTTTTTCTTTTTTCTTTTTTTGGTCTTTTTGAGACAGGGTCTCCCTGTAAACCCCAGCTGTCCTGGAACTATGTAGACCAGGCTGGCCTTGAACTCACAGAGATCTGCCTGCCTCTGCCTCCCAAGTGCTGGGAATACAGGCGTGCGCCACCATGCCCGGCTGTCTTATATCTTTTTTAAAAAATATTTTATTATATGTATGAGTGTATTGCCTGCATGTATGTGACTGCACCTGTGTACTGCAGTGCTGTAGAGGTCAGAAGAGGGAGTTGGATTCCCCTGGAACTGGAGTTAAGGACAGTTCATAGCCTCCATGTGGGTGCTGGGAATCTAACCCGGGTCTTCCGCAAGAGCAGTCAGTGCTCTTAACCTCTGTGCCATCACTCCAGCCCCTGTGCATGATATTTCTGGGATATTCTTGTCTTTCCTATAAAGTTTACCCAGGGCGTCTTGCATGCCAGGGAAGCTCTAACCACTGAGTCCTCTTTATTTTTTTATTTGGAGACAGGGCGTTACTAAGTTCCTTTAGCTGACCTGGAACTCTCTGTACCAGGCTGGCTTTGAACTTCTGGTCTTCCTGCCTCAGCCTCCAAGGTACTTGATATTACAGGCCTGAACCATCAGGCCCCGCAGAAGTGAATTATTTGGGATGAATTAATGCTATCTTGTTGGCACCTTTAAACTTCTGTCATCCTGGTAGGTGAGTGTTCACCGCTGGTTACTTGGTTCAGGGTGGAGATCAGGTGGGGTTTGACCCAGTTCCAATGTTCTTGGTATTTGGCTAGCTCCTATTTGTTGGCCTCTGAAAGCCAGCTGGGAGGGAGGCACAGAGGATTTGACCAGGGTTAGTATAATAAACCATCTAGTTGGGTGTAATCCCAGGACTTGGGAGGCCAAGGCTGGAGGATTGCTGTGAGTCCAGTGCTAGCCTGAGTTATAAAATAGGACCCTATCTAAGAAATTAATAAATAATAAAATAAAGCTGTAACCTAGAGTTGCTATAGCAAACTACCACAAGCTGGGTAGCTTAAAAACCACTTTTCTTCTATAGGTGTGGAAAGGTAAATGTCTGAATTTATGGGGCATCAGGGTTTCTCCTGTTGGCTCTAAGGCAGACTAAACTGGTTTCACCAATCCTTGACTTCTGACCCCTTAGTTATATTAACTTTGCTTTGGTCCTCACATGGCTCTAAAAAAAAAATCAGTGCATCTCAGCATATACTTTTAATGCCAGCATTCAGGGGCAGAGAGGCAGAGGCAGACAGATATCTGTGAATTCCAGGCCAGTCTGGTCTCCATAGTGAGTTCTTGGCCAGCCAGGACTGTGCAGTAAGTGAGACCAGCCTCAAACAAACAACTTTATCTAGATTAAATCATATGCACAGGGGGTGGGAACTGGCTGTGGCTTCTCAGGGGACACAGTTTGCCCCATAACCCATTTATTCAGGCTGTAGGACTCTTTAAGTCACTTAAATGGCCTTGGGTAACAGAGACTCATCTGTCTATTGTAAGTCACTGTCAGTCACACCCACACCCTTTTCCAGGGCAGCGTTATTATCTCCTTTTCTCTCTCGTTACAGGTGCAACGAACCTGCCAGGAAATGATGAAGGAGCCATAGGGGACAAAGCCCCATTGAAGCGGCCCCGGAGGGAGGAGACTCACATCTGTGAGAAGTGCTGTGCTGAGTTCTTCAGCCTCTCTGAGTTCGTGGAACACAAGAAATCTTGCACTAAGAATCCTCCTGTCCTCATCATGAACGACAGTGAGGGGCCGGTGCCTTCAGACGACTTCTCCAGAGCTGTCCTGAGCCACCAGCCACCCAGCCCAAACAGTAAGGACACTCTTAGGGACAGCACTGGCAGCTCCGGAGACTCGAAGGAGAAGCCTGCCACCGAGCCTGTCCTGTACTTGAAGACAGAGCCTGCCTTACCACCCATCCCCCAGGACATAAGCTATTTACCCAAAGGCAAAGTGACCAACACCAATGTGACTCTGCAGGCACTCCGTGGCACCAAGGTGGCTGTGAACCAGCGGAGTGCGGAGGTCCCTCCGGTGCCAGTGCCCGCTGTCCACAGCATCCCGTGGGTCCTGGAACAGATCCTATGTCTGCAACAGCAGCAGCTACAGCAGATTCAGCTCACAGAGCAGATCCGGGTCCAGGTGAACATGTGGGCCACCCATGCCCTCCACTCTGGTGTGGCTGGTGCTGACTCTCTGAAGACCTTAAGCAGCCATGTGTCCCAGCAGGTGTCAGCCGCCGTGGCTCTGCTCAGCCAGAAAGCCACGAGCCCGGCTCTGTCTCTAGATGCCTTGAAACAAGCCAAGCTACCTCATACCAATGTCCCATCCACAGCCAGCCCGCTGTCCTCAGGAATGACACCTTTTACCCTGAAGCCCGACGGGCCTCGGGTACTCCCTAACTTCATGTCTCGCCTCCCAAGCACCCTGCTACCTCAGACCCCGGGCTCTGTGCTCTTCCAGAGCCCTTTCTCTGCTGTGGCATTAGACCCGTCCAAGAAAGGGAAAGGGAAGCCACCAAACATCTCAGCCTCATCGGTGGATGGCAAGGCCAAGGACGAGGCCACTCTCAGCAAACACAAGTGTAAGTACTGTGGCAAGGTTTTTGGGACTGATAGCTCCCTGCAGATCCACCTCCGCTCCCATACCGGAGAGAGACCCTACGTGTGCTCTGTCTGTGGTCATCGCTTCACCACCAAGGGCAACCTCAAGGTGCACTTTCACCGACACCCCCAGGTGAAAGCAAACCCCCAGCTGTTTGCTGAATTCCAGGACAAGGTGGCTCCAGCCCCCGGCCCCCCCTATGCACTCTCGCTCCCCATCATCCCTGTAGATGAAGCCAGCCTGTCTATAGACAGCAAACCCGTTCTTGTTGCAGGGACCCCTTCCATAGTGTCACCTCGGAATCTCTCTTCCGGGCCTCACGCCAAGGACCTCATGGGTGACTCCCTGCCCAACGACCTGCAGCCAGGGCCTTCTCCAGAAAGTGAGGTGGGACCCCCACTACCTGGGATGGGGCCCATGCATAATCCCCCAAGGGTTGGGGCTTTCCATGGGAGTGGGACCCCCGAGTCAGGGTCAGAGACGCTGAAGTTGCAACAGCTGGTGGAGAACATTGACAAGGCTACCACCGACCCCAACGAGTGTCTCATTTGTCACCGAGTCCTCAGCTGCCAGAGCTCTCTCAAGATGCATTACCGTACCCACACCGGGGAGAGGCCATTCCAGTGTAAGATCTGTGGCCGGGCCTTCTCCACCAAAGGGAACCTGAAGACACACCTCGGGGTTCACCGAACCAGCACATCCACAAAGACACAGCATTCCTGCCCCATCTGTCACAAGAAGTTTACCAACGCAGTCATGCTCCAGCAGCACATTCGGATGCACATGGGTGGCCAGATCCCCAACACACCCCTGCCAGAGAGTCCCTGTGACTTCACAGGTCCAGAGCCCATCGCTGTCAGCGAGAATGGCAGCGTTGGTCCCGTCTGCCAGGACGACGTGGTCGATGTCGACCAAGTCTGCTCCCAGGAGGTCCCCAGTGGCCCCTCGAAGGTCTCTGCACCACATCCCAGCACCCATTTGGCATCACCCACTCTGGGCTTCTCTGTGGTGGCTTCTCTAGATGTGGCAGGAAAAGGGGGTCCTACCTCTTTGGGCCTGCAGCGGCAGAGCAGCCGAGAGAACGGCTCAGTGGAGAGCGACGGCCTGACTAACGACTCATCTTCACTCCTGGGGGACCAGGAATATCAGAGCCGAAGCCCGGAAGTCATGGAGACTATGTCCTTCCAGGCAGTTTCCCCCGCCACTAGCCAAGCAGAAAGTGTCAAGTCTCCATCTCCCGAGGGGAGCAAGGCCCAGGGTCCTGAGAGCAGCCGCTCTGAGATGGAAGGTGATGGAGTTTAATGTCCGTTTGGGGCTCAAGGTCATCAAAAAGGAACCTGGGTTGAACTTGACAGTGTGACCTGAAGCTCCTGTGGAGCAACTGGCTTTTCTGTGCTTCTGGGTAGCGGGATCTAATGCCTGCCTCTGTCCTGGCACCAAGCAGGCTTTTTATTTATCATGAATAACACAAGTTGAGTGTGGACAGCATGGTTTTTGTTTTTGTGTTTTACCCCACAGGGACATACTAAAGACAGTCTTACTGTGTAGCTCTAGCCTGTAGACTGGAACTCACAGGATCTGCTTTTGTCCTCTGAGTGCTGGGTTTTAAGGCGTGTGCTGCCAAGCCCCAGATTCATTCTCTCTCTGTCTCTTTTTGAGATTGGCTTAGTTTGGTTTTGAACTCATTCTGTAGACCAGGCAAGCCTTGAACACTGCAATTCTCCTACCTCAGCTTCCCAAGTAGTTAGCATTGCAGGCCTGTCTGTAAGGGAATGTATTTTTAGTTTTTTGTATAAATAAGTCAGAGAAGCTGGGCTGGGGAGATGGCTCAGTTGGTAAAGCCCTGTAAGCTGGTTGATCTCCAGAACCTGTATAAAGAAGATGAGCATGGTGGGGCATGGTTGTAACAAGTAGGGTTAAGACAGGACATGGAGACAGGTCACTGGAGTTCCTTGGCTGACTAGCCTAGCCCACTTGGCAAAGTTCTAGACTAGTGAGAGAGCCTGTCTTAAACAAAAAGGTGGATAACACCAGAAGAACAACACCCCAGGTTGTCAGTCCTCAGACCTCCACGGCACACACAGGCACAAGAATTCAGAGCAAGCTGTTTTTGAAGTGTAAATTTTCTGTGAGCCACTTACACATGCTTAATGGGCAACTGTTGCCAAAAGTTCATTTTGTTTCAAACAATGAATTGTATTAGATGATAAAAGTTTGGATTTCTTCCCCTCCACACACTAGGTCGCACCAGTCTCCCATCAACGTTTATCCGAGCACAGCCTACCTATGTCAAAGTTGAAGTTCCCGGCACGTTTGTCGGACCCTCCACCATGTCCCCAGGCATGACACCTTTGCTAACAGCCCAGCCACGCCGACAGGCCAAGCAACACTGCTGTACACGGTGTGGGAAAAACTTCTCCTCGGCCAGTGCCCTTCAGATCCACGAGCGGACACATACGGGAGAGAAACCATTCGTATGCAACATCTGTGGCCGAGCTTTTACCACCAAGGGCAACCTGAAGGTAGGTGCTCAAGGGTGTTTGTGAGGGATGGTTGGTGTGTGGCACCTCTCTGTTGATAAGTTTTTTTTTAAAAATATGCCCAGTGTGGTGGCGTATGCCTTTAGCGCCAGCACCTGGGAGGCAGAGGCAGGTGGATCTCTAAGATCAAGGCCAGCTGAGAAGTGCTGGGATTAAAGACTTCATTTCAACCTCTCAAGTTGCACTGTCTTAAACTTGGTGGTAAAGATAAGCACTGTGGCCAGGTGTGGTAGTGCACACCTGTAACCTCAGCGCTCTGGGGGCTGATGCAGAGGGTGGGTAGAGTTCAAGGCTAGCTTGAGCTGTGTATGAAGACCCTGTTGTACTTGGCTGGTTTTTTTAATGGGGGCTGGAGAGACGGCTCAGATTAAGAGGACTTGACATATGAGAGTGGGGAGCTAGGGAGTGCTAACCTGATATTCATGAAAACATGGATTCTATGGCTAGTAGAGCACCTTTTAAACTGAGTGTGGTGACTACCACTTGGGAGGTGGGGACATTGGGGCAGGAAGAATAGGAGTTCAAGAAAAAAGTCCAGTGCTGACTCCTAGAGCAGCATGATGTGAGTGCATATGTGTGTGGGTGATGTGATGTCTCTGTCTAGCCCCAGCTGGCCTGGAATTCCTAGAAACCTGCCTCCCTCTGCCTCCTGAGTGCTGGGATTAAAATGATGTGCCTTGCAGGGTGTGGTGGCGCATCTCTGAGTTCAAGGCCAACCTGGTTTACGTAGGACAGCTGGAGCTACAGGGAGACCCTGTCTCAAAAAGCCCCCCCCCCCAAAAAAAAAAAATCATATGCCACCATGTCTGGCTTCTAATTACTTTTGTTTTGTCTTCTAATTGTTTTTTTGTTTGTTTTTTTGGTTTTTTTTGGTCTTTTTTTTGAGACCCAGTCTCCTTGTAGCCCGAGCTGTGTCCTGGAACTCACTATGTAGACCAGGCTGGCCTCGAACTCACAAAGATCCGCCTGTCTCTGCCTCCCAAGTGCTGGCATTAAAGGCATGCGCCACCATGCCCAGCTCTAATTGCTTTTTTAAAAGGTATTTTATTTTATGACTTTTATTTTTCCTGTATGAGTGTATTACCTGCATGTATGTAAGTGCATCCATGTCATGCACTGCCTTAGGAGGTCAGAAGAGGGCGTCAGATTCCACTGGAATTGGAATTAGAGATGATTGTTAGCCCCTATGTGAATGCTGGTATCGAACCTGGTTCTGCAAGAATAGCCAGTGCTCCTAACCTATAAGCCATTTATTTCTCTAGCTCCGCCCCCCATTGCTTTTTAAGTGAAATTCCTATTCTCACTATTATAACCTAGGCTGCACTTGAACTCAGGAATCCTTACAGTTCTGTGTGCTAGGTACTGGGATCAGGGGCTTGCCCCACCACACCTGGCATGAAGTCCCAGCACAAAGATATAAATGGGGTTTGTCCTTCTGGAGTTTGTTAGGGCTTCCCAACAAGAAGGGGCGTCTGTCTGATGAAACCCTCTGTCCTGTTCCCAACCACAGGTTCACTACATGACACATGGTGCCAACAATAACTCTGCCCGCCGGGGAAGGAAGCTGGCTATTGAAAACACCATGGCTCTGTTGAGTGCAGATGGAAAGAGAGTCTCTGAGATGTTTCCCAAGGAACTCCTGTCCCCGGCCTCTGTGGGTGTGGACCCTGCTGTGTGGAGCCAGTACACTGGTGTTCTCAATGGAGGCCTCGCCATGAAGACCAATGAGATCTCGGTGATCCAGAGCGGGGGCATCCCCACCCTTCCCGTGTCCCTGGGAGCCAGCTCCGTGGTCAGCAGTTCTACCATCTCCAAGATAGACGGTTCCCAATCAGGCATCAGTGGTGATGTGGAAAAGCCGGGAGTACCGGATGGTGTGTCCAAACACCAGTTCCCTCACTTCCTGGAAGAAAACAAGATCGCTGTCAGCTAAGATGGAGGAGATGCAAGAAGTGGGATCCTCATCTCAGTTTTTACCCCATCTCCTGCTTTAGTTCTCTCTTCCTGGTATGAAATGATGTTTACACCTGTGACCACAGCCTTGGGCAGTCCTACAATCATGATTCTTGCTATGCTGCTTTGCCAAAAATGAAAGCCAAAAAAGAGGAAAATTGAAAAAATGACAAAAAAAAATCATACCAAAAACGGACTAGATTTTTTTTTTTTTTTTTTAAATTTTGGAAAGAAGCGGGTCTTTAAAAGTAGCTTTGTTACTTGGGACAAACTGTACATAGCTTTGTACAACCTGGAGTGGTGAATACAGTTGACTCAGTGGGCCACAGTGGAAGAGATGGCTTCTTAGCCTAAAGGAGGGGGAGGGTGCTGTGTACTTCCATGGTGATGATATGCGGGTAAACGGACACAAGGGAAAAAAGAAAAGAGAAAAAAAAAAAAAAAAAAACTAAAAATTTTCAGAAAAACCTAAGGTAATAGAATTAACCCACTTCCTTCAACCTTAGAGCCTCTAATAGGATGCCCTGCATTGACTGGCTTTGGTCCTTAGGGGGAGGCACATGTCTGTGCCTGCTGCTTATTTAAATACAGTTTGGAGCCGCAAGCGTGCCAACTGCTCCCTGTATCCCCCAGGCATCTTGATCCCCCCCAGACCCTGGAGGGAGGCAGGACCAGAGCCAGAGACCTCAGGTTCAGGTGATAGATAATCTCCATTGTCGCCGAGAAGAAACTTCTGGAATCGAGTTTCCTATCCCCAGGTTCACCTGTTTGGTTTTTGTTACTGTTTTAATTTTCTTTGTGAAACTTATTCCAAGTCATGAAGATTTTTACTTCCCTCCTGAATGTTGCATGAAGGCTACGATATTGGGACAGTCAAGTCCTGGGTATAAGAGCTTTATCTACCTCATTGATTGTTTTTATTTTTGTAGCAAAAAAAAAAAAATAGTCTCTATTTTCCTATTTTGTCACTGCCAAAGTGTTTCTAGGCATCCTCTTAAACCTAAGAGTTGATGTGTTGGGTGATAACAATGGTTCAAGATGTCTTTGTGGTTCCTTTTGTTTTTTTGTTTTTTTTTTCACTTCCATTTTTGTACACGTAATAATTTTGAGCAGCTGATAGAATGAACAGTGCTCTGTTTAATGAAGGAGAGACCTTTTACATAGAGAATTCTTCTTACTTTGTCGAAGCCCCTTGCCAAAGTGAGTCTGGAGACTGTCCAAAGTTTTGCCTCTTAGTTATTGCACCTGATTTTAGGATCCTTTTTTTTTGTTTTTTGCCAAGCCGTGCCTTTCCTTCTAGAATTGTAAGTGGATGCTTTAGAAAGCAGCGTTTGCTTGTTCCTGTTCACCTGTTTACACTGTGAAGTGGGTATTTTTACAGATAACACATCATCCAATCTTACTGTCATCCAATCACACCTTGTGAATGAATGTGTGACTCCAAGACACCACTGTAGTTTTACCTGCTGATACTGTCAGAAAATAAATTTTGAATGTTTTTTCTCCCATTAGGTATGTGTCATAAGTTTTTCTGGTATGTTCTGTTTGCATGGCACTCCCATGGTTCCTGGAAACGTCCATCCTGGACACCAGCTGTTGGTGTTCTGTTTCTTTCTGTGTGTTCACACCAGTGTCCTACTTGCAGAGGAACTGAGAGTTAGCAAACAGGAAAAGACCACTGATGAGTTACAAAGATGGCTTCTTCACCTGAGACAAAGGCCTGGGGGCATTTTCTCCCAGCTGGGCCTCTCCCAGCTGGCTGGTCCAGACCAGTTTAGCCAAGTCCAGTCCTGGACATAGCTTGGAGCTATGGGGCTATCTCCTCTCTTAGGGGAGGAGAACCTGTCTTATACTACTAAACACTGAAAAGACGCGGGCCCCTATGAGTGTATGTGTGTTTCAATAAAGTTTATTGTGAGCTGTGTCTTGAGATTCATCCTGCCTTAGTTTTTTTTGTTTTGGTTTTTTATTTTTATTTTTTTGGTTTTTTTGAGACAGGGTCTCCGGGTAGCCCCAGCTGGCCTGGAACTCACTATGTAGACCATATTGGCCCAGAACTCACAGAGATCTGCCTGCCTCTGCCTCCCAGGTGCTGGGACTAAAGGCCTGTGCCACCACACCCTTCTCAAACATTATTCTTAGACAGAGAACCCATGTGGAGGTTAGAGGACACCTTGTGTAAGTCAGTTCTCTCCACCCATGTGGGTTCTTGGGATTAAACAGGTAATCAGGAGCTTGGTTTGGCATCAAGCACCTTTACCTGCAGAGCCATCTTTTGTTTTTAAAAGATTTATTCCTGCACGCCTTTAATCCCAGCACTCAGGAGGCAGACGCAAGCGGGTCTCTGAGTTCAAGGGCAGCCTGGTCTACATAGTTCCAGGAGAGCTGGGGCTACAGGGAGACCCTGTCTCAACAAAACCAAAAAAAATTTATTCCTATGTGTATGTGTGCATGCATGTGAGATCAGGAGAGGATGTCGGATCTTCTGGACTTAGACTTAACAGGCCAGTGTGACCTTCCTGATGTGGGTGCTGAGAAGTGAACCCCCTGCCTGTCTCTCCCAAGTGGAGCAATGACTCTCAACCCTAAACCTCTAATGCATTCTCTAGCTACCTGCTGAGGCATCTTGCTGACCCTTTTTAGTACAAGATCTCAAGTATCCATGCTGGCCTGGAACTTGCCTTAAACTTTGATAACTTGAATTTCTGGTCCTCCTACCTCCACCTTCTGAGTGCTGGGATTACTTGTGTGTACTGTCACACCCAGGGAGAATTTTGTTTTTTGTGTTTTTGAGACAGGCTCTCACTATGTAGCCCTGGTTGGCCTGGAAGTCCTATATAGACAAAGCTTGCAGGAATTCCATGCCTCTCAAGTGCTGGGACAAAAGGTGGGTGCCACCACACTTACACACACACACACACACACACACAGAAATATATTTTAGTCTTTAAAACGGTCTCCCTGTAGCCCCACCCAGCCACCCACCTGACCTGGAACTCAGAGATCCAACAGCCTGTGTCCCCCAAGTACTGGGATCAAAGGAATGTTTTAATATTTAATGTGTATGAGAGTATTGCCTGCATGTATGTAAGTGCACTGCAATACCTGCAGAGGTCACAAGAGGGCGTTGGGTCCCCTGAAATGAGTTGTGGATAGTTAGCTACCATGTGGGTGCTGGGAATCAAACCTGGGTCCTATGAAAGAGCAGCCAGTGCTTTTAACCACTGAGCCATCTCTCCAGTTACTCAACTTTTGAGTTTTGAGACAGGGTCTCATGTTCAGGTTGCTGTATAGTAGAGGATGGTCTTGAACTTCTGAGGATCATCAGGAGACAGACCTTTTAAAGGACCTGTGCTATGATCCTGTGTTAATGGTATCTCTTATCGAGCAGCTAAAATTTATACCTGTGGGTTTTGGGAGGGGCCACCTTTGCCAGTGAAGAGACCTTCCTGAATGCTTACTGAAGGCCTTGTCACAACTTCCTAGTTTGGTTTTACATTTCCAAACAAAAGCATGATGTAAAATAAGGAGCTTCAGTTTTAGATAAGGAAATCCATTTGGGTTGGGCGTGATGGTGCACGCCTTTAATCTCAGCACTTGGGAGAAAGAGGCAGGCAGATCTCTTGAGTTCAAGGCCAGCCTGGTCTAAGTAGTGAGTTCCAGACCAGCTGGGGCTACAAGGGAGACCCTGTCTCCAAAAGACTCCCCCCAACAGGAAAAAAAAAAAAAAAAAACCCATATGGATCATCAGTTTTATTTTTATTATATTTTATTTTTTTGGTCTTTTTGAGACGGGGTCTTTCTGTGGCTCCACTGTCCTGGAAACTCACTATGTGGACCAAGGAGGCCTTGAATTCACAGAGATCTGCCTGCCACTGCCTCCTGAGTGCTGGGATTAAAGGCATGCACCACCGCGCCGGGCTTGGATCATCAGTTTTAGAGTAAAACAAAGACTTGCTGGTTTTCAGAGCTAGCATGACTAAGGAGAGATTATTGTAGGAATTTCTGCTGTTGACTGGCTGGAAGATGCTAACTAGCACTAGTTAAAATAGGTTCCCAGAAGAGTGAGGAAGTAAATTTACCTGTCAAAGCAGACCTCTGGGTGGAGGTCTGAAGACCTTGAAAATGTACAGGAGGAAACAGCTACTTTGGTAGTTAACAAACAGCCCTGCATATTGAAAAAGCAACTGAACACTGCCTTAGTGTGTTTGGTCTTTCTGAGAGAAAAATGAACTTTTAAAAGACTCTGTGCTACCAATTCCACCCAATAACCGATAAGCTAGCCAGACCTCCCAAATTGCAAGCAATATACAAACTGATATAAAACATAAGGGTCCTGTCTTATTAAATGTATCTCCACTGCCTGGAACGTTTTGAGTTCTGGGTGGAGTCTAATGAGATGAAGGAATTCTGTTGATTGATCTCTATACCTGGAAACTGAAAAATGTTAAATTCTAGAAAAAGACATGTTAGGCCCCACACCTATAACCCCAGCAGGAAGATAAGTTCAAGGCCAGCCTGGGCTATATGAGATCCTGTCTCTGAATAAATAAGTAATCCATCCTAGCTAGACATTGCCTGTGGGAATTGCTACTGAAGGGGTTGCTTTCCAAAAACAAAAAAGAAGGGGAAAGGATTGGATTATTAAATGTTGAATCAGATTGACTCTGTGGTAGTGTAAGCCTGATACCTACCTCCAAAGAAATAGAAACAGAAGGATCAGGAGTTCAAAGCTAGCCTGGAGTACATAGGACCCCCAGAGATTGAAAAAAATCTTTTTTTTTTTTTTTTGGTCTTTTTTGTTCATGTGGAAATGCAAAAAACCCAGGCCTCCCCCAAAAAAAAAAAAAAAAAAGGAGCCGGGGGTCAAAACTAGGCTGGAGGACATAGGGCCCCCAGAGATTGAAAAAAATCTTTTTTTTTTTTTTTGGTCTTTTTTGAGACAGGGTCTCCCTGTAGCCCCAGCTGTCCTGGAACTCGCTATGTAGACCAGGCTGACCTTTTGAACTCACAGAGATCTACCTGCCTTTGCTTCTTCCCAAGTGCTGGGATTAAAGGTGTACGCCACCACGCCTGTAGCTCCAGCTGGCCAGAAACTCACTATGTAGATTAGGCTGGTCTTGAACTCATAGAAATCTGCCTGCCTCTGCCTCCCTAGTGCTGGGATTAAAGGCGTGAATCAACAAACCTGATGCTATTTTATTTTTGAGACTAGGTTATGTAGGCCAGGCTGACCTGGAAATCTCATCAATCCTGCCTGTCAGACTCCCAAGTACTAGGATTTCAGGAGTAAGCCTTCATGCCCAGCTGTCACAAGGTCCCAGGGCTGCTGTTCCACACTGGTGGACAAAGACCTCAGATTCTGCTGAACGTCCTACAGTGTAGAGCTGACAGCATTCACTGAGAGAGAAACCATTCAGAGCAAAAATTCTAGTTATTAAGAGGACCTCATTTCCTCTTTTTCTAGCCCATATTTGCCCAAAGCATTTTTAAAAATTTATTTATTATTTTTATTTTATGTGTATGCATGTATTGCCTGCATGTAGGTAAGTGCACCTGTGCCGTGCAATGCCTGAAGAGATCAGAAGAGGGTATCAGATTCCCTGGAACTGGAGTTATCGACAGTTGTTAGCCACCATTCGAGTGCTGGGAATCAAACTGCAGGCCACTCCAAGAGTAATCAGTGCTCTTAACTGCTGAGCCATCTCTCCGCCCCGCCCCTCAAGCATTTTTGAAAAATTGCATTTATTAATTCAGTTGTGTTTGTGTGTGTGCGTGCGCCACAGGGAATGAACCATGGACAACTTGTGAGAATCGGTTCTCTCTGTCCATTAAGCAGGTGCTTGGGATCAAACTCAGACCCTCAGGCTTGGTGGCAAGCATTTTTACCCACTGAACCATCTAGTTGGCCCTTTTGTGTTCTCTGGATTCCACCTTTACATGGGTTCTAGATACTGAACTCAGGTCACAGGGCTGGTACAGCAAGTGCCTTTACCAGCTCAACTACCTCACCAGCCTCATCCAAAGTGTTTGGTTCATTCTCAGCTCCCACATTCCCTACTTCCTCCATCTGTCAGTGTCCCGGTCTCTGACGTCTTGCCAGCACTCCTTCCTGACAGAGCTGAGCAGGTTCACCAGCTTAGGGATCCACTCTAAATGTCAGGCTCTGTGGCCTGGATCAAGAGGCTCAGGTCTATTCTGGCTCATGCCTGTTGTCATCCACCGGGGTGTCACATGAACTCCATGGGCCACAGTGTTTCTAATTTCTGGAAAGCAGGGGTTCATCTTTCTTTTTTAATTTTTTTAAAATTTAATTTCTATTTATGAGTATGGGTATATTGTCTGCATGTATGTAAGTGCACCTGTTTCATGCAATGCCTGAGGAAATCAGAAGAGGCCGTCAGAGCCCCTGGAACTGGAGTTATGGATAGTTGTTAGCTGCCATGTGGGTGCTGGGATTCGAACCCAGGTCCTCTGCAAGAGCAACCACTGTTCTCAACCACTGGTTAATCTCTCCAGCCCCAAGGGTTCATCTTTCAAAGGTACCTCAGAGTCAAGGGCTTCTTGAACTTGGGATGTAGCGGGAAGGCAGAGTTGGGTCAAGAAGAATGTTCTGTACCCCCGAAGTGGACCCCAGTTTAAGCCACCCATGGTTCTGTGCTGCCCAACTCTCAGAGAGGATTCTGTATATCATGAGAATTTGTAAAAAGGCATTGGGGGTGGGGATGTAGTTAAGATGGTAGTTTGCCTAGCAAGCACTAAGCCCTGGGTTCCATCCCCAGCACTGCATAAACGAGGTGTGGTGACTCGCACCTGTAATCTCAGGTGTAAGCAGGAAAATCAGAAGTTCTGGGCCATCCTTAGCTACATTATGAGTTTGAGACCAGCCTGGGATACAAGAGACCCTGTCTCAAAAATAAATAAAACAAAATAAAATGGGCACTTAATGCAGCATCTTTACACAGGGTCAGTCCTTGACAAAGAATTAGCAATTATCACTTCCTACTTTAGTGAGTAGAAATGATATTGTTAGATGTATTGTATATATTATAAGGACTGTCCTCCAGGCTCTGGAGAACTCTATGTCCTCCAGTCTCAAAGGAAGTTTATAATGTATCTTTTTTTTTTTTTTTCTGTCTTATTTTGAGACAGGGTCTCCCAGTAGCCCCAGCTGGCCTGGAACTCACTATGTAGACCAGGCTGGCCTCAAACTCACAGAGATCCGCCTGCCTCTGCCTCCTGAATGCTGGGACTAAAGGCATGTACGCCCGGCATAATCTATCTCTCTTACGAACTTTTTCTTTGTGTTTGAAACAAGGTCTTCCCAAGTAGCCCAGGATAGCCTGGAACTCACCATATAGCCCAGGGTGCCCGCCAACTCACTACAAACCTTGTGCCTCAGCCGCCCCAGGTCTGGAATTACAGACCTACATCATTAGGTCCAGCAAATAAAAAGTCTCTAAATGCCATTTTTCATGAAGTATTGTGTTACTGGGAGGGAGACTTTAAAAAAAAAAGTGTGCCTTTAATCTCAGCACTTGGGAGGCAGAGGCAGGCAGATCTCTGTAAAATTGAGGCCAGGCTGGGTTACATAGCAAGTTCCAACCAACTGGGGCTGGCTATAAGGAGACATTGTCTCAAAAAAAAAAAAAAAAAAATGGGCGTGGTGGTGCCCCCCTTTAATCCCAGCATTTGGGAAGCACAGGCAGGCCGATCTCTGTGATTTCAAGCCAGCCTGGTCTACATAGTGAGTTCCAGGACAGCTGGGGCTACAGGGAGACCCTGTCTTCTGCACTTAGGTGGCTAAGGCAGGAAAATCAGGAATTTCAGGCCAACCTGGGCTATATAACAAGATTGCATTTCAAACAACACCCTGGATCCTTCCTCACACCTTTTCTGGAATGCATAGATCCCTGCTAATGTATATGAGTAGGGGCTTGACTCTTTCCAAGATTCCAGTGAGGCCAGAACTGAGCTCCATTTTAGAAGAGGGAGTAGACAGTAGAGTTTGTAGTTTAAGTTTCATAGCCTGAAGGTGATAAAAGTGCTTCAGGAGCCCAGTTGAGTGGTCCATTCTGGATACAGCAGGTTTTAGAAAACAGGGTTGCACACTTTTAATTCCAGAATATGGGAGGCAGAGATAGGCAGATTTCTGTGAGTTCCAGGCCAGCCAGAGAGAGACACACGAGAGAGAGAGAGAGAGAGAGAGAGAGAGAGAGAGAGAGAGAGAGAGAGAGAGATAAAAGAACAGGGCCTTGTCCAATGACGGTGGCTATAGATGGAGCCACAAGACCAGGAAGAGCGTGAATGTTTTTGGAACCAGGTGCTCCAAAGTGTCGTAACTGTGGCCTCTGTTTTCATCAAACACCATTTTCCCTGCTTTCAGGAGCATGAAGGACCAGGCCTTGGACCCCAGCCTAGCTCCTTAATGATTTTATGGCTTTGTGTTGGCTACTCTGACCTGTTCCTCACCCATGAAATGGGTTTGGTCATTTGGATTTAGGGGGCAGGGCTACTGAGACTGCATGCATGCCTTAGGCTCACTACAGATAATAATTAGAAATCTGTCTTTGATAGACCGTGGTGACTGACACTTTTAATCCCAGCACTCAGGAGGCAGATCTTTGTGAGTTGGAGGCCAGCCTGGTCTACATAGTTAGTAATCAGCTAGTCAGAGCTACATAGTGAGCTCCTGTCTCAAAAACAAAACACACACACACACACACACACACACACACACACACACACACACACACACCTGTGCCTGTTTCCTGGCTACCAGCTGCCAGCTGTGGGTGGAGCCTGAGTTAAAGGTCATGTTCACATGGTCCCAGGCTTCTCTGAATCCTGTGTGCCTGCAGAAGGAAGCACTAGGTTCACAGTCCATTGGAGGTGAAGTTGGTAAGGGGAAAGACAGTATCTACTCTCGTGCCATAACTGGCTTGCCTGAATGTGCATTTACTGAGCACTGACTGTGTGCCCTGCTATTTATGGATCATCATTCTTTTTTGTTTACTTATTTGTTCTGGTGCTGGGGATGGAACCTAGGACCTCACACATGCTGAGCTGCTCCCCAGCCCTGGTGCATCCTTCCATCAGCAGGAGGGAGAGCAGGAAGCAAGGCAGGCCTAGTCATCTGGTGGAAAAAGGCTGTTTGCTCCTCAAAGGCACAAAGCCGTAACTTTGGATGCTTCCTTCCTTGGGGAACTTTTTAGGACAAAAGTCATGTTTCTTGCTTGGGATCCTCCTGGCTGCTTTGTCTGGGGCCCACAAACAGGGATATTTGGTGACTCCATTTTGAATGGAGGCAAACACTGTAGAAAAGGCACCAAAAGCCAAGAGGAAACATGAGCAGGCTCCTCCCCTTTGCTTAGTTGTCAAGGGTTAGTTAGTTTATATTAATTTGCACCTTATTTCATCTCCATCGTCTTGAACTTTATACTGATTTAAATTTTTAAAAATATTTTATTATTTTATGTGTATGAGTGTATTGCCTGCATACATGTGAGTGCGCCTGTGTCGTGCAATGGCGAGGAGGACAGAAGAGGCTGGAACTGGAGTTACTGGACAGTTGTTAGCTGCCATGTGGGTGCTGGGATTCGAACCCAGATCTTCTGCAAGAACAACCAATGTTCTTAACCGCTGAGCCATCTCTCCAGTCCTGATTTAAATTTTTATGAGTATTTTGCCTGCATGTGTGTATGCACACCACCTGCATGCCTGGTGCCCACAGAGGGTACTGGATCCCCTGGAACTGGAGTTACAGATGATTGTGCGCCACCACATGGGTGCTGGGAACCAAGACCAGGTCCTCTGCAAGAGCAGCTGGTGCTCTTAAGCACTGAGCCATCTCCAGCCCCCAAGACTTATTTCTCTCTCTCTCTCTCTCTTTTTTTTTTTTGGTCTTTTTGAGACAGGGTCTCCCTGTAGCCCCAGCTGTCCTGGAACTCACTATGTAGACCAGGCTGGCCTTGAACTCACAGAGCTCCACCTGCCTCTGCCTCCCGAGTGCTGGGATTAAAGGTGTACACCACCACACCTGGTCAATTTTTCTCATTTTTAACTACTTGTGTGTGCTGCCTGTGGTGGCACATGCCTAATCCCAGGACTCGGGAGGCAGAGGCTGGTGGATCTCTGAGTTTGAGGCCAACCTGGTCTAGGTAGAATTTCAGGCCAGCTAGGGCTACAGGGAGACCCTGTCTCAAAGCAAACAAATGTACAAAATTACGTGTGTGCACGCACACATGCATGCCAAGTGCCCTCAGAGGCCAGAAGAGGGTGTCCTGTCCCCTGATGCTCTAGTTACAGGTGGCAATGGTGTTGGAAACTGAACTAGTCCTCTGCAAGAGCAATATGTGCTCTTAGCTGCTGAGCCATCTCTCCAGCCTAGATTTTTTTTCCACAGTGCCCTTTTCAAGAATGTGTGTGCCTGTATGTGTGACTGTGAAATCCAGCAATCCGATGGGATAGCGAGGGGTCTGAATGATGCAGAAGAGGCACATGTATAAAATGCAGGCCGCACCAAAGAGCGCAAGCATGCAAGTGGTACCTTGGGTGTAGCTATGGATATGGAATGATGGTGTGTGGAGGGTGACCACGGTGATGTGTGTGCCCGGGGCTGGTGTGTGGATGTGAACACTCGTGAGAATGCCACTGATGTGGTTGAGTGTATGTATGGTTGTGACTGTAGGGCTGAGGCCCGGTGAATGACTATGGGATGCTGGTGGGGGGGG
>NW_008340140.1:4522439-4539702 GCF_000622305.1 Nannospalax galili
GGAGGTCCGGGGGGCGCGGCTGCCAAGGCGGGCGGTGCAGGCGACATGACCGACAACATCCCGCTGCAGCCAGTGCGCCAGAAGAAACGGATGGACAGCAGGCCGCGCGGAGGGTGAGTGTCACCGGCGCCTTTGTGCTCGGGGACCCGACACTAGCTGGGCCGCGCCAGGGCCGGAAGGTGGCCGGGTCCCCTGCTCCCCGAGCGGGGAGGTGGCTGGGTGCCCTACGTCCCTGCCTGGGAGGTGACCGGGTCCACTGCGCCCCAGGCCTGGAGTTGGCCGAGTCCCCTGAGCCCGGGTCCGGGTCCAGTCCTATCGCGGCCTTGCTTTCGGGTCGGATCTCCGAGACTCCGGGCCTCTCCCGGGCGGGATCCGACGCGCGCAGAGCCGGTCGGCCGTGCGGCTGGGCAGACTCCGGGTCTCGCGGTTACTCCCCGATATTACCGTGGTGTGCTCCACACCCTGCCTTGTCCTGCGCCTGCGACATTCCCTGGGAGCCCAGATGTCTCTGGGATGTGCAGGGCGCCGACTTCACCTGTGCCGGGGTCCTGGGTGGAACCCGCGCTGCTGCTGCAGGGCGGCGTGGGCGACCCTGTCCCTTCCCTCTGACCCGTGTGGGAGGAAGGATTCCCCCGGCATCCGCCTCAAAGGGCACCTAGTGTGCCCTCCCGCAGAGGCCGGGACCCCTGCGCGGAAGAGGAGTGGGTTTGCCCTCCCTGGACTGGGTGGACCGCTGGGTATTTTGAGCTTGCGATGGAGTTCTGAGGATAGCCGTGACTGGAGGTTTTCTGGGTACTGACCACCTTCTAGGAGGGTTGGGGGCCTGGTACGAATGCAGATTCCGTGGCTTCGCCTGGACCGGCCAATCGGAGCCCCTGGGGGGTGGGACCTGGAGAGGTGCGTTTCTACAGGCGGCGCAGGTGCGGACGATGCCCATTGAAGGCGGAGGATGGCAGAGCTGGGCGGGGCCTGCGGCTTCACCCGCCCTCTCCGGGACTTCCCTGTGGCATCTGTTCTGGGCAGCCATCAGTGGCTCAGAAGCCGGACTCGGGAGTTGGGTGGGGCGAGTGACCAGGTGTCAGAATGAAAAAGCGATGCCAGCTGCCATCTTGTGGGTTCTTTGTTCCTGGCTTTCCTGAGCTCTCAGGTCTGACGCCCTGCTGAATTTCTGCAGAGTAGAAAGCAGAAGCTTAAGGGAAGGTGCTGTGAAATGTAGATTGAGCTTGGATCCAGGAACACAATTCCCGCACTTCCGAGGGTGGGCGGTAGTTTGCTTTCTGTTGGTTTGTTTTTGGGTGGTGCTGGAGATCAGGCCCAAGTCCAGCACATACTAGGCAATCAGACTGCCACCCAGCTACACCCCAGCCCTGGTTTTGTGTGTGTGTGCGTGTGTATGTATGTGTATTTTAAAATTTATTTTTATTTTATGTGTATGAGTGTTTTGCCTATAGTAAGTTAAGCGCACCATGTGTATGCAATGCCCAGGGAGGCCAGAAGAGGTTGTTGGATCCCCTGGAACTGTAGTTAAGGGTCTATGTTACCTGCCATGTGGGTGCTGGCTCTCTGCAAGAGCAGTCAGTGCTTTTAACCACTGAACCATCTCTCCAACCCCTGGTTGTGTGTTTTAATGACACTTGTGCCCCAGAACAGTGACTGGTACATCATGTGATCATCTTCTCCCCCTCTAACTTTTTCTTTTTTGAGACAAGGTCTCACTATGTAGCTCTGGTTGGCCTGGAACTCAAAAACAAGGTCACATGCTTGGGCATGTCCCTCAGTTGGTAGAGGGCCTAGCTAGCCTGCAAAGCCCTGGGTTCTATCTCCAGCACCACAGAAACCAGGCATTGTGCATGCCTGTAATCCCAGCACTGAGACAAGAGGTGGAGGCAGGAGGATCAGAGTTCGAGGCTAGCTTGGGTTACAGGAGACCCTGTCTCAAACAAAAACAACCATAAACCAAGGTCTCATGTCCTAGGGCTTGCCTGTATTTGCTGGCTAGCTCCTTTGGCCCCTACCTGTCCTCTTGAGAGTTGACACATTCTGACAGAGAAGACTACTGAAATGGTCTAGTTAGGAAGCTAAATGCTTCTGCCACATGGCTGGAAACTAGTTGATGACATCATGGCCTTTTCAGGTGAAAGGCCACAGAGTGCCTGTTAGGCAGCTGGGCTCCGAATTCTAGGAGCTGGCTTTCAGCCTGGACTCTGTCTCTTAGCAGTTGTATGATCATGGAAAAATTGCTTTACTTCTCTGGGTCTATGTTTTTCATCTTTAAAGTGGGAGTAACAAGAATTACATATACTTTGTCAGCTTGTTTTGAGATTTAACTCATGCAATGTTTGGAACAGTAAGGGCTCAATGTACCTCAGGTATTGACTGGGGTTCGTAGTAAGTAATACACAGGTCCTTGTAGGGTGCTCTGAGGTTTTCTGAGGTTTTTTTTTTTTTTTTTTTTTTTTTTTTTGAGGGACAGATCTCATACATCCCAGACTGGCTCAGACTTGCTGTATATCCAAGGCTGACTTAGAACTCTTGATCTTCCTGCTTCTGTCCCCCAAGTGCCAGGATTACAAGCATGCACCACCATGCCCAATTAATGCAGTTCTGGGGATGGAACCCAGGATTTCCTGAATGCTAGGCAAGCACTCAGGGTTCTCTTTTGAAAGAAGGGGGCCTTTGATGGTAGGTAACTTAGGGATACTATGACTTCTGCTAATACGGAAAAGTATTCCATCCTCCTGTGCAGAGAGAGGCCTGGTATGAGGCTGTGGAAAGGGTAAAGAGCTTGGGCTTTGCTGACCTGAGTCCTGCCAAGTGACAGTGACTAGGTGTCGTGGCCAAGTTTGGTAAAGAGGCTTTGGGAGTCAGTGTGTTAACATTGAGAGACTAAGGTGTTCAGGGTATGAACTGGGTTGAGAAACAAGAACTCAAGTTTAAAAAAATCAAAAACAAAAACAAAAAAATGGTACCAGTCAGGTGCGATGCCACATACCTTTAGTCCCAGCACTCTGGAGACAGAGGCAGGCAGATCTGTGTATGTGAGGTCAAGGCTAGCCTGATCTACATATCAAGTTCCAGGCCGACTGGGACTACAAGGAGACCCTGTCTCAAAAACAAAACAAAACAAAAACAAGAGCAGTTGTATTGGATCTGGGGATGTAGCTCAGTTGGTTGAGTGCTTGCTTGGAATGCAGGAGATCCTGGGCTCATCCCTAGCACCGCATCAAAACGGGTGTGATGGCCTAGTCCTATAATTCCAATAGTCTGGGAGGTCAGTCTCAGCTTCACAATGAAGTCTATTTTATTTTATTTTACTTTAATTTAATTTAATTTTATTTTATTTTTGGTCTTTTTGAGACAGGGTCTCCCTGTAGCTCCAGCTGTCCTGGAACTCACTATGGCCAGGTTGGCCTTGAACTCACTTATTTTTGGTCTTTTTGAGACAGGGTCTCCCTGTAGCTCCAGCTGTCCTGGAACTCATTATGTAGACCAGGCTGGCCTTGAACTCACAGAGCTCCACCTGCCTCTGCCTCCCGAGTGCTGGGATTAAAGGCATGTGCCACCACGCCCGGCTTTCACAGTGAATTCTAGATTAGCTCAGGCTACAGAGTAAGACCCTGACTCAAAAGGGGTGGGGGTGCACTGGAGAAATGGCTCGGTGGTTAAGAGCACTGGCTGCTTTTACAGAGTACCTGGGTTCAGTTTCCAGCATCCACATGGCAAGTAACTATCTGTAACTCCAGTTCCAGGGGGTCCTATACCCTCTTCTGGCCTCTGTGGGCATTATATACACAGGGGTACTTACATACATACAGGCAAAATACTCATACAGAGAAAATAATTTAAAAGGTGGTTGCTGGGGGCGGGGGGAAGCTGTGGACATAGAGCAGTTGGTAGAGTGCTAGTTCCATCCCCTGCATTGCATGAAACTAGGCTTAGTGGCACATGCCTGTCATCCCAGCAGTTGGAGAGGTAGAAGCAGGAGGATCCAGAGTTCAAGGTCATCTTGGCTACGCTATAGCCTACATGAGACCCTCAAATGAATGAATGAATGAATGAATGAATGAAGTACAAGAAGGGGCTCACTGGATAAAGGCGCTTGCCGCCAAGCCTGAGGACCTGAGTTCCATCCCTGGGCCCCATATAGTGGAGTGAGAGAACCCACTCCTGAAAGTTGTCCTCTGACCCCCACACATTTACCTGGCCACAGCAAATGTGCACACACACACACACACACACACACACACACACACAAATAAATGTAATTTTTAAAAAAGTTTTTTTAAATAAAAAACAAAACCTATGCCATGTAGCTGACTTAGAGTCAAAGGGACCAGGAGTCACAGGGTATTTTTGGCCTCTAGAAGTTGGGAAACAACTCTCTGTGGACCCTTCAGGAGTGCAGTGTAGACACTTTGACTTTAGTCAACATGAGATTCCCTTTGAGCTTCCAATCTCCAGAATTGTAAGGGAACACATTTGTGGGGGATTTTGTTTTGAGACAGGGTTTCACTGTGTGGCCCTGCTGGCACAGAACTTGCTATGTCGAACTCCCAGGGATGGACTTGCCTCTTTGCCAAGTGCTGGGATTAAAGGTGTGCATCACCATGACCAGCTGGAGCTGGCCAGGGTCTAGACAGACATACCTCTCCTGGGGTGGATGCCTCAATGACACCTCCAGGATTGTGCTTTGTTGCTTGAAAGAACCTCTCTCCACCAGTTTCTGTCCTTACTCCCACGGGGAGGGGGTGGGGTGGGGAGAAGACTAATGTGTATTAAGGACCTGCGGCATCTGGGTTCTGAACCAGTCGCCTCATTCACCAATGAGGTGGTCTTTGATGTTGACATTTTGTGTTTATGGAAAGACTCAGCATTTAGTCAAGGCCAAGGTGTGGGTAGTAAGCACTTAGGGTTTCATGTAGCTCTGCCCCTCAGAACAGAGGTGTCTTCTCACCAGTAACAATGAATTATTGGTGTTTTTGAGACAGGTCTCATTATAGTTTAGATTAGCCTTGAACTCCATAGGTAGCCAAGCATGACCTTGAACTCCCTATCCTCTTGTCTCTACTTCCTAAGTGCTAGAATTACAAGTGTGTACCACCATACCCAGTTTATGCGGTGTTGAGGATCAAACCCAGCTGTGTGCATGCTAAGTGAGCACTCAACCCACTGGCCACATCTCAGCCCTGGAAGTTATACTTTTTTTTTTTTTTTTAAAGAATTTTTTTTTAATTTTTTTTTTTTTTTTTTTATTTTTTGTGTGTTCGTGTATTGCCTGCGTGTAGGTAAGTGCACCCGTGTCGTGCAATGCCCGCGAAAGATAGACGAGGCTGTCGGATCCCCTGGGACTGGAGTTACACACAGTTATTAGCTGCCATGTGGGTGCTGGGATTTGAACCCAGGTCTTCTGCAAGAACAGTCAGTGTTCTTAACTGCTGAGTTATCTCTCCAGCCCGGAAGTTATACTTTTAATTTGGGTCTTTTTGAGACAGGGCCACATCCCTGTAGCCCCATCTGGCCTGGAACTCCCTATGTAGATCAGGCTGCCTTGAACTCACAGAGATTCACCTGCCTCTGCCTCCCAAGTGCTGGGATTAAAGGCATGTGCCACCATACCTGGTAAAACATAAATATTTAGATGGCAGTTTGACAACCAACATGACCATTTAGCAAAACAATAATAGTATATTCCCCTCTAGGGCCTATGACCTCTCCAGCCATGGGCTCTTGACCAGGTTTACAGTACCAGGCATGAATTATCTTTTGTAGAGCAGGCCTCAAATCCACTCAGAAAATGGTTAGTTCCCTTTATAATAATCATGCCACTATTGCACCAGTGGGCACATCTTGCTTGGCAGATTGGTATTATAGCATGCAAAGTTCAATGTTGGTTAAGATGGTCTTTTCTCCTCCAGTGGCCTGCATGAAACCTCTGGCACTGTGAAAGCTAACCATCAGCTGGGGAAGATTCCCAGTCAGTTCTAGATTGATTTCTCTTTTTTGCAAACATAGTGTGTGGTATCTTTAGCAACAGAGGCTTACCATCTAATTACAGTGGGCAGTCAAGGGCAATGGCAGTATCCTGTGCTGTTTTGGAGACCTCTGGGACCACCCTGACTGATAACTCATAGGGAACTCTCTCATGGCTAGCACTGAGATTTCCATTTAATAACCCATGTCTTCTGGGAACAGCGTTATATATACCCATGCAGGGTGTTTCTGTTCAAACTCCATTTATTTATTTATTTATTATTTATGTCTTTTGAGACAGGGTCTCCCTGTAGCCTCAGCTGGCCTGGAACTCACTATGTAGACCAGGCTGGCCTTGAATTCACAGAGGTCCGCCTGCCTCTGCCTCCCAAGTGTTGAGACTATAGGCATGTGTCACCATGCCCTACTTTTATTATTTTTATTTTGCTTTTTATGTGTATGAGTATATTATCTGCATGTGTGTAAGTGCATCCATGTCATGCAATGCTCATAGAGGTCAGAAGAGGGTGTTGAATCCCCCGGAACTAGAGTTACAGATGGTTGTTAGCTGGGTCCTCTGCAAGAGCAGCCAGTGCTCTTAATTGTTGAGCCATCTCTCCAGTCCCTAAACTCCTTTAAAAATTTATATATATATATGTTTTTGAGAGGGCTGGAGAAATGGCAGCTAACAACCATCTGTTACTCCAGTTCCAAGGGATCCAACGGCCTCTTTTGATCGTCACAGGCTTTGCACAACACATGAGCACTTACATACATGCAGGCTTATACACATAAAATTAAAATAATATATATAAATAAAATATTTCAAAAGAAAATATTAAGAATTAACGTTTTTTAGTTATCGCACAAAATAGCGAGTTTCCTTTTTATACATTCTTAGTTTCGATTAGCCCTATCTCTTCTTCCCCATCCTGCCCTAGCTCCCCTTAAACCTTAAAATATTTTTATTTATTATTTTATGTGTATTGTCTGCATGTGTGTAAGTGCACCCGTGTCATGCAATGCCTGTGGAGGTCAGAAGAGGGCTTTGGAGTCCCCTGGAACTGGAGTTAAGGACAGTTTGTAGCTGCCGTTTAGTGCTGGGAATCAAACCCTGGTCCTCTGCAAGAGCAGTCAGTGCTCTTAACCGCTGAGCCATCTCTCCAGCCCCCGTCTCCCTTAAACCTTTAACTCCCAGTATTTCCCCCTTTCTTTCATGTCATAATATTTTACTATCCCCTTTCCCATTAAAGCCTTTTCTTCTCCCTGTCTCACAGGGCCTCTCCTCTTTCTGATCTTTCTGGACACTCCGATTTAAATACACAAGTTAAAAAATTTGAAGCTAAGATCCGCATGTTGGGAAGAGAGAACACACAGTGTCTTGCTGGGCCTGGGTTGTCTCAGTACATTTTCCAGTTCAATTGTTTTCCTGCAAATTTCATTTTTCTTTATAACTGAACTAAAGTCCATTGTGGATGGCTGCCACATTTTCACTATCCATTCATCAGCTGATGGACATCTAGGCCGATTCCATTTCCTGGCTACTTTGAATAGAGCATTGATGAATAGGGTGTGCAGGAGTCTCTGTAGTGGGCTGTGGAGTTCTTTGGGTATATGCCCAGGAGTGGCCCAGCTAGGTCAGGGTTTGTTTTTTGCCAGGATCTGCTCATATTTTCCTCAACTGATCAGTACACAGAATGGTTGAATGTGTGTTTCTCTTTAAAGACCCCATATTTAGCCCAGTGTGGTGGCACATGCCTTTAATACCAGCACTGGAGAGGGAGAGGCAGGTGGATCTCTGTGAGTTCCAGGCCAGCCTGGTCTACATAGTGAAACTTTGTCTCAAAAACAATCCCCCACAAAAACCCACATTTAGGGGTTGGAGTAAGTTGATAGAGAACCTCCTAGCATGCACAAAGCCCTGGGTTTCACCCCAGCACACAAACCAGGTGTGGTGATGAAACTTGTACTCCCAGCACCGAAGGGGCAGAAGCAGGATGATCAGAGGTTCAAGGCCAAGTTGGGCTACATGAGACCATGTCTCAAAACGACAACAAATCCATATTTAACCTTACCTACTGAATTTTTTTTTTGTATTGTTTTAGATTTGCTTTTTGAGTTTTTTTGAATTCAGTTGGTTTTTTTGAGGTGGTCTCATGTAGCCCAGGCTGGCCTCAAACTGTAATCCTGCTGAGTTCTGGGATTGCATATGTGAGCCACTATACCCAGCATGTATGATAAACTCCTTTGTTCAACATGAAGGGTGTGGCTTTAGGTGCCCAGTATTTGTGGCTGAGGAGAGGGCTGTGCCGGTGGTTGAGGTCTGGAGTTGCCAGCCCTTCCATCCCCCTTGTCTCTGTTGGGATGGAGGTCTCTGGATCGGCTATGCACATTCGTGGTTACAAACAGTGGGAAGACGTCTTGGCTGCTAGCCATCAGGAAGTGTTCCCTGCCTCCCTGCACCCTCTGCCAGTTACACAGCTGCCCTTGTGCCATCCACTGCCAGTCACAGAGCCCTGCCTTGTGTCGCTGCAAAACAGACCAGGTTCACTCGCCTCTGTGGAAACCAGGGGATGTGTGATTCCCAGCCCAGGTAGGAACCCTGGGTAGACTCAGCAGGCATGCGTGCTGAGGGGAGGTAAGAGTGCCAATCCCCAAGAAGATGGGATCACTGCCATTTGATTTGACCTGAGCCATAGGCGCAGGAAGTTGTAGAGTGAAGGCACTATCTTTGAACTTTTGATTATTACTTGTTAGAACAGGAAGTTCTTTTTCTATCTCTACTCAAGTTCAAATGGGGAAAATCTTCGATGGGAAGTGCTGTTAGCCTCACTCATAAAGTGAGCAGCCTTTAGTTTGTGTTTGTTGCTTGTTTGTTTTTGAAACAGGTTCTCCCTAGCATGGTCCAGGCTCTGGAGTCCATCCCCAGCACTGTTAACAAGAGAGGGGTAGGGCTCACTATGTAGGCCAGGATGGACTTGAACTCACAACTCACAATCCTGCCTCCACCTCCTGAGTACTAGTATAACTAGTGTGTGCTCCCATACCTGGTGTCATATTTTGGGAAGTGCTAGGGTTGAGCTCAGGGCCTTGTACATGTCAGGCAAGTGCTGTACTAGTAAGCTACACTCCTGCCCCTGGACTTTTTTTTTGCTTTGAAGAATTATTATTATTTTTTAATCATTATACTTTTTCTAATTTTTAATAACTACATGATTAGAAGCTTTTCACTACAGCTTTAACATATTCAGTAACACACTCCAGAGCAACAGTACACCTCTTTCACAAGAGGGTGCAAGTTTCTAGGTTCACAGTTGAATTAATATAGTTGTATGTTATTGAACTCAGTATAAGCCCAGTAAGACATAAAATTGGATGAGTTTTTAACCTTTAAAAAAGATCTCCATTTCATTTTAGAATATATTGTTCCTTGCAGACAGACTCATTGTTTTTTAAATTTATTTATTTATTCATTTATTTATTCATTTAGGCATTTTGGAGATAAGATCTCCTTGTAGTCCCATCTCACAGAAATCTGCCTGCCTCTGCTTCCCAAGTGCTGGGATTCAAGGTGTGTGCCACCATGCCTAGCAATATTTATTTTTATTTATTTATTTACTTACTTATAGTCTCCCCCTCCCCAAGGTCTCAGTGTAATTTTAGAGCTCACATCAAGTCAGCCTTCAGTTAATACATGCCATAACATCATTGACACTTATAGTCTTTTTGACACAGGGTCTCCCTGTAGCCCCAGCTGACCTGGACTCACTATGTAGACCAGGCTGGTCTTGGTCTCACAAAGATCCACCTGCCTCTGCCTCCCAAGTGCTGGGATTAAAGGTGTGCACCACCATGCCCGGCTATTTATTTTTATTTTGTGTGTCTGAGTATTTTGCCTGCATGTATGTATGTGTGTATGTAATACCCATGACTACCAGAAGAGGGTGTCAGATTTCTGGGAAGTAGACTTAACAGATGGTTGTTAGCTAACATAAGGGTGTTGGGAACTAAACCCATGTCTTCTGCAAAAACAGCAAGTGCTCTTAACTGCTGAGTTATCTCTCCAGCCCTGAAATGCAGGATCACATCATACTTGGATGCATCATCACAACCAGCTGGTTTAGTTTAGAAAGAAAAAAACTAGTTGTAGCCAGGCAGGTGATACACACCTATAATCCCAGCACTGGGGAGGTGGACGAGGAGTTCCAGGCTAGCCTTGGCTACATAGTGAGTGTCAGGCCAGCCTGAGCTCATGAGACCCTGTCTCAAAATTTTGTATTAATTAGTGTCGATTCTTTCTTTCTATCTATCATCCATCCATCTCTCTATCATCTATCTATCTATCTATCTATCTATCTATCTATCTACCTACCTACCTATCATCATCTATCTTTCTATCTATCTATCTATCTATCTATCTATCTATCTATCTATCTATCTAGTCTTTTTGAAACAGGGTCTCCCTGTAGCACCAGCTGGCCTGGAACTCACTATGTAGACCAGGCTGGCCTTGAACTCACAGAGATCCAGCTGCCTCTGCCTCCCAAGTGCTGGAACTAAAGGCCCATGCCACCACACCCGGCTCTAGTGTCTGTTCTTTAATTGGTGTGAGTTGGCACAGAGTGTCCTGTGGGAGAGGAGTTCACCCACAGTGGCTCAGCTACTCTTGTCATTCTCCTGTTGCCCAGCGCTATTTGCTTTCCCTTTGTAACAGGGGCAACTGCTTTTCACAATACATTGAAGTCAAAACAAAGGGTCAATTCATGGAAACCTAGGAGGCCTTCCAGATGCTGCAAGCCATGGCCGATGTTCAAGTGGCAATAAACATGTCCTATTCATGCCACAAGGTTGCAGAAATAAATAAAAAAATCTGGTTATCCTTGTAGACTAAAAAAATTTGTGTTCTGTCAACTTATCCACAAAAATATGATTATTAAACATTTATTTATTTATTTAGAGACAGTTTCATGGCTTGCCTAGGATGGTCTTGAATTGTACCTCCTGAGTGCTGGGATTTTAGCGGTGCACCATCACACCTGTAGTTTATTTGGTACTAGGGTTAGAACCTAGGTTTCATGTATGCTAGGCAATCATTGTATCAATGAGTGACATCCTGCCCCTCAGGCTTGGGAATTATTTATTTAGTCTTTTTTTTTTTTTTTTTTTTTTTTCAAAACAGGGTCTCCCTGTAGCCCCAGCTGGCCTGGAACTTGCTATGAACTTGCTATGTAGACCAGACTGGCCTTGAACTCAGAGATCTGCCTGTCTCTGCCTCCCGAGTGCTGATATTAAAGGTGTGAGCCACAATGCCCAGCTATTTATTTGTGTGTGTGTGTGCGTGTGTGTGCCTGCATGAGTTTATGTGTACCACGTGTGTAGGAATCTGCAGATGCCAGAAGACAGTGTTGAATCCCACTGGAACTAGAATTATAGGTGGTTGTGAGCTGCCATGTGGTTGCTGGGAACCAAACCAGGGTCTTCTGCGATAGCACTAATTGCTCTTAACTGCTGAGCCATCTCTCCACACCTTGACCAAATTTGAAGGGAGTTAAGGGTGAAGCCATTGGAAAGGGCCCCATGGGATAAAAAGGCCTCCAGGAGGCAGAGGCTTTTCCTGCTGTTAAATCTCTGACATCTGTCGGGTGCTAGAGAACAACCCTTTGGCCCTGGTCCCTGAGGAAGAGGCAGTGTATGGTATCAACGTCATCTTGCTTTTACAACAAAGGCCTGGCAGGGCCACTTCACCCTGTGGGCAGTTTGTGGCATGAGGGATGAAGTCGGGCTTGAGCTGTCATCCTGGATCTTGGCAACATGATGTCCTGGGTTTGATGGCTGTGGTGAGGACCATCCATTTCATCAGGATTTGTAGCAGCTTCCCAGGCCCACTGGCTCTCGGCAGCACCCCTCACTTGTGACAGCAGACATTCCAGATGCTGTCAAGTGGCCCTTGGGGACAGTCACCCTGGGTTCATGAAGCCAACATGCCTCTGAGTGGCCCCATTCCTATTGTTCTTTTAAAGTGTCTCATCCTGTCTAAAACGAAACAAAACCTGGTGGACCAGGAATTCGTGTCTGGACTATTGTTTTCTACCTGAGGTCAGCTTTCTAATTTAGAAACCAAGGGAACTTTATTTTTGTTGAAGTGCTGGAGATTGAACCTAGGACCTCACACAAGCTTGGCAAGCCATCTACCTCTGAGCTGTATCCCCAATCCCCTTCTTACCTCTTGCTTGTTTATTTTATTTTTAAATATTTTATTATTTAAAATATTTATTATTTTTTATTTTATGTGTGTGAATGTACTGCCTGCATGTATCTAAGTGCACCCATATCATGCAATACCTGTGGAGTTCAGAATAGGGCATCAGATCCCCTGGAACTGAAGTTATTGATGGTTGTTAGCTGCCCTGTGTGAGAGATTCAGGTCATCTGTAAGAGTAGCCAGTGCTCTTAATCTCTGAGCCATCTTTCCAGCCTCTTATCTTTGATACAGGATCTCCCTAAGCTATCCAGGTTCGCCATACAATCACTTTGTAACCCAGGCTGGCTTTGAACTTGTGATCTTCTTGCCTTAGCCTCCAGAATAGCCAGGATGATGGGCCTGTGTCTCCAGGTCTAATTCTAAGAAAGCTTGAGCCGATGTCAGAGAACATTTGAGGAATGGTAACATTTGAGACTGGTAAGGGCTGGGTTCTGTTTCCCACCCCTAAAGTCCTATGTTGTTGAAACCCTAAAGTTGAATGTGATTATATTTGGAAATAAAGTCATTAAAGTGTTGTAAGTTTTTTTTTTTTTTGGTCTTTTTGAGACAGGCTCTCCCTGTAGCCCCAACTGGTCTGGAACTCACTATGTAGACTAGGCTGGCCTTGAACTCACAGAGCTCTGCCTATCTCTGCCTTCCAAGTGCTGGGATTAAAGATGTGTGCCACCACGCCTGGCAAAGACATTAAAGATTAACCTAAAACAAGAGTGGGCTGGTGAAGCATCTCAGCATCTAAAGGCACCTGTCGCCAAGGCTGATGATCTGAGTTCAAATTCTGGACCCATATGGAGGACAAGGAGTGAACTGAGTCCTGCAAATTGTCTTCTGACCACTACATGTATACTGTGACATGCATATGCCCATACACAAAATAAATAAATAAAACTGTAGTAAAGATAAAACAGGTCTTTTAGAGTGCCACAGATCCAGCCTGGCTAATGTCTTAAGATAGGTGCTAAAAGCTGGATATGGTACTGCATGCCTTTAGTCCCAGCAACTTGGGAGGCAGAGACAGGTGGGTTTCTGTAAGATTGAGGCCAGGCTGGTCTACATAGCAAGTTCCAGGCCAGCTGGGGCTACAGGGAGACCCTGTCTCAAAAAAAAAAAAAAAAAAAAAATTGAAAAGAAAAAGAAAAAGGAGATAAAGACACACAGAAGTAATGTCTTTTTCTTTTTCAAGATTCATTCATTTATTTATTTTTATTTATGTGTATGTGTGTGTGTGCCTGCATAGGCATATATGCACCATGTGTGTGCAGGTGCCTGTGGAGGCCAGAGTCAGATCCCCTGGGACTGGAGTTACAGGTGGTTGTGAGCCATCTGATGTGGGTTCTGGGTATGATTCCCAGCACCTACATGGTAGCTAACAGTGGTCTGTAACTCCAGTTCCAGTGGCTCCAGTGTCCTTTTCTGGCCTCCATGGGCATTGCACACATGTGGGGCACTTGGATACATGCAGGCAGAACACTCATACACAAAAAATTTTTTTAAATGTTTAAAAATAGAAAAATAAATAAAAAAAGATGAAGACACGTGGAGATGCCCAAGGAAATGTCATATGGAACCTGGCCACCCATAAGGCACTGAGAGAGGCCTCAGAGGAAATGAAGTGCAGCTATCTTGATTTTAGATTCACAGCCTTTAAAACTGGGTAAAATACATTTCTGTCGTTTAAAGGCCCAACATAAGATGTTTAGCTATGGCAATGCAAGCAAAATCATTCAGGAACCCATCTGTGTGTCGCTATGTTAGCAGCAGCCATACCTCACTGTGAGTAAAACTTTATGTTGATGCCAATGAGTTCATTGGCAATTTGATGTGGACAGTCCAACTTTGATTTTATTTATTCATTTATTTTTAAATATTTTACTTATTCTTTTTATTGTATGTGTATGAGTCTGCATGTACATAAATGCACCCATGTTGTGCAGTGCCCTTGGAGGTCAGAAGAACGTTGGATTTCTTAGAACTGGAGTTACAAATAGTTGTTAGCTGCCATTTGAGTGCTGGGAATCGAACTTGGGTCCTTCACAAGAGCAGTGAGCAGTTAAGAGTACTCTTAACTGCTGAGCCATCCCTCCAGCCCCTGATATATTTATTTTTATTTTATGTATATAAGTATTTTGCCTCTATGTATGTAAGTGCAATGCTTGCAGAAGCCAGAAGAGGGCATCAGATCTCCTGGAACTAGAATTACAGATGGTTGTTAGCTGCCATGTGGGTGTTGGGAACTGAATCTGGGTCTTCTGGATGAGCAGCCAGTGTTCCTAACTGTTGAGCCATCTCTCCAACCCTAACAGTCCAGCTTTAAGAGCTGCCTATAAGCATGTTGCATGAACTGGTGAGATGGATCAGCAGGCAAAGGTGCTTGCTGCAAAGCCTGATAAATCTGAGTTCGATCCCAGGACCCACAGAGTAGGAGTGATCCCACTCCTGCAAGTTCTCCTCTGACCATATACGCGCCTCGGCGCTTGTGACTGCCCCCTTCACACAACATAAATAAATAAAAATGTAATGACCGTTTGAGCCTCCCCCTTTCACTTCCTGAGTGCTGAGATTACAGATGTGCACCCCCACTCTGTTTATACAGTGCTAGAGGTGTAACCCAGGGGCCTCATGCACAGCACACTAGACAAGCACTCTAATGACTGAGCCACATCCCCAGCCCAGTGGGTGACTCCTAGTGCTGCCCAGGCTGCCTTGGTGACACTAGCAGCTCTAAGCTCTTCAGAAACTTTATCTGTTTTCAGAGTTAGCATTGATTTGCATTTTCTCCCTCTTGGCAAGTTGTTCGCTTGTTTGTTTTGATTCACGGTGTCACTATGTATCCGGTGTTGGCCTGGGACTCACTATATAGATCAGGCTGGCCTCCCCAGTGCTGAGGTCAAAGGCCTGCCCCACCATGTCTAGCCTTCTTTTTTTTTGACAGGCTCTTACCCCATAGTCCAGGCTCAAGGTAATCCTCCTGCCTCAGCCTCCCCAGTACTGGGATTATAGGTATGAGCCACCATACATACCACAATGACCTTTATTTGTGTGTGTTTTTTGAGACATGTCTTGCTATGTAGCCCTGGCTAGTCTCAGATTTGCAGTGATTCTCCTACTTCTTCCAGAGAGCTGGGATTACAAGTATATACACCATGCCTGACACAAATAACATTTTAAATGGCAACGTAGAGGTTGTGGGTACAACTCAGTGGTAGAGCCTGTGTTTAGTCAGGACAGAGCTTTAGGTTCCATCCCAAAACAGGGTCCTATTCATTATATTTCTAGTTTACTTGCCAGAACATTTTATCTTCCCAGGTTGATTGATGTTTTCATTCCAAATGCTGACTTCTGAAAGCACAGTCAGTACAAAAGCAAGCAAGGGGGAAATAGGGGGAAGAAGACCGAGGAGGAGATATCATATCTGGAGATGTCAACCAGCCAGTTGACACACCCCAGTTTTGTACAGACATTCAACAGAGAGCCAGCACCAGAGAGTCACAGCTGTGAGTTCGGGGCATTTCAGAGGGTTGCCAGCTAAGGCATTCTGATCTGCAAATGCCTCACATTCAACCCAAAAGTTAACTGCAATTTATAGCACGCAACTGAAAATAGCTCCCGTGATTCATCCATTCATGCACTCCGTAAATATTTACTGCACACCGACTCTATTGCTGCTGGCTTCAGAGCTGGGGACAAAGCTACAGCAGCCTGTGTGACATGTGGGAGGACTTTGGTGAGCCCTGGTGCAGTCTCGGGTGTTAGTGCCTGTTCCAGTAACCCGAATTTCCCCATGTTTGAGGGTTAGGATTTGGGTGATGGCCTCCCCAGCTGGCACTGGATGTAATAACTTTTCTGTAGACTTACTGGGTGAGCTTAGGTTATAATGGCAGGTTGAGTAGTTATATGGGAGTCCCTGAATACTCAGTACATATTAGTTGAATGAATAAAAGGAAATTTTGTCTATCATTTCCAGACAGGGTATACTATGTAGGTCAGGCTGGCCTTAAACTCTCTATCTCCCCACCCCAGCTTCTCCACAGATGGGGTAACAGGCACGTATTACTGTGCCTGGATGGAAGTCTCTACAATAGTTGTTTTGACAAAGCCACTGTAGATCAGAAAGTTGTCTGCAGTCATGCTTAGATTTCCTGCAAAAGTGGGGTTTGCAGTGCAGCTGGAGCCTGGGTGCTATGTCCCCTTATAGCAGGAGCTGTTTTTGGGTCTTTTGCCTGCTGCATGTGTCTGCGTGCATGAGCTGGCCTCACACTCAAATCCCTATACTATCTCTAGGGGCAACCTTCTTCCCACCAAGAACAGGTGTGCCTTTTTAATTTATTTTTTAATTTTTAGTTTTTTTAGATGGCATCTCACTATGTATCCTTAGCTAGCCTGGAACTCAGTATGTAGACCAGACTGGCCTCAATTCACAGAGATCTGCCTGCCTTTCCTCCCTAGTGTTGATATTAAAGGCATACACCATGACTGGCCAGGTATATACCAATATGCATTTAAAGATGACTTTGAACTGATCCTCCTGCCTCAGCCTCCCAAGTATTGGGGTTATAGGCATGAGCCAACATGCCTGACTTTACAGGGTTTGGGCAACCTTTCCCATGGCCTTGCTGAGGCTTCCTGATGCTAAGGCATGCTCAGGGCGGGGCTTTGCTGTAGCTCTGGGTCTCCATGGGAACAAGGGGGGAGGAAAGCTTTTCCTGGAGGTGGTGGTTCCCCAAGGCACCTGCTGGCTTCAGAGAACCTAGATTGGGCTGTGCAACTGACTCCTGTATGACCTTCAGCAAGTGAGTTCCCCTCTGAAAACTGTGGTTGATTTGGCTCAATGCCTTGTTGTTGATGTTTTTCATGTTGTTTGTTTTGTTTTTGTTTTTCTTTTTTTTTTTTTTTTTTTAGTGGGCTATCTTTTGGGATTATAGTTGGTTGGAACCCCATAGTAGGCAGTAAGAGTAGGGAGGGGTTGAATCCTTAGCAACAAGGGATCTCCTGGTGCCAGGGAAAAGTCAAAAAGCCAAAGAGCTGGGAGGGGTT
>NW_008340140.1:4539773-4618892 GCF_000622305.1 Nannospalax galili
GCCTGGAACTCCTTATACTAGATGGGTCTCCATCTTGCAAGAGATCTGGGATTAAAGGTGTGTGCCACCAGGCTGGCTGGTCCTGCTGTTTTTGTTTTAAAAATATATTTATTTGTGTGTGTGTGTGTGTGTGTGTGTGTGTGTGTGTGTGTCACAGCGTGTGTGTAGTGGAGGTCAGAGGACAACTAATGTGAGTTTGTTCTCTCCTTCTACCATGTGGTTCCCAAGGATTGAAACTCAAGCCATTAGGCTTGGCAGCAAGCACCTTTACCTGCTGACCCTGTCTTTGTTTTTTCAGGACATGGTCCCACTATGTACCTCTGGCTGATCTGGAACTTACTGTGTAGACCAGGCTAACCTTGAACTCACAGAGATCTGCCTGCTTCTGCTGAGATTACAGGCATAGACCACTATAACTGGCTTTTTTTGTTTGTTTGTTTGTTTTTCTTTTTGAGGCAGGGTTTCACTTTGTATCCAGCCTTACCTTGAACTTGCAATGACCCACCTACCTTAGCCTGCCCTAACTACTGGGACTACAAGTGACTGCTCAAGGTTGTGCAGATGAAATGAGTCCGTATGCATAGAGTTCCTGGACTCTGAAATGTGGCACCATGGAAATACAAAGGCAGTG
Source organism: Nannospalax galili (assembly GCF_000622305.1). NCBI lineage: Eukaryota > Metazoa > Chordata > Mammalia > Rodentia > Spalacidae > Nannospalax > Nannospalax galili. Next base: position 4,540,405 of record NW_008340140.1, read on the forward strand.
TTAGCTATTGCAGTGTCAGACACCCTGGGGAGGCTGGAGCTAGCAGGGGCAGGGTATGGTGGGATCTCTGGTGTGCTCCTGCCTCTATCCCTTGGTTCCTTCTGAGGCTGTGAGCCTAGGAGGTAAGAGTGATGCTGTCATTCTATAGTGGGATGACATGGACAAGCTCTAGCTTACAGCAGGTAGGTCTGGATCAACCTTTGGACCATAGTCTGGCCCTGGCCTTCCCGAGTTGGAGTCTTATGGGCAAGAGGAGGAGGATGAAAGTTACACAGTAGGGCTTCTCAGAGCACTGGAGGAGTTGGTATGCAGGGCTTTGCCATGGGGCTTGGGCATACTAAATGCATAGAACTTGGTTAGTTGTTTTTTTTTTTTTTAAGATTTTATTTAGGGGCTGGAGAGATGGCTCAGTGGTTAAGAACACTGACTGCTCTTGCAGAATACCTGGGTTTGAATCCCAGCACCCACATGGCAGCTAACAACTGTCTGTAACTGTCTAGATTCTAGGGGATCCGACAGCCTCTTCTGTCCTCCATGGGCATTGCATGACACAGGTGCACTTACCTACATGCAGGCAATACACTCATACACATAAAATAAAAAATAATAATAAATAAAAAATATTTTCAGGTTTTATTTTTTATTTTGTGCAGATGAGTATTTTACTTGCATGTTTATAAGTGCACCGTATGCATGCAGTGCCCACAGAAGTCAGAAGAGAGCTTTGGAGTCCCTGGAACCAGAGTTATTGATGGCTGTTAGTCATCATGTAGGTGCTGGGAACTGAGGTGCTCTGTAAGAGCAGCCAGTGCTCTTAACCAGGGAGCCATCTTTCTAGGTCTTGGTTAGTTTTTTAAAAAGATTTATTTACTTACTTATTATGTGTATGTATGTGTATCTGCATGAGTTTATGTGTACCAGGTACATGCAGGTGCGCAGGGAGGTGAGACAGCATGGGTGTTACAAGTGATTCTGAACTGCCTGATGTGGGTGCTAGAACTGAGGTTCTCTAAGTGCTGAGCCATCTCTTCAGCCCCCAGAACTTGCTTTTATTTATTATTTTGGTATCCAAGGGTACTACCATGGAATTATTTCATTTTTGGCTTTTCTTTTCATTTTCTTTCATTGTTCCATTTTGTTTCAAGATGGTTTCATGTAGCCCAGACTCATTACATAGCCCAGGCTGCCTTGAACTTGTGATTCTCCTGCCTCCGCCTCCCAAGTGCTCAGATCACAGGCCTGTGCTGTGTTGCTGGCATTTTCAAGGCTCCCACTGTGCCCAGTCTTGGCTTCGTGCTGTATGCTACAGCTGTTGTTAAACCTATGACCAAATGGCCTAGATAGATCAAGGGGAAGTAAGGCAGGGAGGGAGGAGTGCTGGGTGCCAGGACACGCGAAGTGGCACAGGAGAGTTAGTCATCAGCTACAGGCATAACCAGCACAGGTGGCATGGGTGGCACCCTGGCCAGGGTGGAAGAGAAAGGTTTGTGATCTGTGACCTGGGAACACATGGTGAAATTTGAGGCTGACAGCACTCAGTGGTGTGCTGTTTGGGCAGCAGTGTTTAATTTGATTGATTGATCAATTTTGTAATGCCAGGGATAGAACCCAGAACCCCACACATGCTTTGTAAGTGCTCTCCCACTGAGACACATCCCTAACCTCTTATGAAGTCTAAAAGGGATAGAACTGTCTTCATTGCAGTCTTCCTCTTCCCCCGCAGTAACCACCCTGTGCTCACCCAGGCACTTCCACCAACTTCTGTGTTGTTCTAGAAAAAAGTTTTAATCATTTACTTAAAAACTACATGTATTTTTTTAAAAGTTATTTATTTATTGTTTTATTTTATGTGTATGAGTGTATTGTCTGCATGTAGGTAGGTGCACCTGTGTTGTGCAATGCCTGTGGAGGTCAGAAGAGGGTGTCAGTTTCCCTGGAACTGGAGTTATGGACAGTTGTTAGCTGCCATGTGCATGCTGGGAATCAAACCCACATCCTCTGCAAGAGCAGCCAGTGGAATCATCTCTCCAACCCCCACAAAACTACATGTATTTTTATATCTGGTAAAAATATAAATATACACTTTTTTTGTTGTTTTTTTTTTTTTTTTTTTCCCTTGCAGTGCTAAGGATGGAACCCAGGGCTTTGCACATACTGGGCAAGTGTTCTGCCCCTGAGCTGAATCCCCAGCCCCTTGGGGGATTTATTTTTTATCTATCTATTTATCTATCTATCTATCTATTATCTGTCTATCTATCTATCTATCTGTCTATCTATCTATCTATTTATTGTCTTTTTGAGACAGGGTCTCCCTATAGCCCCAGCTGGCCTGGAAATCATTATGTAGACCAGGCTGGCCTTGAACTCACAGAAATTTTCCTGCTTCTGCCTCCTGAGTGCTGGGATTAAAGCTGTGTGCCATTATCTGCTCGAGAATCTGTTTTTTCTTTGTCTTTAAAAAAAAAATCATATGGTCCGGGACTTAGGAGATGGCTCAGTCAGTAAAGTACTTGCCAATCAAACATAAAGACCTGAGTTCAATCCCCAGAACCCAGGTGAAAATGCTGAGCATTATAATCCCAGCTCCGTGGAAGGAGTGACTTGCGGGTTCCTGGGACTCACTGGCCAGCCAGTCTCCCTAATTGGTGAGCTTTTGGCCAGTGAAAGATGCTGCCTCAAAGGAGGTAGATGATGTTCCTGAAGGTGGTACCCAAGGTTGTCCTCTGACCTCCCTACAGACACAGAGACAGACAGACAGACAGACAGCCCCCCGCCCCAACGCTAAAAAAATCAGATGGTCTGTTGAGCAGGGTGAGCATAGGAACCTGACCTCTCGGGGAATGCCTAGTCTATTGACCCTTGTGTTTATTTTGCCCATTTATTTTTTTATGAAGCTTGTTTGGCCCTTGGGGATTTGAAAATATGAAGTTTATCTATGCTGGTCTACAGGGAAACAGACCAGAAAGTCTTGGGGGTGAGGGGCCCAGAGCCAAGACCTTCTCATTCAGAAGAGACCAGAATTTATTTTGTTTGGTTTAGTTTTGTTTTGTTTGTGGAGTGCTTAGAAGAGAGCCCAGGGCCTCACACATTGCTGAACTCCAGCCCCAGGCCTGAACAAATGTTTACTTTGTGCCTAGTGATTGTGGGGATGCTTAGAGCAGAAAGCCCAGATCCATGTCACATGACTTGCCTGCCTCCGAACCGTCTCTGTGGCCCACAGTATTTGCTTGCCCTCTGCATAGCAGCTGGGTGGTTTGAGACCAGCACATATTCAGTCAGAAGACTGTGATCAGAAGGTCAAATAGGAAAATCCATTGTGGTTTCCCTTGTACAGATGGTGTAAGCAGGAAGCAGGGCGAACTAAATTACTTGTAGTTTTACTTTTAAATTAAAAAAAAATAAGGCTGGAGAGATGGCTCAGTGGTTAAGAGCACTGGTTGCTCTTGCAGAGGATCTGATTTCAGTTCCCAGCACCTACATGGCAGCTGACTGTCCATAACTCCAGTTCCAGGGGATCCAACGCCCTCTTCTGGCCTCAGCAGGCACCAGGCAGGCATATGGTGCACTTATATACATGCAGGCAAACACTCATATATAAAAATAGATAAATATGTATACCTCTAATCCCAATACTTGGGAGGCAGAGGCAGGCAGATTTCTGTGAGTTCAAGGCCAGTCTGGTATACATAGTGAGTTCCAGGCCAGTTGAGGCTACAGGGAGAGCCTGTTTCAAAGAGACCAAAATAAAAAAGAAATAATACCTATGACTAATTGAATTCCTATCCTGTACTGAGTACTCCCCAGTGCCCTAGATAGATAAACCCCCATTCTCAGGGTGGTTCGTCAGGGCAGGACTTAACTATTGTTGCCTCTCACAAAGGACAAAGAATCAGAGATGGGTGGTTCAGGGCTGAGCAGTGCTAGAATTAGCACTGGGTCTGTTTGGCTTAAAACCTCACCCAGCCCACAGGACCTACTGCTGTACCTGTCAGCTTATCCTCCTTAAGGACTCTGTCTTCTAGCCCATCTCCCAGTATATCTAGAATGTGGGATGGAATGTTCCTTGTAGTTAGATGTGTCAGACAATTCAGTTGGTGTTAAAAAGCAAGGCTAGGGATGTAGCTGAGTTGGTGGTTCTTGGTTGCATGCATGGATCGCTAGATTGGATCCACAGTACCACACAAACTGGGTGTGTGGCACATACATTTGTAGTCCCACCACTTGGGAGGTAAAGGCAGGAGGATCAGAAGCTCAAGGCTGTCTTCAGTTGTGTGGTGAGTTCAAGGCCAGCCTGGGCTACATGAGACCCTGTCTCAAAACAAAACAACATAGTAACAACAGCAAAAGCCAGATGTGGACTGAGTCAGGAGGATTGTGTGCAAGGCAAGCTTGTGTGAGAAAACAGATCATGACAAACATACACACAAACAAAATAAAACACAAGTAGAAGTGCAGCAGGAAGCACAGGGTGCTGAGAGCGCCTGGGCTCTAGGCCCGTTCTTCTCACTCAGAACTAAATGAACCAGAGGGAGCAGTGGACGATGGCCCGTCACTGGGTTCTCATGGGCTCCGTCTATCCACCGTGAAGGTGAGGACCGTACCCGCACCCAGCTTGTGAAGTTGTTGTGAGTACTAAATCAGATCGTGAGTACACTATCTGCATGTGTGTAAATGCACCAGTGTCATACAGTGCCCATGAAGGTCAGAAGAGAACATCAGAGTCCCCTAGAACTGGAGTCATAGTCGGTTGTTAGCTGCCTAATGGGTACTTGGAACCGAACCCAGATCCTCTGTAGGAGTAGCCAGTGCTCTTAATTGCTAAGCTGAGCCATCTCTCCAGCCCCAACATTTCTTTATTCTTTTTTTTTAATTTTGCTTATTATTTTTATATTATGTGTATAAATGTATTGCCTACATGTATGTAAGTGCACCCATGTCATGCAATGCCTGAGGAGGACAGAAGAGGTCACTGGAGTTACAGACAGTTGTTAGCTGTCATGTGGGTGCTGGGATTTGAACCCGGGTCTTCTGCAAGAACAGTGAGTGTTCTTAACCGCTGAGCTATCTCTCCAGTCCCATTTCTTTATTCTTAAAAGAAGATTTATTACTATTTATGTATTTATTTATTTATTTAGTCTTTTTGAGACAGGGTCTCCCTGTAGCCCCAGCTGTCCTGGAACTCACTATGTAGACCAGGCTGGCCTTGAACTCACAGAGATCTGCCTGCCTCTGCCTCCCGAGTGCTGGGATTAAAGGTGTGCACTGCCACACCCTGCCTACTTTTTATTTATTTTTAAAAATATTTTATTTTTAAATTTTATGTGTATGAATGTATTGCCTGCATGTATGTAAGTGCACCCATGTTGTACAATGCCCATGGAGGTCAGAAAAAGGTGATTGGATTTCCTAGAACTGGAGTGACAGACAGTTGTTAGCTCCCATGTGAGTGCTGGGAACTGAACCCACGCCCTCTGCAAGAGCAGACAGTGCTCTTAACCACTGAACTATCTCTCCAGCCCCGAATTATTACTTTTTAAATTGTGTATGTGTGTGCGTGTGTGTGTGTGTGCGCGTGTGTGCGTGTGTGCGTGTGTGTGTGTGTGTGTGTGTGTGTGTGTGGTTAGAGTATGTGAGTGCAGGTGCCTGCAGAGGCCAGAATAGGGTGTTAGATCCCCTGGATCTGGAGTTACAGGAGGGTGTGAGCCACCATGTGGGTGCTAGAGATTGAACTTAGTTGACAGAGTTGGGGGCAGATATCTTTACCTGCTGAATCATGTCCCCAGACCCAGGGCAGCCTTTTAACAATGTAAATCAGATCCTGCTATTCCCGTGCTGTAACTCCAGTGATTCCCCACTGTGGGTGAAGTAAAACCCCAACTCCGTGCCTTAGTGGTAAAACCCTGCCATTTCCCCCTGCCCTTCCTCTTCCTCCTCCAGTCTCATCTTTACTCTTCCCATCATGACAGGACATTCCATCTGGACCAGTCTTGGTTGCTTCATGTACACATGAAGCGTTGTGTCCCCCCTGGATCTTTGTCTTGTAGTTCCCATATTAGGCAGTTCACAAATGTCTGAAACTACCTCCAGGGGATTTGACACCCTCTTCTAGCTTCCATGGGCAACTGCATTTATGTGCACATACCCCCTCACACATACAGACGTACAGACACACATACATAATTAAAAATAAAATAAATGTTCAGTATCTTGAGAGAGGTCTCACCATGTAGCCCAGAATAGCCTCCACCCCCTGAGTGCTGGGGAATGTCTGTGTGCCATCATGCCTGGTGTTGTAGAGCACCATCCTCTGAGCATAGAGGCATCATCAGAGCAGCTATGATTCCACAAGAGCCCCTCAAGATCAGGCATGTTGACTGCTGACAGTCCCTCTTAGAAGGAGGAGGTGGGGAGGGCCATTGGACACTCACCTGAGATCCTCCTGGCCATTTTATGTAATTCTGACCTAACTGCATATGGTCTCATGGTCCTGGGAGGTGCTACAGACTGTGGAAGGTTAGCTGAAGGGGGTCCCCATCTATGTAGCTACAGGAAAGTCATTATTCATGCTGGGGTGAGACTTCTGGTGTGGCTGCTTTGGGGGTCACCCACACTTCTGAAGTCCCCCCTCACCTATGCTCTGTAAGTAAACCCAATGAACTCACTGGTTCCCTGAGTTGGACTTTGGTGTAATTCTGCTTTGGTTTGTTGTGGTGCCCTTTAGAGGACGCAGACATTTCTTTACGTCTCCCAGTTTCCCTGAGGAAAGTTCTTGCCATACCTAGCTTGAGTTGTTTCTCACCTCTCGACTGGACTACAAACTCCTTGGTGTGTGGTACTCAGGATATCTGGTACGTGAATCATGATGCTGTGGCCACTTGCCTTAGTACTCTTAGAGCACTCAGTAAATACTGATTACCTGCAGGGCAAAATGGACCACACTGAAAACATGCCATTTCTCTTCATTAAAAGTGAAAACAGAATGAGGGAGATGGAAAGCAAGGATTAGGAGTTAGGCTTGGAGCTAATTATCCTGGGCTGAGATAATACCAGAGTCCTTATTTAATCCTCACCGGACATTTAGCCCTGTGTTGTAGACAGTCTCCTCCTCCCTGCCAAAAGCTACCTTCTTCATCAGTTCTGTGTGGGTTTACAAGAGACCATTGTAATCAGCCTTGATACCTGTTATGTTCTCATAGAAGGAGGAGCTGGGGAGGGTCAGTAATCCCTTACCTGGGTATCCAGCCACTCCTCCAGCCCTTGTATGCAATTTGCCCTAGGTAACAGGGCTACTTTGGGGCCATCTATGCTCCAGCCAGCAACCCCTCTCCCATGCTCTGTAAGGAAGCCCAGTAAACTCACTGGTTCCCCAGAGTGAACTTTGTTGGAACTGGTCTTTGGTTAGTGGCTGGGACCTTAGGAGGAGAAGGCAGATATTGTTTGCATCTCCCCTGACAGATTCTCACAGCACCCCGTTAGGCAGAAACTGAGGAAGGAGGAGGCAAGGGTCCTGTCCCAGTGTTTGGTTCTCACAGGATGGGAATAGAACTTCTAAAAAAATTATTGTTGTTGTTTTGTGACAGGGTTTTCCTGTAGCCCCAGCTAGCCTAGAACTCACTGTGTAGATCAGGCTGGCCTCAGTCTCACAGAGATCCACCTGCCTGCCTCTGCCTCTGGAGTGCTGGGATCAAAGGCATTTGCTACTACACCCAGCCTGTTTCTAGGTTTTGTAGACACATACACACATGGCTGTAGGTTATTAATGAGGAGCAGAACCCCTTACCTGATTTGTGGCACCTTTGCCAAAACAAAACAGAAACAAACAAACAAAAAACCCTTGTATAAATAGAAAACTTGACAGTTTGTGGTTCTTTTCATTCATTTTCATCTTCCATTAGACATTGTAGAAAATTTTTTAAATTTATCTATTTTTATTTTATTTATTATTAGTGTGCATGTGTGAGGCGATCAGAGGAGAACCCTCAGGAGTCATTTCTCTCCTTCCACCATAGGTTCTGGGAATCAAACTCAGGTTATCAGGGCTCCAAGGCAAATGCTTTTATCCCTGACCATCTCAGCTGCTTTTAGCCACAATATTACAGCATTGTTGTAGGGTGAACAGAGAATTGTGGCTCTGAATTAGTCCTTATCAGGAAGGAATCCACACCCAGAGTGGTCTGCTGCCTGTCCACCCCATCGTCTTCCCTCCCTCATCTCCCTCTCCTCTCTGTTGCTTCCTAACTGTCATGTACACAGCCTTACTGAGTGTTCACGTATCATTGTGCCTGAGAACAGGCATGAGGATGTTGGACTCCTCAAGGCTTCTCTCTGAGCCTTTGAATGATTTAGAGAATGGCCAGCAAGAGAGAGTTACTAGCTCTGACACCTGTCGTATCTGAGCATGCTCCACCCATCCTGGTTTACTGGAACAGGATGCTATTTTTAAGAAAGCATTGTGTTTCATCATGGAAATTTTGAGCATCTGAGCAGGCAGCTTGCCGGCTGGCCCTGTGCTTTGGGGTCCCATTACATGGAGACCCTATGGGCTTAACTCTGTGCCCCAGCATCCCACCCAGACCTGACCTGCAGGAGGAAGGGGAGGAGGGTCCACAGCAGATGAGTCATGTGAGTCAGAGCTATCTTATCTTGCTGGTTTCACTTTGCCTGGCCACTCCAGGCTATCTGACTGAGAATTTCCCCTTCTCAGCCTGGGTATCCTGGAACTCTGGTGGAACACAGAAGAGCATGAATCCTGGGGCAGTTTCAGTCCCACTGCATTGCCTAAGGGGGTTTGCGATTCTCAGCCCCTGTCTACAAGCTCATTGTGTCAGTGGCAGCGTCCCAGGTGTTACCTCACCTTGTGTGAGGTGATTCGGAGCCTCTGAGATCTGGATCCTGGTGGGTTGGTGGGAATAAACCACCCTTTTGGGAAAGCTGGGCTGGGAGTGGCACTCGGGGTCTGTGTACCAGCAGCCAGCATACTGGCTGGTCTCCAGGGTCTTCTGAGACTGAACCATGACTTGTTTGTCTTGTGTCTTCAAAATAGGAGAACTGGATGCAGAGAAGATCCCCCCTCACCCTTTATGTAATAATACTGGGGGAGCAGGGGACCCCCAGATCAAGGTCCGCTGTGGCTGTTGCTCATAGCTTAGTTGTTACGTTCTGTTCTTCCCTCTCTCTTCTGTAAAACGTGAAGCATAATAATAAAGCTATTGAGGTATAATAACCTTTTTAGTTTAAATATTTATTTATTTATTTATTTATTTATTTATTTATTTATTTATTTGTCCCATGGGTTGTGTGTGTATGATGGTCAAAGGACAACTTGCTGGAATTGGTTCTTCCCTTCTACCATGTGGATTCTGGCGCTCAAACTCAAATCTGTGCACCACTACACCCGGCTAAATCTTTTTATTATTTATTTATTTATTATTTATTTGGTCTTTTTGAGACAGGGTCTCCCAGTAGCCCCAGCTGTCCTGGAACTCACTATGTAGACCAGGCTGGCCTCAAACTCACAAAGATTCACCTGCATCTGTCTCCCAAGTGTTGGGATTACAGGCATGTGCCACCACACCCAGCCTATAATCTTTTTATTTTTAAATGAATGCTGCTTTTTGAAATAATTTGGGTTTGGGGACTGTATTTGTTACTTTTCTTGTTGTGATTTATTTTTTTAAACATTTTTTCTATACTTTTTAAAAAGTTTTATTATTTTTATTTTATGTGTATGTGTGTATTGCCTGCATGTAGGTAGTGCACCTGTGTTGTGCAATGCCCATGGAAGTCAGAAGAGACTGTCGAATCCCCTGGGACTGGAGTTACAGACAGTTATTAGCTGCCGTGTGGGTGCTGGGATTCAAACCCAGGTCTTCTGCAAGAACAACCAGTGTTCTTACCGGCTGAGCCATCTCTCCAGCCCCTCTTGTTGTGATTAAATACTTGACAAAAGTAACTTAAGGAATGAAGGGTTTACTCTGGCTCGTGGGGAGGCATGGTGGGAGCAGGAGGCAGCTGGTCACTTTGTGTCCACATTCAGGAAGCAGAGAGCGATGAATGCTGGTGTTCTACTGGATTTCTTTTTTACTCAGTCTGGGACCCCAGCCCAGGTGAATGGTGCTGCCCAGGCTTAGGGTGGGTCTTCCCACCTCTGTTCACCTAATCTAGAAATCCCCTCACAGACATACTAGAGTATTCGTTTTCCTAGTGATTCTAATCCCCTCAGTTGACAAGATCCTAGGGACTCAGCATCTTTTGCTTGGACCACTGCTTCTTAGGTACCTCTGCTTTTCCATCTCACTGAAGGATAATGCCAGCGATATGGCTGTGGTCCTGCCCTGGCCAAACCCCTTCAGAGAAGAGCATCCTGAAAAGTAGACAATATGGGCGTGGCCTTGATGGTGTGGGCGTGGCCTAGGTGGTATAGATTTGTCCTTGATCTGGTGCCTGCCATGGGCACACCTGGGCCTGGCCTTGATAGTGGATGTAGCCTAGGTATATGGGCGTGGGCTAGGTTTGGGGCGTGGCATTAATGGTGTGGGCATGGTTTAGATATATATGGGTGTGGCCTAGGTTTCTGGGCCTGGCCTTGATGGTATAGGCATAGTTTAGATGTTTCTGGGCAGCCTTGATGGCATGGGTGAGACCTAGGTTTCTAAGCGAGCCCATGATGGGGTGGGCGTGGCCTACAGGTATGTGGATGTGGTCTTGAAGGTGTGGGCATCGCCTAGATCCACAATTGTGGCCTCATCTTTTCCACAGGTGCTGTGAATGGCTGAGATGCTGTGGTGGAGGGGAGCCCAGGCCCCGAACTGTTTGGTTGGGACATCCCGAGAAGAGAGACCAGCGGTATCCTCGAAATGTCATCAACAACCGGAAGTACAACCTCTTCACCTTCCTCCCTGGGGTAAGTGAAAGAGCTGAGGTTTTTCTTTTCCTACCATGAATTTATGCAATGGTCCTGTCAGCAGATTGCAGTTGTGGTAGAGTGTTCCCGTCTTTTCCGGCGGCCTTTGGCACTGGCCCTTGTCTTGCCTGGTCTGAGCACCTGGAGGGGACCTGGCCTGCCCCAAGGTCATCACATGCCACATGTCAGAATAACTTCATGTTTATTTGGTATTTTTGAGATAGTGTTATAACAAAAATGTGGAAAAGATCACTCAGTTCTTAAGTTACTCCCTGTGACCTCATGAAATAGGAGACAGGGAAATTGGGAGATGAAAGTATGGATGAAAATTCACCCTGCCATCTAGAGTGGGAACTGAGATTTTTTTTTTTGTTAAGACATGGTCTCCCTATAGCCCCAGCTGGCCTGGAACTTGCTATGTAGACCAGGCTGGTCTGGATCTCACAGAGATCCATCCACCTGCCTCTGCCTTCCTACTGCCACCACATCAGGAACAAATCTGAACATTTATTGTTCTGAAATAAATGTTAAAAACATAATTTGAGGGCTGGAGAGGTGGCTCAGTGGTTAAGAACACTGATGGTTCTTGCAGAAGACCTGGGTTCGAATCCCAGCACCCATGTGGCAGCTAACAACTGTCCATAACTCCAGTCCCAGGGGATCCAGCAGCCTCTTATGACCCGCTCAGGCATTGCACGACATGGGTGCACTTACCTACATGCAAGTAATACATGTGTACACATAAAATAAAAATAATAAATAAAATTAAAAAACAAAAACAAAAATGTAATTTGAAATAAAAATGTCACTTTTGGGGGCTGGAGATGGCTCAGTGGTTAAGAGCATTGGCTGCTCTTGCAGAGGACCCGGGTTTGATTCTCAGCACCCACATGGTAGCTAACGACCACACTCTAGTTTCAGGGGATCCTACACCCTCTTCTGACCTCAATACACACATACATATAAAATAAAAGTAATAAATAAAATGTTTTTTTTCAATGTCACTTTTCAATTTCAAAAGATGTATGGCTCTTTTGTGCTTTTTTTTTTTTTTTTTCGTGTTAGTAAGGATTAGACGGAGGGCTTTGCAAGTGCTCTACCTCTGGCTACATCCCCAACCTTCAGTGTTTACTTTTGCAAGTAGTATTTTTTCTTTGAGATTGGGTCTTATGTGCTCCAGGCTGGCCTTGAGATACCTAATTTGCTAAGGACAATTTTGAACTCCTGATTCTCCTGACTTCACCTCCTGAGTGCTCAAAATACAGGTGTTCGGGGATAGAACTCAGGGTGTCGCATGCACACGCTGGGCGAGCACATTACCCACTATGTCCCCGGCCCTTGCAGTTGGTATTTTGATCCATACTCTCCTAGCTTACACAGGGCACTCACTGTTAAGGTAGGCAAAGGAGCCACATTCTCTGTAGGAATGCTTTTGCATCTCATTCTCCCTCAGAACCTCCAAACTCCTCCAGGAATCTGACTCTGCTCCCTCTGCTCTCTGCGGCCTAGGTGCTGTTCAACCAGTTCAAGTACTTCTTCAACCTCTACTTCCTGCTGCTCGCCTGCTCCCAGTTTGTTCCTGAGATGAGACTTGGAGCCCTCTACACTTACTGGGTTCCCTTGGTGAGTAGGTTGGCACTGTTCCTTTGGCAGCCTCAGAGGTTTGCAGACAGAATGTTCTTTGTTCTGGGCCTTTTAAGGGGCATGATGCTTTTAAGTCAATACACCAGGAGTTCCCAGGTTTTTAAAATTTTATTTTTATTTATTTTTATTTTGTATGTATGAGTGTTTTTCCTGCATGTATTTAAGTGCAATGCCAGTGGAGGTCAGAAGAGAGAGGGCATCAGATGCCCAGAACTGGAATTATAGACAATTGTACGCCACCATGTGGGTGCTGGGAACTGAGCCCAGGTCCTCTGCCCAGGTTTTATTGTGAATGCTGCAGGTCATGCACCACCAGGATCAATGCGGCAGGGCCCATACTGTTTGCCCAGGGTTCCTTCAGTTGTCAGTTGACGTCTGTCATTTCACCAAGTCTTCCTGCATGCTTATGGTTTGTAGTGTGGCTCTGGACTCAGCACATGGCAGATGATGAGGATAAGTGCTTAGTCCTCGTGGATGATGATGATGATAATGATGACGATGATGATGATGGTTAGAGACAGAGTCTCACTATGTAGCCCTGGCTGGCCTTGAACTCACAGAGATCTGTCTACCTTTGCCTCCCATAGTGCTAGGATTAAAGGTTTGTGACACCATATCTGATTTTTTTTTTTTTTTTTTCTCTTTCTGTCTGTATCCACGGATGGTATTATTGTAGTGATTTCCTTCTGTGCTGTGCCCAGCATTACAGTGCAAGGGGATTAGAAAGGTACCTAACTCAAGCTTTATGTGCGTGGAGCCTAGCAGAACTTCCTTCCTTCCCTTTCCTTTTTTCCTGCCCTTTAGCAAATGGTTATTTTGCACCAGGCACTGTGCTTGGTGCTGATGTGGGGGAGGGGCAATAGTGTGGGAATAGACAGGATGTCCTGCCCTGTGGGACTGAAGCTGAGGATTAGACCACAAGCAGAGAAATCAAATAGATTCAAGTTGTGGAAAGTGGGCTGAGGCGATGGCTCAGTCTGTATGTAGACTTGAGTTTAATCTCTAGAATTCGCATAAAAAGCCAGATAGGCTGGGGAAGTGGAGACAGGTGGATAGATCCTTGGGGCTTGCTGGCCTACCCCACTGGAATTGGTGAGCTCCAGGTTCCAGTGAGAGACCTTATCTTAAAAAATAAGGTGGATGGAAAGGGTCTGGAGAGATGGCTCAGTGGTTAAGAACACTGTTCTTGCAGAAGAGCCGGGTTTGAATCCCAGCACCTACATGGCAGCTAACAGCTGTCTGTAACTCCAGTTCCAGGGGATCCGACAGCCTCTTCTGTCTTCCACAGGCATTGCACGACACAGGTGCACTTACCTACATGCAGGCAATACACTCATACACATAAAATAAAAATAATAAAATATTAAAAAAAATAAGGTGGATGGCTGTTGAGGTTGACCTACACACACACACACACACACACACACACACACACACACACACACACTTTTTGGTAAGTGCTCTGAAGCTGACAGAGTTAAGTTAGAGGAGAGACAGGCTTCCAGGGGAAGTTAGTGTTGATTGTATGGACAAAGGAGGAAAGTGGTGATGGGTAGAGACATGAGCCACAGTGGGCAGGAAAGGCCTCCTGAGGAGGTGATGGGAAGAGGGAGAGAGGTAGATGGGGAGCATCACTGAGGGCAGCAGTGCAAAAGCCCATGGGGTCCTATGGTAGTTATGTAGAACATTTGAGAACAGAAAGAAACTCAGCGTGACTGAGGTGAGGAGAGGGTGGAGCCTGGATCCCCTTTCACCAGAGAGACATTGTGATGCATAGTTGCTGTGATTTCTCACACAGTGGATCCCAGGGGGAAATCCTTGGATTTTCAAATATCCTATTAAATTTTTAAAAAGATTTTATTTATTTGTTTGTTTGCTTGCTTATCTATCTATCATCTATCTATCTATTTATCTATCTATCTATCTATCTCCATCTATCATCTATCTATCATCTATCTATCTATCTATCTACATCTATCATCTATCTATCATCTATCTATCTATCTATCTCCATCTATCATCTATCTATCATCTATCTATCATCTATCTATCTATCTATCTATCTACCTATCTATTGTCTATCTATCATCTGTCCTGAACACGGAGCTTATTTGAGACAGGGTCTGCCTATAGCCCTAGCTGGCCTGGAACTCGCTATGTAGACCAGGCTGGCCTCATCTCATAGAGCTCCACCTGCCTCTGCCTCCTGACTGCTGGGATTAAAGTTGTGTGCTACCATGCCCAGCTTATTTTGTTTTTAAATTATGTGTGCCTGTGTGGGTATGTGCATGTGAGTGCTAGTGCCTGTGAAGGTTAGAAGCCTTGGATGCCGCTGGAGCTGGAGTTACAGATAGTTGTGAGCCACATGATATGTGTGCTCGGAACCAAATTCGGGTCCTCTGATAGAGTAGCAAGTGTTCTTAACCACTGAACTGTTTCTCCAGCCCCTTTGTAAAAAAAAATTTAATGAGGAAAAGTTCAGAAATGATTTAAGACCTCCTTAAGGAAACAAATATAGTATTCTATATGTAGTGGGTGAGAAATGGTAAGGATTTGATGGCAAGTACTTGTAAAACAGAGAGCCAGTAGTTGCTAAGGGACCTGTGGGTGGGTGACTAGTCACTGCACATTCCCCCGGTGGTTTCCACAAAGGCTTCTAAAGTGGTTTGAGGCTGGAGAACAGGTTTTGCCTGCTCCAAATCACTTGTAGGAGAGGTAGGATGTTGGGAGCTAGAGAATGCCTTCATGGGAGAATCCTTCTGTAACCCAGGCTGGTTTTAGATTTACGGTCCCCATTAGCTGGGATTATAGGGCTGCTCCTTTTTACCCAGCTCCGTTCCAACATCCTTCCTCTCAGTAAGGGTTTTTTTGTTGTTTTTTTTTTGTTTTTTTGCTTTTATTGTTTTCTTTTTGTTTTTTTGAGATAGGGTCTCACTGTGTAGCCCCAGCTGGCCTAGAACTCTGTGTAGACCAGGCTGGCCTCAAACTCACAGAGATCTACCTACATCTGCCTCCTGAATGCTGGGATTAAAGGTGTGTGCCATCCATGGTTGTAAGCCTCTTGATTTGAGTTCTGGGAACCCAACTCCCGTCCTGGAAGAGCAGCAGATGTCTTTAACCAGTGAGCTGCCTCTCCAGCCCCTTAAGTCTGTTCTTTCCATCTAGCCCCTTCCTACTTCCATATCTGTTTTGTGTATGTGTGACCCAGAGTGACCTGACTAATGTCGGGGTTGCTTATGTGTATATGGGAGGGTCCTCATGGGCCCCTCCCCCATCTGCCATGGAGTGTTGATAGACTCAATTTCACACCAGTCTTATGTAAGCAACCAGAGCTGCTGTGGGTTCAAGATTGCTGCTGCTGGTTTTTTTGTTTTGTTTTTGGAGAAATGGTCTCTTATAGCCAGGCTAGATTTGAACTCTCTGTGTAGCTGAGGATAACCTTGAACTTGTGTTCCCCCTGCTTCTCTACCTCTGAAGTGCTGGGGCTACAGAGTTTCTTTATGAACAAACAAGCAAATGAGTGAAAAACCTTGTGTCCTTTTAGGAAAAAGATGGCAGCATGTGCAAGTCTGAGTCATTTTATCTTTTGTGTCTTTCCCTTGGTTTTTTTTATTGATAGGCTTTATGACCATCTCTTGAGCTCTTGAAAGCTATCTTGCTTTCTTACTACTTTTTCTAATTATTTTTGTTCATGTGTATTGTATGTGTCTCTGTGTGTATGTCTGTACATGTATGCAGGTGCCCACAGAGGCCAGGAAGAGGGCATCAGATTCCCTGGAGCTGGAGTTACAGGAGGTTGTCCACCACCTGATGTGGGTGCTGGGAACCAAATTCTAGTCCTCTGAAAGAGCAGCAAATACTCAACCACTAGCCATCTTTCCAGCCTCCTACAGTGATCTTTTGAGACAGAGTCTCACCATGCAGCCCAGACTGAATCCTCTTGCCTCTGTCTCTCCTCCCCAGTACTGGGATGACAGGTGTGTACCACCTCACCTTGCTTCCCTTGTTTTTTAACCCTTGATGATGGCTCTTTTAAAGAAGTGAAAGCTCAGGGCTGGGGATGTGGCTCAGTTGGTAGCATGCTTGCCTAGCATGCATAGGACCCTGGGCTTAGTACTCAGCACCACAAAAACCAGGTGTGGTGGTGCATGTCTGTAATCCAGGATCAGAAGTTCAAGGTCGTCCTTGGATACAGAGTGAGACTGAGGCCAGCTGGGCTACTTGAGACCCTAAAAAAATAAAAAAAAAAAGAAGAGAAAGTACCCTATGAACTGGCCATACCCTTCTCCTGGAGCCCCACTGCTTTATCTATTTATTTATTATTTATTTATTTATTTATTATTTATTTATTTATTTATTATTTGTTTGTTTGTTCATTTATTTGTTTATTTATTTATTTTAAGACAGGGTCTTCCTGTAGCCCTAACTGGCCTGGAACTTGCTATATAGACCAGGCTGGCCTTGAATTTACAGAGATCTGCTAGCCTCTGCCTCCCAAGTGCTGGGATTAAAGGCATGTGCCACCACACCTGGCCATAGATCTATTTTTGATGTACAATTTCAAAGGGAGGTTTAAAACCCAGAGAGTTGCTTGGCTGGATGATCCCTCCCTGTGGTTCCTTTACAAGCTCAGATAGTCCCAGACCCCACTCCCAGTGAAACTCTTCCTATATCTGTATAAGTGTTAAGAACCTCCTAAAGGGGACACTTTGGGTTTATTTCTGCATCTCTTTTAATGCAGTTTCTAGTTGAAGGGGTGGCAAGTTCTCTAAAGTCAGTGACAACTGTGTGCGTGTGTGTGTGTGTGTGTGTGTGTGTGTTTGTGTGTGTGTGTAACTGGTACAATAACTTTGGTGGATACTGTCTTTGTGTGAGCCACACGTTCCATTAACAACCAGTGGGATTTAACCAGGCTCAAGCAAAGTAACCAGACAGTAGCAAACTCTCAGGCTTTGACATAGATCTACAAAACAGCAGGATGCGGTAGGGAATGTAAATGGAGAACTATTTGCTCTCCCTTTTCTGTGTCGTCTGGTTTAGGATTTCATGAAATGTGCCTGTTTTACTTTGCTAACTATAGTTCCATCTGGTTAGAAGCAGAATGATCCTTTGATAAGAAGAGGTCTTTGGAATTTACACCAGATTTAAAGTCCTCTGTGTTGATAGTGATGTAGGTCAGAGGAGAAAGAGGAAAATGAAATCCTAGAAGGAAAGGAAGGAGGGAGGGAGAGAGGGAGGGAGGGAGGGAGGGAGGGAGGGCGGAAGGAAGGAAGGAAGGAAGGAAGGAAGGAAGGAAGGAAGGAAGGAAGGAAGGAAGGAAGGGAAAAAAAATCACAACAGTTATCCCCGAACAGGTATGATAACTGTATTTTTTTAAAAAAGAAAAGAAAATTGTTCTGACAAGCTGTGAAACTAGAAAGGGTGTGACAAGAAAAATGAATAAGTGTGAGGCTATGAGAAGAACAAGTGAAGGGCTGGAGAGAAAGGCCAGCTGTTAAGAACACTCTGCTCTTGCAGAAGACCAGCATTCGGTTCCTAGCATCCACATGGTGGCTAACAACCAACTCCAGTTCCAGGGGCATCTAGTGCCCTCTTCTGTCCTCCTTGGGCATTGCATGACACGAGTGTGCTTATGCACATGCAGGCAATACATTAATACACATAAAATAGAAATAATAAATAAAAATTTTAAAAAATTTATATTTATTTTCTTATGTATGTGTATGTATATGGGCACATGTGCCATGGCATACATGTGGAGGTCAGAGGACAGCATGTGAGAGTTGGTTCTCTTCTTCCCCCATGTAGCTTCTGGGGATTGAACTCAGGTCCTCAGTCTGGACAGCAAGTGCATTTACCCATTGAGCTGCCCACAGGCCCCAGATTTTATTTTATTTTATTTTATTTTATTTATTTATTTATTTATTTATTTACTTATTTATTTATATTTTGGTCTTTTTGAGGCAAGGTCTCCCTGTAGCCACAGCTGTCCTGGAACTCATTATGTAGACCAGGCTGGCCTTGAACTCACAGAGATCTGCCTGCCTCTGCCTCTGCCTCCTGAGTGCTGGGATTAAAGGCATGCACCACCACACCCAGCCCAGATTTTAATTTTTATTGATTGGTGCTTGTACAAAGCAATAACCTGACTTCTTGATTAAAACTTAGAAAGCATTCCAGATATGGCTAAATGTTCCTTCTAGTGTTTCCCTAAGTCTCCTTCTTCTGAGAGGGCTCTGACTAGTAAGTAGTTGGGGAAATTGGGAAGTTCAGTAGAGCTCTCACTCTGTTCAGTTACATTGAGTGTTCGGTGAGGCTGACTTTCCCTCTCTGTCCTCAGAAGGAGGTACCTTGTTCTTTTTGATCAGCTGCTTGGTGGGTTTTCTCAACTGTTGAGTAAATAGCAGAGAGAAGAAGACTCTCTGGGGGTCCAGGGAGAAGGCTGGGTGAGTAAAGGGGTTACCCAAGCATGAGGACCTGGGTTCCAATCCCTAAGACCCATATAAATGCTGGGCTGGTATGGTGGCCTGCCTGTAATCCTAGTGCCAGGAAGGCAGAGTCAGGGCATCCCCAGGGCACGCTATCTAGTAGATTAACTGAATTGAAGAGACCCGGCCTTGATACATAAGGTAGAGAGCTATTGGAAGACTCCGTATGTCAACCTTTGGTCTCCACATGCACACATGTATATGTACACCTGCACATACATATGCATACACACCTGCATATCACATACACATTTACAAAAAGGTGAGACTTTGTTCCTTCCATTTGTTACTTAGTTTTGTGTTCCTGGGTGATGTACTCCACTTCACCATGCCTGAGTTTCCTTATCTGTGTGGGAGTCAGTAACCAGTTTGGTGGAATGCATTTCATTAGTGCCTCACAGATGTGGGCAGTCGCCATCCCTTGCTGAGGAGGGACATTTTGGCCCCTGAAGTGGGGAACACTGCCTATGGTGTATGTTGCATTGGTACATGCTTCTCCAGGGTGTGTGCAAATGTGTGCTTCTGAGGGAATTCAGAGGAAGGGCTTGCCAGGCATGGGCATCTGGCATAGTTCACAGGTCGTTCCTGCTGCCCTCTCCAGTGGCTGCTTATCTTGTCTGCTCCTGGCACCAGGAGAGTACAGTTGGGCTTAGCAGGGCTTACCTCTGTGCCTTTCCTCGGCAGGGCTTCGTGCTGGCTGTCACTGTCATCCGTGAAGCAGTGGAAGAGACCCGATGCTACGTGCGTGACAAGGAGGTCAACTCCCACGTCTACAGCCGCCTCACAGCTCGAGGTCAGCCTCTTGGCTCTGGGGCAGCAGAGTTGTAACTCTGCCACTTGCTGTCAACAGGGTCAGGGAAGCAGAGTTGTGGGTCTAGCCTTGGGTGCACCACATAGTGGGATAAGTACTCAGTTGCTTAGACACCAGAGGACTTGGGAATCATCCCCAGGCCCAAGATGCTGCTACCGTCCGTCCTCTGTGAATTAGTCCTGTAAGTTAACTTGGGCTGCACCTGGCTCGCTGGCTCATTCCTTCCCTTCTTTCCCTTCCCTTCTCATCCCTCCTCTCCCCTCATTTCCAAACTTTAACTTTATTATATATATTTTAGTATTTTTAAATTTTAAGATTTTCTTGGATTATTTTTTATATGTATAGGTGTTTTTTCTACATATATGTTAAGTGTACCATATACATGCAGTGCCCACAGAGATCTGAAGAGGATGTCAGATCTCGTGGAACTGGAGTTACAGACAGTTGTTAGCTGCCATGTGGGTGCTGGGAACCAAACCCAAGTCCTCTGCAAGAATAGCCAGTGCTCTTAACCACTAAACCATCTCTCCAACCAACCCAAAATTTCATTATATTTTATTAATTTATTTTGTGTATGTCTTTGGAACTCAGAGAACAGCTTGAGGGGAGTCAGTTTTCTTCTACCAGTGAGTTCCAGGCATTGAACTCAAGTCGTCAGGTTCTATAATAGGTATCTTTGCCTGCTGAACTATCTTGTTAGCCTTTATATGGTAGAACTTTAAAAACTCTCCCACATCCAGCCTTGGAGGAGCCCAGCTGTGATCCCAGCCGATGGGTTTAAGTGTGTACTGGGGATGAGAGGATGCTGTGTAAAGTTGGTTAATCTGGCTCCAGACAGAAGCAGTTGATTGTTTTAAGATTACTGACCCCACTCACGGAGGAACACTGTTTTAGGAGAGACTGAGCATCAAAACTGGGTCTTGATTTCAGGAAATTGGGAATTGTGGGAGAGATAAGATAGGTGGATGCCTAAGAGACACAGCACCAGAGCCAGGGACTGCGCTTCATATGTCAGGCTTGGCAAGCTGCCAGTCCCTGCTTCAGAGTTACTGGGAGAGTTAGCTTTCAGGAAACATGTTGGGGTGATGTGCTTTGGAAATGCCCCATTGTGCTTGAATACAGTTTCAAGGTTGGTAGTCTTAAAACTTTGCACATCCCTGGAACAAGGAGAGATTTGGAGTTGGACTTGAAATATCTTGTAAATGCATAGCTACTGTATTTAGGACATCCCGCTACCTAAAGACAGATCTTTGCAGAGGCAGGTGGCTTGGGTTTCTATGTGGGCCGTCAGAAGACCCCTCATGCAGGGTGCCTTCTGGGGTTGCATATATTAAATCCCCCTTAATAACACATTCTTTTATGACCCTTAAGATGCTTGGCAACTGACAAAAGCCCCATCAGAGAGATACGTGGCTGTCCTTGGAGCCTCCTTTGGATGTCCTTCATCTCGGCAGCCATCCTCCCACCCTTCTGGGGCTTTACACATGGCAGTGCCGTTTCCCTGTGACTGATTCCTCAGCCTTCCCCTCTGCACCCCCATCCAGCTCTTTCTTCGACTTAACTCTGTTGTTGAAAAGGTGCTAAGGAGAATCGGCAGATGGCTCTGCATGAGAAACGTGTCTTCCTTTGTTGTCTGCCTTTTGTGGCCCCTAGTCCGTGTTGTCATGGCAACGTAACAGCAGAAGAAAACAGCTCAGATCTGAATATTAACCCAGGCCCTGGCTCTACAGTTTGTCTCAAAAGCCCAACAAAACCCCCAAGAAATTGTCAGCCTGCATGGGAATCCAGACAGGATTAGCTATCTGACACTAGGGGGAGGGCCACAGGAGCAAGCTAGAGGCTGGATGGTTGCAGGGCGCCGAGAGCAGGAAGTCTGCCTTCCTCAATGTTGAATTTACATTTCCTTCAGGGAAGCTCCTCCTCACATTCTCAACTAAGTCAGCCCCACAGCAGAGGAAGCCAGTGTGCCTGAGCCATTCACAACTGAATCCTTTCCTTTGATCACAGGAAATCTTATTCTTTTATTCTTATTTATATACTGTGTGTGTGTGTATGTGCACCCAGGTATGTGCACATGTGCTCCTGTGTGTGTGTGTGTGTGTGTGTGTGCCCGTGTGTGTGCATGTGCTCCTATGTGTGTGCGTGTTTGTGTGCATGTGTATATATGTGCATGTGTATGTGTGCGTGCATGTGTATGTGTGCGTGCACGTGTGCGTGCCCGTGTGTGCACATGTGCTCCTGTGTGTATGTGCGCCCATGTGTGTGCGAATGTGCTCCTATGTGTATGTGTGCATGTGTGCCCATGTGTGCACATGTGCTCCTATATGTGTATGTAATGTGTGTGCGCATGTGCTCCTGTGTGTGTATGTGTACCCATGTGTGTGCACATGTGCTCCTAGGTGTATGTGTGCACCCACGTGTGTACACATGTGCTCCTATGTGTGTGCATGCGTGCGTGTGTGTGTGTGTGTGTGTGTGTGTTTGTGCATACGCACATGCCAGTGGAGGTCAGAGGACAACGTGTAGGAGTCAATTCTTTCCTTCCATCATGCAGGTTCCAAGGACTGAACTCGGTGGTCAGGCTTTGCAGCACTGTCTTTACCTCACCCCACCCTCATCACAGGAAATCTTTTTTCTGTCTTCCCCCCGCCCCCCGAAGTCTAGCTCTTTGAGACTGAGCTTGCTTACTGAGTACAAGTGAGGTGTCACAGGATTGTGAGTACACTAATCAGCTTCGTCATCGCAGAGTCCCGCCCCCCATGGGACTTTATCATGAACTCTCCCAGGAACTCTCAAGGTGTACTTCTAAGTGCCACCATGGTGGCTCAGAATTTTGCAAACACAATACTTTGATCAGTAGATTATGGGCCATGATTCTTACCTGCATAGAATGCCATTTCCTGATCCATTAAAAAAATTATTTTGGGGGCTGGAGAGATGGCTCAGCAGTTAAGAGCACTGACTGCTTTTGCAGAGGACCCAGGTTCGATTCCCAGCACCCACATGGCAACTATGAACCATACTTAACTCCAGTTCCAGGAGAATCCAAAGCCCTCTTCTGACCTCCAGGGCATTGCACGACACAGGTACTCTCACATACATGCAGGCAATACACTCATACACATAAAATAAAAATAATAAATAAAATATTTTAAGATTATCTAGGATTTATTTATTTTTATGTGTATGAGTGTTTTGCCTGCGTGGATATGTGCAACACATGCATGCAGTGCCCACAGAAGCCAGAAGAGGGCGCAGGATTTCCTGGAATTGGAGTTACTGACAGGCATCTTATGGGTGTTGGGAAATGGACCCAGGTCCCCTGCAAGAACAGACAGTGCTCTTAACCACTGAACCATCTCTCTCCAGTCCCCCAATTTTTCTTTGTGAGATAGGGTCTCATTCTGTAGCCCTGGTTGTCTTAGAATTCACTTTGTAGACCAGGCTGGCCTCAAACTCACTGAGATCCCTTCTGCTTCTGCTTCCTGAGTGCTGGGATTAAGGGCGTGCGCCACCAGGGCAAGATGTACCAATGTTAACACTTAGCCTATGTCTTAGTAGAAGATTTTTGTTACACAGGATATTTGCTCAAACCAGGAAGTTTAACATGGCTGCCTAGCCACGGATCTAACTCACAGGCCTTTCTTGGATTTTGCCATTTTTTATGCAAAGGGCTTCATGAGTTCCTTCTCCCTGATGTGGGAGTACATCTGGGCTCTGCAGTGTTTGGCAGTCTTCCCTTGAGCCCTCTGCCTGGCACAGCTAGTGGGCTTCCTTTGTCTTGTCTGACACTGGCCTTTTTGAAGAGGCCAGGCTGGTTTTTAGCCAGCTTCTTTGCAGTTTGTCCCTTAATTTATATATGTCTAATGTTGCCATAGTATTAGATTCACAGCATGTGTTTGGGGCTGAAATTAACATGCTATTAAGGATATCAGTGAGGGCTGTGCATGGTGGTACATGCCTTTAGTCCTAGCACTGGGGAAGCAGAGGCAGGTGGAGCTCTGTGAGATCAAGGCCAGCCTGGTCTACATAAAGAGTTCCAGGGCAGCCAGGGCTACCTAGTGAGACCTTGGTTTTTTTTTTGAAAAAAAAAAAACTAGGCCAGTGGGGCTGGAGAGATAGCTTAGTGGTTAAGAGCATTGGCTGCTCTTGTAGAGGACCTGGAATATGTTCCCAGCACCCATATGACAGCTAACAACTATCCATAACTCCAATTCCAGGGGACCCGATTCCCTCTTCTGACCTCCAGAGGCATTGCATGACATGGGTCCCCTTACATACATGTAGGCAATACACTCATATACATAGAATAAAAATAATAAAATATTTTTTTAAAACTGCCAATGAGGGGGCCTGGAGAGATGGCTCAGTGGTTAAGAGCACTGACTGCTCTTGCAGAGGACCCAGGTTCGATTCCCAGCACCTACATGGAGGCTACGAACCATCCTTAACTCTAGGTCCAGGGTAATCTGAAGCCCTCTTCTGACGCCCTCAGCATTGCACGACACAGGTGCACTCACATACACGCAGGCAATACACTCATACACATAAAATAAAAATAATAATAAAAAATACTGCCAATGAGATTCTTACTGGGATATTAAGAATAATAATCTTGGGGCTGGAGAGATGGCTCAGTGGTTAAGAACACTGGTTGTTCTTGCAGAAGACCCAGGTTCGAATCCAACCGCCCAGGTCCGAATCCCAGCACCCACGTGGCAGCTAACACCTGTCCTTAACTAGTTCCAGGGTATCCGACAGCCTCTTCTGTCCTCTGCAGGCATTGCACAACACAGGTGTACTTACTTACATGCAGGCAGTGTGCTCATACACATTAAAAAAAAAAAAAAAAAGAATCCAGTTGAAAAAACTTCAAACTTAGAGAAAAAAGTTTGATTTAAAAAATTAATCAAAAACTGATATTGGAGCCAGGCGTGGTGGTGCACGCCTGTAGTCCCAGCACTTGGGAGGCAGAGGCAGGCAGATCTCTGTGAGTTCAAGGCCAGCCTGATCTACATAGTGAGTTCCAGGACAGCTCTGGCTACAGGGAGACCCTGTCTCAAAAAGATCAAAAAAAAAAAATTGATATTGGGGGCTGGAGATATAGAGCACTGGCTGCTATTGAAGAGGATCTAGGTTCGATTCCTAGTACCCACATGACTGCCAACAACCATCCCTAACTCCAGTTTAGGGGCTCTGACGCCCTCTCTGACCTCTGCAGGCACTGCATGGCACGGGTACACTTACCTACATGCAGGCAATACAGGAATGCACATTTTTTAAAAAAGTAAAATTCTGAAAAAAATTTGATATTATTTTGTGTATGTGTGTGCTACGTCATGCGTGTGGAGGTCAGAGGTTGTACAGGAATTGGTTTTCCTACTGTGTGTCCCAGGGATTGACAACTTTACTTTCTGAGCTATCTTGCTAATCCTTCTTTTAATTTTGTTTTGATTTTTTGAAACAGGGTCTCCTTGTGGCCCCAGCTGGCCTGGAACTTGCTATGTAGACCAGGCTGGACTTGAACTCACAGAAATCCACCTGACTCTGCCTCCTGAGTGCTGGGATTAGAGGTGTGGGCTACCAAGCCTGGCATTTTTTTATTGTTCAAGGCAGAGTCTCAAGCTATAGCCCAGGCTGGCCTAGAAATCACTATGTAGACCAGGCTGGCCTCAAAGGTCCAGCACTACTCTTGCTTTAGCCTTCTGAGTGCTATTGAACTACATCTGGCTAATATTTATATTGAAATGTTTTGTTTGTTTGTTTTTTGAGACAGGATCTTACTATGTAGTTCTGGCTATCCTGGAATTTGCTATGTAGACCAGGCTGACCTCAAACTCAGAGATCTGCCTGACTGCCTCCTAAGTGCTGGAACTAAAGGCTTACACCAACACATCTGGCCTACATATTAAAGTTTTTTTGAAACAGGACCTCATATAGCCCAGACTGTCCTCAGACTCACTCTGTAGCTGAGGATGATCTTGAACTCTTGATCCCCCTGCCTCTGCTTCCCAAGTGCTGGGTTTAAAGGTGTATACCACCATACCCATCTCTTAGAGTTTTATTATTTTAAAATTTATTATTATTGTGAGTGTACACATATATGATGTGTACATGGGCACATTTGTGCCATGGTATGCATATGGAGGTCAGAGGACAACTTTGTGGGGTGGATTCTTTCCTTCAACATTTACATGGGTTCTGAAAATTCAACTCAGGTTGCTGGGCTTGTATAGCAAGTGCTATATATTTACTATATATTTACTATATATTTACTATGTATTTACTATATATTTACTATGTATTTACTATATATTTACTATATATTTACTCACGGGTTCACTTCACCAGTGTGAGTTTGGTTTTAAGCAGAATGTTCTGACAGTGAGAAACTCATCATTGAAATGGGTGATAGACTTTCGTTTGGTGTTGCAGCACCTGGGGATCAGGCCCAGAGGCTCACAAGTGCCTGGCAGATGCGCTGCCACTGAGCTGCACCTCAGCCAGGATGGCGGTTTTTTTCAGTCGCTGCTTCCAATATTTTTTCATCTTATTTTGTTCAGGATTTATCTGAAACAGCACAGTAATTGGCTTCGTAAGAAGTACTTAAGGTGGGGCTGGCAAGATGGCTCAGCAGGTCACGGTGCTTGCTGTGCGAGCCTGATGATCTGAGTTCAATCCCTGGAACCTACATAAAAGTGGAAGGAGAGAACTGGCTCCACAGTTGTCCTCAGACCTCCACATGTGTGCTGTGGCATGTGTCACTGTGTGCATGTACACACACCCTAAAAATAATTTAAAGATATACTTAAAGCATTTTATTTTGATAATAAAACTAGCTATTTCAGAAATATTGAAGACTCATCTTGTGCCCATGTATGTCGGCTTTCTGTGTCACAGAAATAAACATGAGGGTCTGGAGTTTTATGGAAATCATCACTCAGTTGAGGTTGACAGGCATGAGAACAGGAATTTTACAAAAATGCTACAGAATGCCCAGCATGGTGGTGCATGCCTTTGATCCCAGCAACTGGGAGGCAGAGGCAGGCAGATCTCTGTGATATTGAGGCCAGCCTGGTCTCCATAGGGAGTTCCAGGTCAGCTGTGGCTATAGGGAGACCCTGGTTTCTCAAGAAGATGGGGGGGGACCCCAAATAAAACAAACAAACTAAAAAAACAAAACAAAAAAACTAAGACACAAAAATGTTACAAGAAAGAAATGGTTATAGTGGCAGGAGTGAGGGAGCTGTCATAAGGATGGTGTCCTTTACGTGTGTCATCAGATTCACACTGAAGGAGGAGGTATAGTGTGCACACCTGTAGTGATTCCCTAGGCAGATGTGGTGTGCACACCTGTAGCCCCAGACATTTGGAAGGCTGTGGTAGGAAGATTCCCTTGAACTCAGGTGTTCAAGGCCAGCCTAGGCAATGTAGTGAGACCTTGAGTTAAATAAAACAGGTAAGCCGGGCGTGGTGGCACACACCTTTAATCCCAGCACTCGGGAGGCAGGGGCAAGTGGATCTCTGTGAGTTCAAGGCCAGCCTGGTCTACATAGTGAGTTCTAGGCCAGTTAGGGCTACAGAGAAACCCAGTCTCAAAATACAAAATAAATAAATTAATAAATTAATTAAAACAGGGACTGGAGAGATGGCTCAGTGGTTAAGAGCACTTATTGCTCTTGCAAAGGACTGGAGTTCAGCTCCCAGCACCCATGTGAGGCAGCTCACAACCACTTATAACTCCACCTCCAGGGGAACTGATGCCCTCTTCTGGTCTCCATGGGTACTGCACTCATGTGTACATAATTACCCTAATGAACAATTAAAAATAAAATATTTTTTATTGAAATTTTGTAAACTTTATAAATGTATTTTGATCATATTTAGACCCACTCCTCTATCTGCACCCTCTCTTTAATACCCCCCACCAGATTTTATGTACTCTGTCATATATATTAAGGCCTAGCAAATCCACAAATGCTCTTCAGTGTGGGTCTATCCACTGGAGCCTGGTTAACATATCTAGTGTCACAGCCTTAAAGAAACCTGACTCTCTCTTTCCCAGCAGCTATCGGTTGCCAACAGTTCCTTTGCTAAGGTTAGGGCTTCCCTCCCCACCTCCCCACTTTTAAAAATTATATGTGTATGAGTATATTGTCTGCATGTATGTAAGTGCGCCTGTGTCATGCAATGCCTGCAGAAGTCAGAAGAGGGCATTGGATCCTCTGGAACTAGAGTTACAGACAATTGTTAGCCACTGTGTGGGCACTGGGAGCCAAACCTGGATCCTCTGCAAGAGCAGCCAGCACTCTTACCACTGAGTCATCTATCTCTCCAGCCAACTTCCCCACTTCTATGCTGGGATTTTGTCCGGCTTTGTGGGGGCCTTTCGGTCACCATTGCTGTGAGTTCATGAGTAACTGCCCAGCAGTCTGAAAACTCTGTTTCCTTGTGGTCATCCACCACCTCTGGCTCTTATTGTCTTTCTGCCCCCTCTTTTACAATGATCTCTGAGCCTTGGGTGACAGAAGTTTGATATAGGGGTCCTATTCAGGGATAATACTCTGCAGTCTGTTGTTCTCTGTCGGCCAGTTGTGGGTCTCTGTGTTAATCACCATCTGTTTCATGAGGAAGCTTCTCTGGTGAGAGTTGAGAGATGCATTAATCTATGGATATAACAATAAGTCATTAGGAGTCAGTTTAATACTATGCCTATGTGGTGGTTTGAATGAAAATGTCCTCCATAGGCTCCAAGTATTTGGACATTTTTGTCCCCAGTTGGTGGTGCAGTTTGGGAGGAAGGTGTGGCTGTGCTGGAGGAAGCTCATCATTGGGGGTGGGCTTAGACAGTTCTTTTTTTTAATTGAATTTTTGTGTATTTCATACATAAACTTATCTTTTTACCCCTCCCCCCTTCCCCTTTGGTACTCTCCCATAGGCCCCTGTATTAGTCAGGGTTCTCCAAAGAAACAGAACCGGTAGAATGAATATATATGTATAGAGATTTATCAGCGTAGCTCACAGGATAGAGTCCAAGTAGTCCACCAATGGCTGCATCACACTGGAGAGGCTGAGAATCCGTAGTCGCTCGGTCCACAAGGCTGGATGTCTCAGTAGTCCCAATCTGGCGCTGAAGGGCTGATAAATTCCAAAAGATCAGCTAGTCTTCAGTCTACAGCAGCAAGACGAACTCATCATCGAGAGAGACGGCAAGCAGCAAGAAGCCAGGCATTCTCCTCTGCCTTGGCCTTTTATACCAGCTGCCATCAGAAGGCAACACCCACATTTAGGGTATGTCTTCCAGCTTCAGATGATCCAATCAAGAAGGTCTCTTTCATTTCAGTTAATCCCAGATCCAGTCAAGTTGACACCCAGGATTAGCCATCACAGCCCCCCACTGGAGTTCATACATTCTGTCATTTGTATTAAGGCCTATTATGTAAAGTTAGTGTCCCGAGATGTCCGTCCCTCAGTGCAAGGTCATCCACCGGTCTAGTCAGCCTATCTAGAGTCTTTCCCTTCAAGAAGATCAACTCTTCCTCACCCAGCAGTAATCAGCTGCCAATAATTCTTTAACTAAGATTGGGGCTAGTTGTTCATTTCCACAGTTCTGTGCTGGTTTTTGTCTGCCTAAGAATGCATGGGTCTTTGCATGCTGACACCATTGCTGTGGGTTTGTATGAGAAGGGTCCTAGGGTCATGTATAGTCATGCACCTCCTCCCTGGCTCTTAAAATCTTTCCGCCCCCTCTTCCACAATGGTCCCTGAACCCTGGGTGGGTAGACCTCAATATAGGAGACCTGTTCAAAGACCCACACTCTGCTGACTCTTATTCTCTGTGTTTTGGCCATTTGTGGCCTTTTGTGTTCCTGGGCCTCCATTGCATGAGGGAACTTCACTGATGAGAATTGAAAGATGCATTAGTGTTCTCTTCATCCCTGTTCTGTGTTCTGAGTCTTAGGTATAGAGGTTGCATCCTAGATGTGCCACTTAGGCTTGGGCAATTCACAGAGAATCTCTGTGTAATCAGTGGTATAACTCTGTAATAATCTCGATAATCTCTGTCTGTTGAAAAAGAAGCTACTTTGATGGGTAGTGACTTGTCTGTAAATTTAATGATCCATATTTTGCCTATAGTAGGAAATTACATTTGTGTAGTTATATGAGAGCTTTGGGTTTTCTGGCTTAGAGTGTTCTTAAGCCTTGCCAGATCTCCAGTTGCTCTCTCTTGCTTCCTGTACCTGCTTGAAGATGTGAGAACTTAGCTTCCACTCTTCCTCCAGCCATCTCTGCCACCATACATCCCCACCATGATTGACTCTTGCCCCTTTGGAATTGTAAGCTCAAATAAGCTCTTCCTTTTATAAGTTCCCTTGGTCATGGTGTTTCTATCATAGCAACAGAAAAGTAATACAGCCTATTTGGCAGAATAATAGTGGTAGACTCTCCCCTATGGCCTGTGACCTGTCTAGTCAGAGATCTCTGGCCTGATATTAATGTCAGGTGTGGACTCTGTCTTATGAAGCAGACTTTAAACCAATTAGAAGGTAATTGGTTACTCCCATAATAATCCTACCACTATTGAACCACATGTCATATCTTGCCAGGTCAGTTGTTGCTGAAGCACACAGAATTTACAGCTGGGTAAGGTTAATGATTAATTTTTTCTTCCAGTAGCATGCATAGCACCTTCCATCACTATGAATACTAGCCAGTAGAGATGAAGCCTTGAAGTCAATACCAGCTTGCTCTCCTTGTTTGTTCTACAGCTTATATATATAGTGTCTTCAGCAACAGGGACTTGCCATCAAGTTCTCATTGGTAACCAAGAGCAGGGGCAATGACCAGTATTGTTTGAGGGTCTATGGGACTCCTGGTTAACAGTTTAAAAGAGGGATCCCTGGCATTGGGCTTTTACTTTGCTGGCCTATGTCATCTAATAGGGGCAATGTCTCTGTTATAAGGTAATCTCCTTTTATAATGTATATGTATATATCTTAAAGATGCTTCTATAGGGGCTGGAGAGATGGCTCAGCGGTTAAGAGCACTGACTGCTCTTGCAGAGGACCCAGGTTCGATTCCCAGCACCCACATGGTGGCTATGAACCGTCCTTAACTACAGTTCCAAGGGACTCTGAAGCCCTCTTCTGACCTCTGCAGCATTGCACAACACTGGTAAACTCACATACATGCAGGCAATACACTCATACACATAAAATAAAAATAATAAATAAAATATTTTTTTAAAAAGAAGCTTCTAAAGTGGTAGGTTTCTATATGACTTTTTCTAAAAGCCGTTCCCTTCCCCATACTCCCCCTCCCGTTCCCCTCCCCTTTTGCCCTTCCCACTCCTTTGGTCCCCTTCCTGCCTTTATATTACTGCATTCTAGCTCTCCTCCCATGAAGTTCTCCCATGGCCCTTTAATAATTTCCCAACCTCTATGGATTTTCCAACTGAAGCATGCATGTGTAAGGACAAAGCTAGCATCCTCTTATGAGAGAGAACATGTGACATTTGTCTTCTGGGTCTGGGTCACCTCACTCAGGATGATTGTTCCAGTTCCCTCCATTTACCTGTGAATTTCATTTTGCTTTTCTTAACAATTGAATAATATCCATTGTGTAAATGTAGCACACTTTCATTATCCATTCATCAGTTGATGGACATTGAGGTTGTTTCCGTTTCCTGGCTGTTGTGAATAGAGCAGCAACAAAACAAAACAGAACAAAATTGGGCATGGTGTGTATACCTTTCACCCCAGCACAAGGCAAGAGGATCAACAATTCAAGGCCAGGCCAGTTTG
The DNA here is from genome assembly GCF_000622305.1 of Nannospalax galili. NCBI lineage: Eukaryota > Metazoa > Chordata > Mammalia > Rodentia > Spalacidae > Nannospalax > Nannospalax galili. The sequence goes on from NW_008340140.1 coordinate 4,572,055, forward strand.
AAGCTGGACTGGTTTATGTGAGACCCTGTGTGTCAACCTTCCCTATCCCCCCCCCCCGACACACAAATTTAAGATGGTGATGGCAGAGCATTGCACCCAGTATGGGACCTTCTGAACATAGGAACCTTGCCAGTATCCAGAGGTTGTGTGCATGTAGCCAGCTGCGGCAAAAAAAATTCTTCAAAAATAACATCAGATTGAGCGCAAGGCAGCAGAGGCAGTGGCTGGGAGTGTGGGCCCAGAACCTCAGCTTCCGGTTTCATCCTGTTCTTTCCTGGCAGGCCTTGTTTCCAGAGCCTCTCCCTGGGAGAGTAGAAGAAAAGCCCAGTTAGACCTGTGAGGACCGGAGGCTTTGAGAAGAGGGATTCTGTGATCTCAGAGCTTGTATAGACGTGGCACAAGGGGAAAGGGACTTTCGCATTGGTTGGAAAAACGCTGTCTAGACTGGGAAGTGGAACAGGAAGGAGACAAGGATTGCCCAAAGCCAGCCAGCACCAGCCAAGTCTCATCAGTGACATTTTAAGCAGCCCCATAGTAGTAAGCAGTTATGAATGGAGAGGGAGGGAGAGGTTTCTTTTTCTTACGGGTAGCTCAGGCCATTGCCGAGGTCCTGGAATAATAGTCCAAGCATGGTGTCTAAGAGGACAGTGAGGTAAAGGCAGAGCTGAGGAGATGCAGGCCCAGACCCACCTGAGCACAAGACCTTCACCTCTAGATCCAGGGGCCTACTGTGTGCAGGAGCCGAGCCAGCACTTGCATGTGTGGCAGGCTCAGCAGTTGCTCCCAGGTTTGCATGCGTGCTGCAGAGGACTCTTGATTTCATGCATTATTTTTTCTTTTCACATAGTATGTAGGAAGGCCAGAGGGACAACCCTGGTGTCATCCTCAGGAAAGCTGTCCATCTTCTTTGAGACAGTCTCTCAGTGGCCCAGAGCTCACCAATTTGGCTGGAATGGCTGGTCATCAAGTCGCAGGATCCTCTTGTCTCCACCTTCCCAGGACTGGGGTGATCAGTGCATGCACCAATATACCTGGCATTTTTATGTAGGTTCTTGGTCTCAAACTTGGGCTGTTGTGCTTGTAAGAGAAGAGCTGTAGAAAGCGCTTTACTGACTGAGCTATCTTCCCAGCCCTGAGTTCAGGCATTTTAAATCACATTTCTAAGTCTGGTGTAGTGGCTTATATCTGTAATCACAGCACAGGGGAGAACAGGAGGATTGCTGTGAGCTCGAAGCCAGCCTAAGGTACTCACCATGTACTAGGCCAGTGAGGGTGACATAGTACAACCCTGTCTCAGTAGACAAAGCAGTCCACATGTCCATGTGCAAAGAAACCACCTGTGTTAGTTACTTTGCTATTACTGTGATGACATTGGAGGAACATGGAGGCAGGAGCTGAAAGCTGAGAAGGCTCATCTTCAATCACTTGCAGCAAGCAAATTGGAAGTGGGGCAAGGCTGTGAGCTCTCAAAGGCCACCCCAAGTGACGTGCTTCCCCTGGCAAGGCTGCAGTGAATGATTCCATGACTCCCCACAACGGCACCACCAGCAGGGGCCAAAATGTTCAAATATGTGGAGCCCATGGAGGACATTCTCATTCAAATCACCACACCTCACACCTGCCAATCCAGGGTTCTAGTTCAAGGTGGACCAACCTTCAAAAGCCAGAAGTCATGTTTTCTGATAAGCAGGTGCCCTTTTCTGCCCACCTTGAAATTCAGTCAGGAGGCTGAGGTTCCTGAATCTTTTGTCTTTTTCTTCCTCTCTCCTTTCTTCACTCTCGTCTACCTCCCCCTCAGGTTATTTCTTTATTTACTTTGAGACAGGGTCTCATGTGGCCCCGGCTGACCTCATGGATAGTCTTGAGCTTCTAATCCTTTTGATTCTCCTGCTTTTACCTGTAGCATGCTGGGATCACAGGCATGGGCTGCCACCATCACACCCAGTTTAACATGGTGCTGGGGATTGAACCCAGGGCCTCAAAGCAAGCGCTTTGCCCACTGAGCTGCTTCTCCAGCCTGGTTCTTAGGTCTTTGGGTTTTTATAATAATACTGCTGTCTTTTCTAACAGCATTCTGGGGCAGTGGAAGTGAAGGCAAAAGGGGGCTGAAAGTAATGGTTGTTCCCAGTACCTCAAACAACAAAGCAACCAAAGGCTCATTTTGGGTCCAGAAAGAATTAGCAGATGAAGACGTGGCATCTCTTCATGCTTTCTTTACCAAAAGTTTGATTCTGAAGGCAGCTCACCCGTGAGAGGCACTGAGGCATGGGCTTGGATTTGCGTTTTCACAAGATAAGTTTCCTGGCTCTTCCTACCAGGAAAGCCTTCCAGGGCTAAATCCCAATGATGGCTAAATGAAGCTGGGATAATTAGCCTTAAAAGAAATCACTAGCAGAAGAGTAATGAGTGCAGTGGCTGCACCCTGCTGGCTCCATCTGGACAGATGGCCGACTAGTCCTGAGCCAGAGGCCCATGTTGGACAGACAGACGCCCTCGCATCTTCAGCCTTTTCTTAAGTACGGGCTCTAGGCTGAGAATTCAGCTTTCCTCCCCACACATGCTTGCACTGTTTACAGTGAGTCACCTTCTGACCCCGTGAGCTCATCTTCCTTTGAAGAGCTTTCTCAGTTTAATTCAGAACTCATTCTGGATTGCTTTCTGGGATTGCAATGAATGAGGCTCCCTTCTGAGACCTGAGGATACTTGTGTGTTGCTTTTTAAGGAGTTGTGTTTCGTTTGTGTTCATTAGTTTGGGCAAGATGCATTTATTAATGGGAACATGTTCAGTTAATAGTTAACTAGACTGAAGGACTGTTTTTTTGTTTTCATAGTATAAATTGGGTTTAATGGGTATACAATTAGAAGTGTGTTTTCTTTAAAAGGAATTACAGTGATAGACTTAGAAAAAAACTTTTCCCCCTAATTTTTCTTATTATCATTGTGTGTCTGTGTATGCCTATGTCGGGGTAGGGAGAAAGAGAGAGAAGTTTATGTGTGGGTGCATGGTGTGTGGTAGGGATTGAATTTAGGTCATCAGGCTTAAACAGCAAGTGCTTTACCCACTGAGCCATCTGACAGCCCCAGTGATGGAGTTTTTGATGTTCAGGTAACAAAACTCTTGCAAAGATCCTTCAAGAAGGGCCTGAAATGCTGTCCAGTGAACACAGAATGTTTCTTCCTACTCTCCCCTTATTAAGGTTCAGAGCATCAGCATAGTGGAGTTTTTCTTTGTCTTTTCTTTCAATTTTTTTTAGCTTAAAAAACATTTATTCTTAGCCAGGCGTGGTGGTGCATGCCTTTAATTCCAGCACTCGGGAGGCCAGCCTAGAACTCACTATGTAGACCAAGCTGGCCTTGATTTCACAGAGATCCACTTGTCTATGCCCTCCCAGTGTGGGGATTAAGGCATGGGCACCATGCCCAGCTGTTTTTATTATTTTTATTTATGTGTTTGTTTGAATGTGTGCCATATGTGTGACTATGAAGACCAGAGGAAAGTGTCGGATCCCCTGGAGCCAATGTCACAGGTGATTAAGGGCCACTTGACGCTCTGGGAACCAAACACAGGTCCTCCGAAAGAGCAGCACATACTCTTAACCATTTGGTTTGACAGATGCAAAGTGGTCATTAGCTTTTTCTTCCTAATATTCGATTTCACTTTATTGTAAATCATTGGTAAACTGATCTGTTTAATGAAAAACAGAAATATCTCATGTGCAGATCGCACTGTTAATCTTTTTTAATATTATATTCATTTATTCTGATTCTTTTATTTTTGTGTATGTTTGTGGACACATTGCATGGCACACCTGTGGAACTCAGAGGACAACTTGCAGGAACTGGTTCTCTCCTTACATCATTATGGGCTCGAACTCAGGGCCTTAGGTTTGGCGGCAAGCATCTTTACCTGCTGAGCCATCTCTCTCACAGCCCCCCCAACCATTAATCTTTACCCAAATCCATTTCCACATGTTAATCCACTTCATCATTTTGGGATACCATCAGCTGGTATTGACTTTATATATTTAACTGAAAAGCCTCTGCTGAGTATAAACTGGTGACATTTAAACCTCAGTCTTTTGTCCCTTTAAAAAAAAGTTCTCGCTGTTTTAACAAAAACAGTGGATAGAAAACTGAATAGAAAAAGGGCAGAGGTCCGTATAATCACACTTTTCAATCTTTGCCTGTTTTTCAAATCCGTCTTTTCCTAGGTTTTAGAGCTGGCTCTATATCTGAATATGAAAATTTCACCTTTAAACAACTCTGAACTCTCCTGGGCCTGCAGAGGTGTTTTAATGTCAGCCCCAGGAAATGTACACAGGAGCAAATTTACAGCTCCGCACTGTCACAGTTAGATTAAAGAGTCATCCATTAACCAGGGCAATTGCGGGCAGATTACAAAAGCAGTCAGTGTCCGGCGTGCGTGGGGAAAATGGAAGTACAACTCGAAGTGTTCAGGGTCAAAAACTAGGCCCTGGAATTTGTTTTTAAGATTTTTTTTCTTCTCTTTTTTGGGGGCGGGGAATGGAGTGCATGCAGACCTCTTTGAATCTCCATTTGCGTGGTTTAGCCCAGGGGAACATCTGGCCGCTGCGCCTGGACAGACGCCTCTTATTCTGCAGCCCTCATCCATGAAAGGCGCCCACAGCCTCCTGGCTTTGCGTATGAAAGGTTGGGGGTCCAGCGCTGGAGAAATAAACAACCCTGCTCCTTGGAAGTCTGTCTCCCCATTATGAACTGACAGCGAGCCTGTGAGGTGCTGAAAGCCAGGGGGATGGAGTTGTTAGAAACCCGTTAATGATCCTGGATGTGGTTGGAGGAGAAATTTCCACTTCATTTTTTGCAAAAATCTCATTCCTGCCTTCTGCTGGTGTCTTGGCAAATGTATATAAAAAAATCTTAAGAGTCTTGAGACTCAGTGGGTAAAGGCGCTTCCTGTGTAAATCTGACGACCTGAGTTTGATCTCTGGAACCCACGGGGTGGAAGGAGAGAGTGGACTTCTCCAGCTCTAAACTGTGGGTTTCTAAATTGTTTTTTCATTCTAGGAATCCCTCCCGGCTAGCTACTGAAGACTGACTGCCCTTTCCTCCAACCTAGGGCCTCACACATGCTAGACAGGTGCTGTCTACTGAACCACTTCTTCAACCGTTTCTCCCTTCTAAATTGGGTCTGCCTCTCCTCTCCTTTCTTCCTCCCTAGATGTACCTTCCAGTAGACGATGGCTACTTTTGATTCCAGAGGGCATGCTCGTGCCCTGCTGGTGGGACTCCCAGAAAATGCTGGACTGTAAATGTCCTCATCTGCTTTTTCCTTCATGTGCTGCCTCATCTCCTTTTATCTTTTCTCCATCAGAATGTATGCTCACATGTATACACACACAAACACATGTGCACACATGTCGAGCATGTGAGACTCAGCTATATTTTTTCTCATGTAGCTCAGACTAGCCTGAAACTGTGCAGCTTAAGATGAACTTCTGATCCTCTTGTCTTCCCCTCCAGAGTTCTGGGATTGCAGGTGTGCACCACCGTGCCAGACTTTATTTGGTGCTGGGATTGAATTCATGGACTCATGCATGCTAGGCAAGCCTCTATCAATTGAACTACATCCTCAGTCCCTGGAACTACATGTATATATATTTTAATTATATGTGTGTCTATGTAGGGGTTTTTCTGTGCTCTATGCAGTGCTCACTGAGGCCAGAAAAGAGTGTCAAATCCCCTGGAGGTGGAGCTACAGGCTATTGAAAGCTGCCTGATGTGGGTGCTGGGAACTGACCTTGGGTCACCTGGGAGAGTAGCAGTGCTCCATCTTTCCAGCCTCTGGAACTATGTATTTGATCACTGAAAAATAACACCACGGGGGCTGGAGAGATGGTGTCATTGGGTGCAGTGCTTGCCACACACATGAACACCCAAGTTCCATCTCTAGCTCTGAAACCCTGTCTGGTGTAATCTTGTCGCCTCAGAGGAGACAGGTGGATTAGGCTTGCCAGCCAGCCTAACCTAATCAGAAACCCAGCTCCCAGTGGAAAACTGTCTCACAAAGCAGGGCTGGTGGGATGGCCTAGTGAAGAAAGGCTCTTGTCACCAAGCTTGACCTGAGTTTTATTCCTAGGACCTGCACAGCGGAGGGAGAAAACCAGCTCCTGAAAGTTGTCCTTTGACTTTCCCCGCACATGTGCAGTGACTTGTGCATGTGTGTGCACACACAAATGAGTATGATTTTTAAAAACCAAAAGAGGTGAACAGCCCCAGAGAAACAACACCCACGGTTGACCTCTGGCCTCCACAGACATGTACACACATACATGCTCACTCACACACACACATACAAATAACACTGTGGATGGGGTGGGAAGGCTAAGTTTGTGGTTGGCACTCACACTGGCATGATAGGTAGGGATTTAGGGGTCTCTGAGCTGTGGCCCTCCCCCCCATCCTCTCCAAAATGTTCATTAGCAAATCCTGGTTAAGCAATATAAGAGACCTGGCCACAAGTGGCTCTCATGGTCTCCTGAGACAGGCCTCTGAGATGTGTTGGCTGGACCAGGAATGTATAGTAGGAGTGCTTGTGTGAAGGATTGGTCTGTTGGTGCAATTCAGAAACTGTTTTGTAAGCAGTGTGGATTAAGGAGGGTTTTGCTGGGCCTGGAAAAATGGCTCAACAGTTAAGAGCACTGACTGCTTTTCCAAAGGACCCAGGTTCAGTTCCTAGCACCTACATGGTTAACAACTCTCGGTAACTATAGTTCCAGGGGATCTGATGCCCTCTTCTGGACTCCCAGGCTTTACATACATGTGGTGTACTTATATATATGCGGGCAAAACACTCATACACATTAAATAAAAATAAATAATTTTAGGGCTGGAGAGGTGGCTCAACAGTTAAGAGCACTGAGTACTCTTACAGAGGACCCAGGTTCAGTTCCCAGCACCCACATGGTAGCTAACAGTCGTCCGTAACTCCAGTTCCAGGCCGCCTTCTGATCTCTGCAGGCATTGCATGACCCAGGTGCACTTACACACATGCAGGCAATACACTCATACACATAAAATAAAAATAAAATAAATTTTAAAAAAGAAATAATTTTTAAAAATAGAGTTTTTCTGAGGTAGAAGAGATGGACAGAGAGAGGCAGAGTTCAAACAAACTGATGATAAATCAGGACCCTGTTGCATCTAGGCCTCGTCACATAAATAATTTGAACTAGTTTAATTTTTATTTCTCTAGTTGGAAAATCAGTCATGCTTATTATAAAAAGTATGAATAATTTAGAAACAAACCTCAGTGTTGACAGAAGACATCTCTTTCAGGCATGTGGAAACAGCTTTCCTGATTTTCTTCTCTGTTGGGCTCACACATACACAATCTGTGAGTAATTGTGATTGAGCAGCAAGTTAGACTTAAACGTTTGTAACTAAGATCAGAACTCAGTTCCGATCATCTGAGTCAGGCCAGCACTAAAAGCAAAGACAAAGTAGAAATTTATGTTTGGGAAAGTTGGGGCATATGTCAGAGGAAGAGTTTGTTGGAGCTGAGGGTGGAACTGAATTTATGATCTGCCTCCTGGTGGTGCTGCCCAGAGCACTGGGCCCACCAGACCCTGCCTGCTGTTGCTGGTGCCCCCTGAGCAGGAAGAGTTGTTCAGGCACCTGGAGTTCTTTCCCATCCCTGTTTCTCCTGCTCAAATTCTCCTGGGCCCTAAGTAGCTGCAGTCTCTCCATCTTTGGATTGGACCAACCCTGGACCAATGTGTGTATTTCTGTGTTTGCATGGAGGCCAGATGAATTCTTGTGGAAGTTCGTTCTCTTTCTATCTTGTGGGTCCAGGAGATCAGTTTAGGTCCTCAGGCTTGTTGGCTCACAGGCCCCAAATGATACATTGTTGCTGGTATGTAGTGCTGTGTGCTGGGCTGTAGCTCTGTGACAGTTACATGTGTACTAAACAGGTACAGAGTTTATCTTGTCTTCCTTTAAGAAACAAAATATAGCTATTTACAACCTTTATGTTGTATCAAGGTTTAGAAGTCATCCAGAGGTGATCTGTGTGTGTGATTCTCTGGGGTATGCACAGAAAGACATCAGGCGTCCTCTCTCTCCAATGAGATAGGGTCTCTCATTGAACTAGGAGCTGACTAGATTCAGCAGGGCTGGCTTGGCAGTGAGCCTTTGGGATACTTTTCTCTCTCGGCACTGGAGTTACAGATACACACTGCTACATGGCTCTTTTTTAGATTTTTATTTTATGTGTGATGTGCGTGTGTGCGTGCGTGCGTGCGTGCATGCGTGTGTGTGTGTGTGTGTGTGTGTGTGTGTGTGTGTGTAAGCCCACAGAAACCAGAAGAGGGCATCAGATCTCATGGAACTGGAGTTACAGGTGGTTATAAGCTGCCTAACATGTGTGCTAGGAACCAAACTCAGGTCTTTTGCAAGAGCAGCAAGTAGTCTTAACTTCTGGGCCATCCTTCCAGTCCCCATGCCTGCCTTTTCCATGGCTTCTGGGCCTAGAACTCAAGTCCCCATTCTAGAATGGCTAGGACTTTACCCACCCAGCGGTCCCTCAGCCCTGCTCATTTCATTTTGATGTTTTTTTTATTTTGCTTTGACCCACTAAGCCACTGTGGGGCAGATGATCTTTCCTGAAGGGTGTGATTTTTCCAGTCCTCTGCAGCCACAAGCAGCCCTTTGCCCAGTGAGGCAGGTGATGCTTTTGGGAGGCCCATGGGCACCCCTGTGCCCTCCTGCCAGGCAGAATGGCAGGAATTCAAATGAACTGAGGCAGTGATATTGGATCTTTTGCTTTGCAGGGACAGTGAAGGTAAAGAGTTCCAACATCCAAGTGGGAGATCTCATCATTGTGGAAAAGGTGAGTGGAATCTGGAAGCTTCTTAGGGGCGGGACTGCTGTGGGAACAGGAGTGGTAGGGAAATGGTCCATGACTTGGTGGAGCCCATCCTGTGCTCTGTGCAGCTGGTAAACTAGCCATTCTCTTTAGGGTTGTGGCTAACGGCTTTGCCTAGGGGAGAAAAGCCTCTTTCCCATGAGACAAACACAAAAGTATTTCTCCAAGGTGCCTGTGTGCTGGGGAGCTAGGAGCCCTGCTCATAAACACAAGTACCAGTTTGATTTCTGACTCAATGTGTTTATTGTTTCCATCATAAAGTCTCTCCTACAAGTTGGTTTGCCACATTGACACTTGAAAATATTTATCAAGTTCACCTTTGGAGAAACATTAACCTGCATTCCCCCACACCCACCCACATACACACAGAGTGCCTGACAACCATTTTATGGGGAACAGGGGTAAAGCACAGCACGGAACAGCAAAAAGTCACAAGTGCTTTTTAAACTCAGCAGTGTTGACATCTGCTACCTCAGCAAACATGGCAGGTCTTCGTCTGTGTGTGTTTGGAGGGCATGCGATTTGGGGGTGGGCGGGACAGGAGAGTCGGGATAATATTTGGTGAGAAAAGAATTCTGTATCTTACCTTGCTTTAAAACTGTGCTCTTTCAAAGGATTAAAATCACTCAAAGTTGGCTTGAGTTAGACGGAAGCTGGGGTTGCACAGCACCTCAGGCCCGCCTATACCATATGTCTGCTCCTGGCTTCTCTCTCTATTTTTTATTTTTAAACTTTTATTTGTTTTGAGATAAGGTCTCACTGTGTAGACCTGGCTGTCCTGGAACTTTTAGACCAGGCTGGCCTTGAACTCATAAAAATCTTTCTGCTTCTGCCTCTTGAGTGCTGGGATTAAAGGTATGCACTATCTCCTGGCCCCCCCCCCCTTTTTTTTTTTTTTTATATTTTTGAGACAGGGTCTCCCTATACCAGAGCCGCTTCTTCCTCTTGGGTGCTGGCATTAAAGGTAGTCCTTATCTCCTGGCCCCCCCCCCCTTTTTTTTTTTTTGAGAATGGCTTTTGTATTTCTCGCTGCTTTATGAAAATCCTACTGAAAGCCCAGCAGGAGGACTGGGGCATGGCTTAGTTGGTAAAATGCTTGCCACATACAAGCTTGAAGACCCAAGTTCCATCTCGAAAAAGCTGGACATGGTGGCATGCACATGCAGTCCCAGGACTGAGGAAGCAGAGACAGGCGGATCCCTGGGGCTCACTGGCCAGTGAGAGACTCTGCTTCAAAACATAAAAGGTGAAAGGCTCCTGAGGAAGAATACTGGAGGTTGACCTCTGGCCTCCATACTCACACATGCATACATGTGCATGTATGTCTACATAGACACACACCCACACCCATGTGCATGCTCATGTGCTCACACACGTACACACACACACACACACAGAGAAAGAAAAAGGGGGGGAGCTAAACGTGGAGATAGAAAATTGGCAGAAGTGGGAAGCCCTGTCAGATAGCACTCAAAGCTCTGTGCTGAGTGCCGACAGCTGGCTGGGGAGGACAGCCGCTGGAGGAGCTCTGGCTGCAGGTTCAGGGGGTAACAGTGGGGCTTGCCAGATGACGTGTTGCAGGGGGTTAGTAAAGTACCAGCAGCTTGCAAGATTTTGCAGACCCCAAACAAAATTCAGCCCCTACATTATCTACGATAAAGGCCGCTACTTAAAAGATGGTTAGGCTGTGGCTGGCCGCTTCACTCCCCACTGGAGCTGGGGCAGAGCCCTCACCATAGCCGCTCACCTTAATCCCTTCCTTTTTGTTCTCCAGAACCAGCGGGTTCCTGCTGACATGATCTTCTTGAGAACATCGGAGAAAAACGGTAAAACATCTGAGATCAATTTGGAAAATAACCACTAGCCTTTCTGTGGTAATTGGGCAAAATAATCATCTGAAAATGCCACAGAAGTAGATAACATTTTGGAGCCATACAGGCAAATGAGAAATGACTCAGTAGAGCATTCTTTCACAGCTAAAAGTATTTTGGGTGTTTGTCGGTTAATAGATTTTAAGTCATTAAACACACAGAAAACTTGGCTGGCAAGATGGCTCAGTAGGTGAAGGTGCTGGCTGTCAAATCTAACAACCTGAGTTTGATCTCTGGGACCCACAGGATAGAAGGAGAGAACTGACTCCTACAGGTTGTCCTCTGACTTCTACATGCTCAGTGTGCTGTGTATGTACCAATACACACTATAAATAAATAATGTAATAAACATTTAAAAAAAAAACAAACAGTAAAGCTGGGCACACCTGTAACCCCAGCACTCAGGAAGCTGAGACAGGATTGCATGGAGCTGGTTTCACCTGGGCTCCATAGTGAAACCCTGTCTCAAAAAGACCAAAAACCACAAAACAAAGAACAAATCCCACACAGGATTAACAGTGTTCTGTCTTGGTGCTCAGAAGTTCTTTTGTTTTTCATGTTTGTGTCATGTGAACATGTGTGTATTTATGTTTATGTGTTTACAGCACATGTATGGAAGTCAGAGGACAGCCTGGGTCCTCTGGGGGGTCAGTCTTCACCTTCTTTCCTGTTTGAGACAGCGTCTTTTCACTGTTATGTCAGCCACACTGGCCAGCCAGTGAGCTGCTCCTGTCTGCACCTCTCATCTTGACATAGGGAAGCTGAGATTACAGACGTGTTATACTGTGTCTAGCTTTATGTGGGCAATTTACCTCTGAGCCTTCACCCCCTAGTCCCAGTACTCAGAGGTCTTAGCTACACACCGATGAACTGAACTCATTTCCTCTCTGATCCACTGTCACAGAGCTAATGACAGGAACTGTGTGAGAGAGGAAATGTCCCTAAGATGTACCAGCCCATCCAAGTCAGTGTCCCTCACTGCAAATACTTGGAACAAGGAGTGTTTCAGATTTGGAGTTTTTGTGCCTGAAATAATGTTTCTTTGTGTAGGATTTTCTACTTGTGGCCTTCATGTTTAAAAAGTTGTAGGGATGGGACTCAATTGGCAGAGTGGCTCAAGTTCTTGCCTTGTATGCTCCAGGCCCTGGGTTCAGTTCCAAGCTTGTCATAAAACCAGGTGTGACAGCACACATCTGTGGAGGCAGGAGGGCCAGAAGTTCAAAGTCATCCTTGTCTACATAAGGCGTTCAAGGCCAGCTGGGCAAACTTGAGGTTGATTGTCTCTAAATACATCAATTGTTTCTGATTTTGAAGCATTACAAATTTGGGGTTTCTGTGTTAGTGGGGCCCACTCTACAGTGAGAGCAGACACTGGGATGGTTCTTTCCAGAAGCAACGTCCTGAGCCCATGGCTCAGCTCCTCAGCTCTCACAAGAACCCTGGAGGGGAGCTCTCTTACTTTATCCATTCCTACATACAGAGGACCCGAGGCTCAGAGACATCAGGCCAGTAAGTGACAAACCTTAGACCCAAACCCAGGTGGCTCAGGTCCTGAGAAGGAGCTTGTCATCAGTGCCCAGGTTGGCCTCAGGGTGGCTGTTCACTGCTCCATCACCTACTGGCTTCTTACAACAGACTTGAGATGACTGTTTCTCCCTTTTCATGGGTCAGGACAGGCTATGACCAGCAAAGTCCAGCTCCCAGCCCAGTATCCCACAGTGAGCAAATGGCCCAGTGAGGATCTGAACTCAGAGCTAGTGGAGGAGGTGGGAAGTAGGGGTTTGTTTTCCCTTTGACTCACTGGCCATTGGTAGGTTATTTTCGCAAGGACCAGAGTTGCTGAAGGAAAGAGGCTTGAGTCAGGTCTCCAGACAGTGCCCAACTTCTCTCTGCAGGGTCTTGCTTTCTGCGCACTGATCAGCTAGACGGAGAGACGGACTGGAAGCTGCGGCTGCCTGTGGCCTGCACGCAGAGGCTCCCCACGGCTGCTGTGAGTAGCTGTTCTTGCAGAACCACACACTAGTACCAAATCACTGACCAGCTTTCAAACTCAGATGTACTTGGGGACAAGGCCTGTGACATGTGATATGGGGCTGGTGGGGCCCTGAGAACCTAGAGCCCTTGTTGGTTCCCACATGGCTGTAGTGGAGGCAGGCTCCCCACACAGGGAGCGAGCTCTTCTAAGGGTGGCCTCTCCAGGGGGCCAACTTGAAAGGGACTACCCATGTGTGGTCCCTCTGCCAAGAGTCTCCAAAGGCATCTTCTCAGCTGAGATCCAGGTCTATAGCTCTTGCCATAGTCCTCAGCCACATCAGTGGTCTCTCTTCTAACTTGGTGACCGCCCCTATGTCCCCTGCCCCCTGGCTACCTGTGTAGCTCCCTGGGACTGTTCCTGACACTTCCTCTGTAAGAAATGCTCTTCTCCAGGGTCAGCCTGCCTGGGCCCATCATGTAGGCTTTTGTGCAAAGTGTCTGTATTTATTTTGGTTTGGTTTGGTGGTGTTTCCCTTGGTGGTGCTGGGAATTGAACCCAGAAGTTTGTGTATGCTAGGTAAGTGTCTTACCACAAAGCTATATCCCCACCACGCCGGGCTCTAATTGTTTTTAAAATTACATTTTTGTCTGTGTGTGTGTGTGTGTGTGTGTGTGTGTGTGTGAGGGAGTCAGTTCTTTTCACTTTGTGGGTCCCAGGGACCTACATGAGCCCATCAGGCTTGGCTGCAAGTGCCTTTACCCATGGAGCCATCTCACTGGCCCATGCCAAATGCAATTTGAATGCCCAGAGACCAGCTTGCCCACCATTAGGAATGGTTAAGTAGAGCATGCCTGCTCTTTGTGGCTCAGTGTGTCAAGGGAGTTGTGGGAGGGGCAAGTGCTGAGCCTTAGTGGTATCAGGATCATAATAAACAGGCCCTCATACAATTCACCATGGCTCATAAATGTGAAGATGCACCCTTCTTGATGTTAATTTTTAAACCAGGAATTCCAGAGCAGCGAGTTTCTAGCCACAGTCCAGGAGCCCTGGAAACCTCCCTGCCTGTGGGTTGGAGCTAATCTAAGGATGGGGCTCTGATCTTATCTGGGCATGTGTTTTATTTCCTGGTAGGAATTTCCCAGGGAAAGGGATCTGACCCTTAAATTGATTGTAAGGGCTTTGTGCCAGAGTCAGAAACAAAGATGCTAGCATGTTCCCCAGCCTCAGTTCGGAAGCACCCTGGTTTGATAGACACTCACTGTACCTCTGTCTGGCCCAGACCTGGGCTGGGGTTTAAAAATAGATAAGATACTGCTGGATCTGCTGTCTGGGAGACAGCCATTGTCTCACTGGGCTGCAAGGGATGAAGGGGAACAGCCTTTTAGAATCATTTTGGAGTAAACTAATGGCAACAAAAGCTTGCCTGAGTTAATATTCGGATGCATTCTTGGCTCAAAACAAACAAATCAAACTGCATGGTAAGCTGTAGAAGAAAAGTGTGAAGTCTTGCTCTATCCCAAATTTTATCTTCTTCCCAGAAGGAATCTTGTAAAATAGGTGGTGATCCTTCCAGATCTTTCTCAGTGTACTTCCATGTGGATGCAGACTTGTGATGGTGGTTCTATGTAAACAGGCCCAGACTGTCCTTGTTACTCTGGGACCATCCCCAGCTCCAGGTTTAAGGAATCTCTGGGATTTTTTTTTTTTTTTTTATCAACTCAGGAGGCCACTTTGCAACTCCAGTACCTTCTAAGTGGTTATCAGGAGTGCAGGCCCTGTCTGAGGGGTGGCCAGTAGCAGCTGCTAGGTACCAGACCCCTCCTGCCACCCCCCCCAACCCCCTGTCTGCCCTGTCTGCCCTGTCTGCCCGACTGCTTGGTTGTTTCTGAAACAGAACTCCTTTGTTTTGTTTCTTTTATGTTTTTAAGAAAGAGTGTCCCTATGTAACCCAGGTTGGCCTTGAACTCTTGATCCTTCTGACTCTGTCTTCCTAGTGCCCAATCTCAAATCATTCAAATTGCCACATGGGTAGTTCACTGAAAATTCAGAGCACAGGTCCTGTCTCTTTTGTATTTGCACAATATTTCAGGACTAAGTTGTCCATTTCCTTTGTGTGTGTGTGTGTGTGTGTGTGTGTGTGTGTGTGTGTGTGTGTGTGTGTCTGTGTGTGTGTGTGTGACTCAGGATTAAACTCAGGCCCTGCATATGCTAGGCTAGTGCTCTGCCACTGAGCTATGTCCCTAGGCCTTTGTTAGCCAGGCAGCTTGGTATGTTGGTTTCTTTGTGTCCAGTTACCAGGGATTGAACCCAGAGTCTCGTGTGTGCTAAGTAAGTACTCTATCACTGAATTGCATCTCAAGCACATGTTGGTTTCAATTTATTATTATTATTTTTGTATGTGTATGAGTGTTTTGCCTGCATGTAAGTGCACTATTGCATGCATGGGTATTCTTACATACATATATGCAATACCTGTGGAGGCCAGAAGAGGGACAGTTGTTAGCCACCATGTAGGTGCTGGGAACTGAACTCGGGTCCTTTGCAAGAGCAGCCAATGCTCTTTACCGCTGAACCATCTCTCCAGCCCCATTACCTTTTCTTGTTTTTTTTTTTTTTTTTTTTTTTTTTTTTTTTTTTTTTTTTTTTGTAGCCCCAACTGGCCTGAAACAAGCTATGTAAGCCAGGCTAGCCTTTATCTCCTGGAGATCCACCTGCCTCTGCCTTCCCCATACTGGGATAAAGGTGTGTACCACCACGCCTACCTGCATGTTGGTTTTAAAGTAAGGTTCATGGGGCTGAAGATTGACTCAGTTGGTAGAGTGCTTATCTAGACTTCATGAAGCCCTGGGTTTGACCCCCAGCACCACATAAACTATGCATGGTGGCTGTCATCCTAGCACTTGGCAGGTGGGGGCAGGAGGATCAGAAGCTCGAGGCCATCCTCAGCTACATAGTGAGTTTGAGGCCAGCCTAGGTACATGAAACCCTCTCTCTAAATAAGCAAACTTGCTTCCCTTTTTCTTATAAACGATCTATCTCTATGTCCCTTTGAAATATCAAGTGAAGGGGAGGCAAGGGGCTTTCTGATAAAAAATGGGGTGGGAAGTTTAGTGGTGGAGGGCTTGAGTAACGTGTGTGTGCCCCAGACTTTGTCCACAGTACCACAAAAACATAACAAATTAAAAAATAACAAGAACAGGAACCAGAGAGATGGCTCAGTGGTTAAGAGCACTTGCTGCTCTTCTAGAGAACCCAGATTTGAGTCTCAGCACCCACCTGGTGGCTCACAACTGCCTGCACACACATGATACACATACATACATGCAGGCACACACATATACACATAAAATTAAAATTTAAAAAATAACAAGAACCTCTAAAAGGCCAGGCTGGGATACTCCTAAATAGCTGCTTCTGGGAGCTGTCATTTTTAGGGGAGACAACTGCCTTAGCTTGCCTAGCCCCTATAGGACCTCCTGACTCCCCAGGGCAGATGGACAGGATCATAGCACTGGTTTAAAGATTTTTGTTAAGGGCTGGACAAATGTCTTAGCAGTTAATTAAGGTCACTGGCTGCTCTTGCAGAGGACCCAGGTTTGGTTCCCAGCACTCACATAGCAGCTGATTAATCATCTATAACTCCAGTTCCAGGGGATCTGATACCCTCTTCTGACCTCTTCAGGCATTACACAACACAGGTGCACTTACCTACATGTAGGCAATGCACTCATACACATAAAAATAAATAAAATATATAAATTTTTTATTATTTTTATTTTATGTGTATGAGTGTTATGCCTGCATGTAGGTAAGTGCACCCGTGTCCTGCAATTCCTGCGGAGGCCAGAAGAGGCTGTCAGATCCCCTGGGACTGGAGTTACAGATAATTGTTAGCTGCCATGTGGGTGCTGGGATTCGAACCCAGGTCTTCTGCAAGAACAACAGTGTTCTTAACCACTGAGCCATCTCTCCAGCCCCCAAAATACATTTTTTTTTTCGGTCTTTTTGAGACAGGGTCTCCCTGTAGCCCCAGCTGTCCTGGAACTCACTATGTAGACCAGGCTGGCCTCAAACTCACAGAGATCCACCTGCCTTTGCCTCCCGAGTGCTGGAATTAAAGGCGTGTGCCACCACACCCAGCAAATAAAAAATTTTTAAAAAGATATTTGTTAAAATGAAAAAGTCAGGACTGGTAAGATGGTTCAGTGGGTAAGGGAGCATGCCACAAAGGCTGAGGATTGGAGTTGAATCTCTGGGACCCATGTGATAGGGGAGAGGATTGACTCCTGTAAGTTGTCCTCTTAGTGCCACGTGTGCTCGGCAGGGAGAGGCTGTGGGGGTAGGGAGAGAGAAATAAACTGTAAAAAACATCAGAGAATGAGGAAAGGGAGGAAGAGCAGCACTGTGAGCATCCTCCTTGTGCTGCTCCTCTGAGCTGTAGTGGTACGCATACAGGTAAGGAGACAGAGGCCAGGAACTCCAGGATGGCTCCAGACTCACGCTGCTGAGGGTGCTGCGGGTGCTGGGTTTGCTCTGGCGCTAAGCGTGCATGGCCGCACCTGTGACCAGCGAGTGACGGATTAAGGATGTGAACTCAAGTTCTCAAAGCAGATGGTCTTCCCATTAGGTAGGAACAAAAGCTTGAGAAAAATGAACAGAAGGTAAATCCATAGTGGGCTGGCAAGGTGGCTCAGCAGGTAAAGGTGCTTGTTGTCGAGCTTGACGACCTGATTCGATCCCTGGGAACCACATGATAGAGAATCAGCTACAGTAAGGTGGTCTTTGACCTCCACATGCATGCACAACGTGTGCTTGCCCACACAGAGACACACGCACAATATAGAAATAAATGTAATACATTAAAAGATGAGTCAGCTGGGGACACGTTTAGTTCTAGCACTTAGGAGGCAGAGGCAGGCGGATCTCTTTGAGTTCCAGGCCAACCTGGTCCACATAGTGAGTTCTAGACCAGCTGGGGCTATAGGGAGACCCTGTCTCGAAAAGACAAAAGAGAGGAGTCCGTAGCCAGTAATCTACTCACAAGCACTTCAAGAACACAGGCCCAGTCCCTCAGTGGATCCTGAGACCCTGAGTGGACAGGAGCCTGTTCAAGTTTTTGCTACTCCACCACGCTTAAGCGTGAATGAGGGTCATCAAGACAAGTGGGAGACATTATAACAATGAGCACCAGGTGTGGTGCTTTGTGCCTGTCATCCCAGCACTGGGGAGATGGAGGCAGGAGAATCAGGAGTTCAAGGTCAACTCAGCTGTAGTGAGTTCAAGGCCAGCCTGGACTATAGGAAACAAAAGTAAAGTAAAATAAGCTGGGTGTGGTGGCGCACTCCTTTAATCCCAGCACTTAAGAGGCAGAGGCAGGCAAATCTCTGTGAGTTCAAGGCCAGCCTGGTCTACATAGTGAGTTCCAGGACAGCTAGGGCTACAGGGAGATCCTGTCTCAAAAAGACAAAAAGTAAAGTAAAATAATACATCCTGTTAATGGTTCTGTGAAGCTGGTACAAGTCAAGATAGATTAGCATCTTTGGACTGCAGCGGTGGGAGGTGACTCTGGGTGTGGAGTCTGCAGTCCTTAGGACACAGTGATGATTTTGGTTTTTCACATCCACCCTGCCACTTCTTCTTGGGAACCTCTGTCCCAGCTTACAGTGTTCCCTGTTCCACACCAGAGCAGATCTTTCTAAGCAGTCCCTGCCTGCCCCTCCCTGCAGCCTCCCCGACTCTGCCTGTCTTTGTTCTAGGAGGGCTCTCCCCTGCCCTGCCTGTCCTGTTCCACCTCACACAGCCTTTCTTTGAGCTGTGGTTGCCCATGCCGTTCACATTTTCCTTGTCTATTTTTTTGAGACAGTGTCTCCCTGTAGCCCCAGCTGACCTGGGACTCGCTATATAGACCAGGATGGCCTCGAACTCACAGAGATCCCCCTTCCTCTGCTGGCATTAAAGGTGTAAGCTACCACACTGGGCCATTTTCCTTGTCTTTTAAAAAATATTTATTTTATGTGTATGAGTGTATTGTCTGCATGTATGTAAGTGTACCCATGTCATGCAGTGTCCATGGAGGTCAGAAGAGGGTGTTGGATCCCCTGGAACTGGAGTTATAGACTGTTGTTAGCTGCCATGTGGGTGCTGGGAATTGAATCCAGGTCCTCTGTAAGAGCAGCCAGTGCTCTGAACCACTGAGCCATCTCTCCAGCCCTGTATTTTCCCTGTCTTATTTCTTGTCTGAGTTTGGCTTCTTGCTTACTTGAAAAAAAAATTGTAGAATATACACAGTATAAAATTTACCACTGGTCAGGCGTGGTGGTGCACACTTTTAATCTCAACACCCAGGGGGCAGAGGCAGGCGGATCTCTGTGAGTTCGAAGCCAGCCTGGTTTCCATGGTGAATCCAGGACAGCTGGGGCTACAAAAGCCTGTCTCAAAAAGACCAAAAAAAAAAAAAATTTACCATCGAGGGCTGGAGAGATGGCTCAGCAGTTAAGAACACTGGTTGTTCTTGCAGAAGACCTGGGTTCAAATCCCAGCACCCACATGGCAGCTAACAACAGTCTATAACTCCAGTTCCAGGGGATCCGACAGTCTCTTCTGTCCTCCGAGGCATTGTACGACATGGGTGTGCTTACCTACATGCAGGCAATACATTCATACACATAAAATAAAAATAATAAATAAGATTTTTTTAAAAAAAAATTACCATTGTGAGGGCTGGTGCAATGGCTCAGCAGTTAAGAGCGCATGCTGCTCTTCCAGAGAACCCAAGTTCTAGCTCCCAGCCTGCAACACCAGCTTCAGAAATCAAAGCCCTCTTCTGGCCTCTGTGGGCATGCACACAAGGGGTGTATATGTATGTGCACACACACAAAAATCTTTAAAATGTACCATCTTTTTGTTGTTGTTTGTTTTTTGAAACAGGGTCTCCCTGTAGCCCCAGCTGTCCTGGAACTCTCTATGTAGACCAGGCTGGCCTTGATGTCACAGAGATCCACTTGCCTCTGCCTACCAAGTGCTGGGATTAAAGGCATGTGCTACCACACCTGGCCCTAAAATTTACCATCTTAACCCCTTCAAAGGGGCATTAAACACATAGACATTACTGAGGAGCTGTGTCTACCATCCATCTCCAGAACTCTTTATCTGCCCTGCCACCTCCTGAAACCACTATTCTTAGTTTCTGTCTTGGACTACTCCAGGGCCTCATGTAAGTGGAGTCACACAGCACTGGTCTGTGTGTGTGACTGGTTCATTTCACTTAGCATAATGTTCTCTAAAGTTCATCTATGTGGTAACATGTGCCAGGATCTCTTCCCTCTTTAAGGTTGAGTAATACTCCACAGTGAGCATGCATCACATTTTGCTTATTCGTTCCTCCATGATGGAAGACTGGGTTGCTTGTCCCTCTTGGCTTTTGTGAATAACATACATGGGCGAGCACATATCTCTTCAAGTCTTGCTTTGGATTCTTTTGGACGTACACCCAGAAATGGAGTTAGGGGAGCCTGTGGTAATTTTCCGTGGACTTCTGTGAGGAAGTGCCAAGTGGCTGTGCTATTTTTCATATGGTGGTTCCTGTCTCTGTATCCTTGGCAGCCCTTGCTGTTCTCTGTTCACTTTGCTGAACATCCCACTGGCTATGAGGCATTCTTTTGCAGACCTTCCCAGGGCCTTGCACACAAGAGGTGCCTAATATGTGTTTGTTAAATGAGCAACTATTTCACTGGATGAGACACCTTACAGGCCAGGCAGGGGTCAGTCAGCCTGGGGGTTCTGCCCATTTCAAGGCTATTCCAGCTCTGCAGTGTCATCTGTACCATGCTCAGTGGATGAGGTTAACAGGTGTCTGTTCCAGGGGACTATGAGATACTGTATGTAGCACCTCTTAAACTGCCTTAAGGGGGGGATTTTCTTCTTTCACCTGCTTTGTGATTTTGAGTCTCTTTGGGAAATACAGTTGCTTTTGAAATCTTGGCTCCTAACCCTATGTTTCCTCTGTTAAACAGGACCTCCTGCAGATCCGATCCTATGTGTATGCGGAAGAGCCCAACATCGACATCCACAACTTTGTGGGGACTTTCACTAGGGTGAGCAGACCTGCAGAACAGGAGTCTCATTGTAGAGCATGTGGCCACCTGTTGCTGCTTCTGTGTCCGAGGCTTTGCACTCAGGCCTCACCTTGAAGGAGCATCACGTGTTGTCCTCAGCATTAACTTCTGATGTCTAAACACAGTCACTGTTTTCTCCAGACAGAGCATGTCCTCTTTGATCACACAGATCCTCTGTGCCAGCCGACCTTGGTGGCATACTCCTGTAATAATCCCAGCACTTGAGAGGCTGAGGCAGGAAGGTTGCCATGAGTTCAAGGCCAGCCTGGGCTACATAGTGAGATTATCTCAAAACAGACAAACCAAACCACAGAAAAAATCAAACCCTGCATGCTAACTTTGTAATTTAAACCACTTTCAGACTTTTCATAACAGAAACTAAATGGGAATTTATTTTTGGAATACAAGTTTAAAATAGACATAGAGAGCAGATAATAAGTGGCTTGTGTTCTCTGAATCTTGAAACTTGCCAACCAAGAGCCTGATAGGTTCTTCTCTGCCTTTCACTGTTGCCTTGTAAAGCTGTGAGTGACGAAACCTCCAGAGGGGTGGGTTGTGGATGAACTCGGCCTTCTTTCACAGCTCAGCTGGGGGATTAAATATGGGGGTGGGGTGCTCCCTGATTTCATTAGATGGAGACCTATTTCTACTTGAAGAAGAATAGACTGGAAATCAACCTAGGAACAGTTGCTCCCCTCTTATCTGTGGATTGTCAACTGCAAGTTCAACCAATTGTGCATTGAAGATTTATACTTATATTTTTGTATTTATATTTGAGACAGGGTCTCATGTAGCCCAGGTTGGCCTCAGAGCACACTATGTAACTGAGGATGACCTTAAACATCTGATCGTCTTGTCTCCACATCCTGAGTGCTGGAATTACAGGCATGCTCCACCACATCCACTTTATTCTGTGCAGGGTAACTTCTTGCATTCTAGGCAAGCAGGGCTTGCTTGCCACTCACTGAGCCACACCCTCAGCCCTGACCTTGAATTTCTGATCCTCTTGCCTCTGCCTCCTGGGATTACAAGTGTGTACCACCATGCTTGGTTTATGTTGCTGAGGATGGAATCGAGGGCTTCATTTCATGCAAGCACACTACCCACTGAGACACATCCTCAGCTCACTGAAGGTATTTAATTAATTAGTTAATTAATTCTAATTTATTTTCAGTCAGGGTCTCACTATGTAGGACTGACTGGCTTGGAACTCACTGTGTAGACTAGGCTGGCCTCAAACTCACAGAGATCGCCTGCTTTTGCCTCCTATGTGCTGGGATTAAAGGTGTGTGCTACCATGCCTGTCCAATTGAAGGCTTTTTTTTTTTTTTTTTTTTTTAAATCTTTTTGAGACAGGGTCTCTCTGTAGCCCCAGCTGACCTGGAACTCACTGTGTAGACCAGGCTGGCCTTAAACTCCCAGAGATTCACCTGCCTCTGCCTCTGGAGTGCTGGGATTAAAGGTATGTGTTACCATGCCTGGCTTCCATTGAAAGTATTTTAAGTTGTACTAAAGAGGCCAGTGCTTTTTGTTTTTATCATTAACCCTAACAATACAATGTAGCAGTTATTTCCCGTGCATCTGCTCTGTGCTAGGTACTTTAAGTCCAGCAACCGATTCAGAGTATAGGGGTAGAGGCTGGAGAGATGGCTCAGTGATTAAGGGCTTATTGCCTTTGCTGAGGACCAGAGTTTGGTTCCCAGCACCCACATTGGGCAGCTCGTAATTGCCTGTAACTCCAGCTCCAGAGGCTCTGACACCCCCTTCTGGTCTTCTTGGGTGGGTACCTTCACTCATGTACATACCCACACACATAGATAAATAAAAATAATTTTTTTGATTGGCCTTGAACTCAGCGATCTGCCTGCTTCTGCTTCCCAACTACTGGGATTAAAGAAATGTACCACCATGGCAAAAATAAATCTTTAAAAACAGTATATTTCAGGGCTGGAGAGATGATTCAGTGGTTAAGAGCACTGGTTGCTCTTGCAGAGGACCTGGATTTGATTCCCAACACCCACATGGTAGTTAACCATCCCTAACTCCAGTTCCAGGGGAATCTGATGCCCCCTTCTGTCCTCTGTGGACATTGCCTGACACAGGTATGCCTACATACATGCAGGCAATACACTCATACACATAAAATTAAAAAAAAATAAATAAAAAATATATTTTTGAAACAGTGTCACCCTGTAGTCCCACCTAGCCTGGAACTCACTATGTAGACCAGGCTGGCCTTGAACTCACAGAGATCCACCTGTCTCTGCCTCCAGAGTGCTGGGATTAAAGGCATGCACCATCATGCCTGGCCTAAATAAAATGTCTTTTTAAAGTATATTGCCCATTCATCTGCATCCCATGAAAAAATCTGTCATATTTTGGTGCTGAGACTCAGTTTCTCATGAATGTTAGGTAAGCATTATACCATTGAGCTATACCCACAACCACACCAAAACTACCTTTTTTTTTTGAGACAAGTTTTCGCCCAGGCTGTTCTTAAACTCATGATTTTTCTGTCTTAGCCTCTCAAGTGCCAGGATTATGGGCCTGCATGCCACTATGCTGGGCAAAAGTACTACTTAATTGTGTGTGTGTGTCTGTGTTTGTGTCTGTGTGTGTTTTGCT
Source organism: Nannospalax galili (assembly GCF_000622305.1). Taxonomy (NCBI): domain Eukaryota; kingdom Metazoa; phylum Chordata; class Mammalia; order Rodentia; family Spalacidae; genus Nannospalax; species Nannospalax galili. The sequence goes on from NW_008340140.1 coordinate 4,595,545, forward strand.
AAGGACAGGACCTAGGACTTTGTATATGCCAGCAAGTGCCCTACCACTTCCCACAGCCCCAACCAAACCCTGCCCTGGAGCAAGAACTGGAGTTACGGATGTCGTTAGCTGCCGTTGGGTGCTGGGAATCGAACCCAGGTCCTCTGCAAGAGCAGCCAGTGCCCTTAACTGCTGAGCCACCTCTCTAGCCCCAAATCCTACCATTTCATATATTGAGTATCTTCAGACTTTAGCATCTGTGGGAACCCTGGACCCCATCCCTGTGGGAAGTGGGGGATGCCCATGGGTGAATATATGCATTTGTTATTTTCAGGAAGACAGTGACCCTCCAATTAGCGAGAGTTTGAGCATCGAGAACACGCTGTGGGCTGGCACTGTCATCGCCTCAGGTGAGATGCCTGGCCGAGGAATGGGAACAATTTCAACTGGAAAGAAAATCCTCCTGTAATTAGAATAATCACCTGTCAGCTGGGAAAATGAGTTGTCTGTCAAGTGGAGTTCCCCACTTGCCCCACCACCTCCAGGGGTATCTACTGACATCTAATTTCGGGTAGGACACTTGCAGACTCACATGGCCTGTGTTTCTACAGTATCCACACTGGGTATAGCTTGTAATTACTTCAGTTGACATTGTAATCTGTACCAGAAATTGAGGTGGCCTAGATGTTTGGGCCAGAAGCCACATCTGTGGGGACTGCCACTGTGCCCTGACTGTCTACCCTAGGGGCAGGGACAGTAGGGCACTGGGAAGGCTGGGTCTCTGTTGAAGACACAGGAGTTAGGAATGATGGCTTTGGAGTTGCTTGCTAGAATGACATTGATGAGAGGGGCCGGGCTGAGCCTGGCCCAGGGCAGCGGGGATTTCTCCTGGCAGCATGCAGCAGTGTCGGGGTTCTGACCTCAGCTCTGTTGGGTGTCACATACTTTACCCTCCTGGCAGCACCCAGGGGTCAGACACTGTATCTGCAAATGAGGCTAAGTTCCAAGAGGTCAGGGCCACCAGGTAGGTCAAAGGCAGAGCTGGAAATGGAGCTCAAGTGCTCAGCATGGAGCAGTTGTTGACATAATGTATTATGTTGCATTATGACCCCTCTGGCAACTGTGTATCTTACACTTTGGAAGACTCATTTTTTTTCCCTTTTCCACACTCCACACCCATTTCTTCTGTGTGATGCTTCTTGGGGTTCCGTGGCATTAAGACGCTCCAGCTACTGGGCGTGGCGGGCTCAGAGCGGGTTGCAGAGATGAGGTCTTGGACTCTTGTGTTTTCTTCCATCCTCCGCTTGTATCTGTCATCATCTGTCAGGCTCCTCGGTTTTTCTGAGGAAGTAAGAGTGGTCCTGAAGATTCTGTGCGGCCACCTAGGCCTCCTTGGTCTGGCTACAGTGCCTGGGACCCACAGTGCCCTCTCTCCAGCCTCCCCCCAAGGCCTTGCAGTAGCCTGTAGCCTCCCCTGTGTCCCTCCAGGCCCCTCCCTCTGCACTGGTTGCTGTCTGTCAGCTCTTCTAGATCAGTTGCTGACATGTAATCATTAGTCTTTTTTACACTTTGATGATAGAACTGAAAAGCGAGAGTCTCCTTTTTCAAGTTGCATTTCCAAGGCTCCCTGGATATTTGTTTTGCCTCTTTTAGTCATTTTTTTTGTTGTTGTTATACATAGTCTTTTTTCTTACATATCTCTAGAGTTTCTTTTTCATTTATTTATTTAAAAGATTTGTTTATTGTTTGAGTGTTTTGCTTGCATGTATGTAAGTGCACCATGTACATGCAGTGCCTGGAGGGACCAGAAGAGGGTATCAGATCCCCTGAAACTAGAGTTATGAACATTTGCTAGCTTCTGTGTGGGTGCTGGGAATCGAACCTGGGTCCTCTGCAAGAACTAGTGCTTTTAACGGCTGAGCCATTTTTTCAACTTTATTTCTAATGTCTTTATTTTTTTGTTTCATTTCTTTTTTGTTGTTTTTTTGTTTTTGAGACAGGGTCTCCCTATAGCCCCAAATGGCCTGAAACTCACCATGTAGACCAGGTTGGCCTCAATCTCACAGAGATCCATCTGCCTCTGCCTCCCCAGTGCTTGGATTAAAGGCATGTGCCACCACACCTGACTTTATTTATATTCTATTTGTATGGGTATATTGCCTGCATGCATATAAATGCACCCGTGTTGTGCAATGTCTGCAGAGACCAAAAGAGGAGACCAGATCCCCTGGAACTGGAGTTAGGATGGTTGTTAGCCACCATGTGGGAACTGAACCCAGACCCTTGGCAAAAACAGCCAGTGCTCTTAACCACTGAGCCATCTCTTCAATAGCCTCTTTTTAAATTTTTTTTATCTTTTGAGACAGGGTCTCCCTGTAGCCCCAGCTGGTCTGGAACTCACTGTGTAGACCAGGCTGGCCTTGAACTCACAGAGATCTGCCTGCCTCTGCCTCTCAAGTGCTGGGATTAAAGGCGTGCGCCACCAGGCCTGGCATTAACAATAAGACTTTTATGTATCAGGCACTTTATAGAGTTTTGCTGACTTTTTCTTGTTCTGGTTTTGCAATATTAAATAAAGATATTTAGTAGAATGAAGAACTGAGTGTCAGAGAGGGTAAGTGACTTGCTCAGGGTCACAGCCTTGGAGCACCATCTTCTGGAAGAGTGCAGAGGAAAATTGTGATCTTGAAAATGGTACTGATTTGAGCAATTCATGGGCAATGCATGACAGTCTTAAAGGAGGCTTTCCCCTTGATCTTCATTCTTGTTTATGTGGGCAGAGAGCAAACAGCAATCCAGAGCTGATGGTATCACCTGCTGTGCCTATGGCAGGTGACATTTGGAGTGAGTGTGAGCTGGCGTTTCTATGTTCCTAGTCCCCTCCATTCGCCTGTGCCTCACCTGGCAGATGGCTAACTGTTTTCTGATTCTGATGTGAACATGAGGTTGAACTTGAGCCATTTTCTCACCTTAATCAGTCCACAGGGACTCTCAACATGTTCCCTGCAGCATGCACCTCCTGCTTTTAGCCAATCTTGTTATTTAGTGTAAGTTTAAAAGGGGAGAAAGCGTGCCAGGTCATACCGATGGTCCAACTGCCTTAGGATGCAGTTGCCATAGCAATCTGGCACGTGCCACAGGGCGATGGAGGTGGGAGAGGCTGGGGAGACTCAGGAGCTGGGCATGGGTAGCTGCCTGGATGTCATAGTCCAGAGTTCTAGCTGAGTTCCTCTTAGACTGAGTAGCAAAGGGCCAGTTTGTGGGTTGTCCCCTGAGGCTGTGACGTGGTCCTGTCTTGGTGCATGACCAGCACATAGTCACTCATGGGCATGGTGCCACATGACTGATAATGCCCAGCTGTCTTTGGTCTGTTCCATGCACTCTGATTCCAGATTCATACCGCCATGTTGCAGCGATGCTGAGGTGTTGTACAAGTTCCTGGGTGTTCCCTCTCAAGCTTAGCATGATTCTCCTTAGAGGTGAGAAATAAACAGGCCATAGAATAACCCTGCGTTCATATAAGACCACCCTCTTTTGGGAGCTCAGATGAGAAGATGCAGAGGGTGAGCAGGGGGATGGGCAGGATTGGACTGCAGGCTGCACAGGGAGAGTGAGAACCATGGGAAGGTGACTCAGGAAGAGGTCAGAGGTCAGGGCATGGATAGAGTCATTGTATCTAGGTATCTAGAGTTTTGGACTCAGCAGGGCACTTAAGTGGGTTGGGCTGGGAGCCTGGTGAGCTGAGGAGTGGCTGTCCTTTAGCCCCAGCTGGCTGTGCCACTAGAGCTGTGGACCCAGTGTCACCAGCCTTTACATCATCAGGGAGGGGTGAGTGACTTCAACCTTGTAGACAAAAGCTTCTGGATATAAAGGTGGGGGCTAGGGGTGCAGCTCAGTGGGTAGAATGCGTGCCTAGCATGCATGAATTTTGGGGTCCATTCCCCAGCACTGCATACACCAGGTGTGGTGGTGCACACCTGGTATCTCACCACTCAGGAGGTGGTGACAGAAGGATCAGTAGTTCAAAGTCATCCTTAGCTACACAGTGAATTTGAGGCCAGCCTGGAATACATGAGACAAAATTAAAACAGCTAAGTTTAGTGGTGTATGCCTGTAATCCCAGCACTTGGGAAGCAGAGGTAGATAGACAGATTTCTGTGAGTCTGAGGCAAGCCTGGTCTACACAGACCAGCCAGAGCTGCATAGTGAGACCTTGTCTCAAACCCAAAGGGAGCTGGAGAGTTGGCTCAGTAGTTTAAGAGCACTGGCTGCTCTCACCAAGGACCCAGGTTTGGGTCACAGCACCCATGTTGCGGCTAACAACCATCTGTAACTCCATTTCCAGGGGATCTGACACCCTCTTCTGAGCTTTGCAGGCATTCCATGCACTTGGCGCACTTACATACATTCAGGCAAAACACTCATATACATAAAAATAAATAAAACAAACAAACACATTAAAGGTGGTAACTAATTCTAAAACTTGACGGCAGGGTGTGGACCAAGATGGTGCATAGTGATGGCCTCCTGAGTGTCCCTGTTCCCTGGGTAGCAGCCACACAGAGCCTGAGGCCCAGGTTCAGTCTCATGGGCAGAGCTTTGATGTTAAGTGCACTAGAAGCACTGGGTGGTTAAGGGCCCTTTAGGTGACACGCAGCATGACTGGGCTGGATGGGGAATGTGCCCTTTGGGATGCTGTTGCGTTTCATCTTACCTGGGCAGCCAGGGTCCAGGCCAGGGCTGCATCACATAGGGGGCGTGAAGTAGCTGCATGGCCACTCCCAGTTCACCCAGGCTGGGATCCCACTGACTGGCCATCTGCTTAGACAACAGGCTGAGGATGGAGTGCCCTTGTTTCCCAAAGCCATCTGCTGGGGATGGCTCTCCTAGCCAGCCATCTGCCGAGCCTCCCAGAGACGGGCTGCATTGTGAGTTTCCTGCTGGCCTGGTGGAGCACAGGAGACTAGGGAGACAGGCTGTGGCCTTCCAGGCCTTTGTCCAAAGCCACAGCAGCCCTACCTTGGGGGATGGGCCCTCCTTGCAGACCTTCTTTGAGCCCTTTGCAGTTAAGTTCCTGAGTTTCTGCAAGAGAGAGGAGGGAGGGAGGGAGGGAGAGAGAGAGAACAGAAAGGGTAGGAGTTTGCTTTTCCCAGCAGAGAACAGGATGCTCAATCTCAGATCTTCTGGAGAACCCAGCAGGGCTGATCTCTCTTCAAGGTCACGTTTCTAGAGTGGCCAGGCGCACACCACCCCATCTCCTGACCTTTGCGCACACCACCCCATCTCCTGACCTTTCCTCTGCTGACTTTTGCTGTGGTGCCCCCTCTTGCTTGATGGTCCTGGCCCTTAGCTTCCTTCCTGCATCGTTTCTCAGCACACACCTGAAAGGGGAGACAGGTGCATTTTTGACATAGGATTGTCAGATTTCTACCAAAATAGATGGTACCAGTTTACACTCCAGCACCAGCGTGTGCAGCAGGATCTAATTTCCCTCCTGGCCAATGCCAGATGATGCCAGTCTGGAAAATCTTTGCCAGTAAAGTAGGAAAATGTCTTTCTTTGGCAATCACTAGGTTGTATGTTTTTTCTGATGGTGACTTCCATTTATGCTTCTTCTATAACTTGTTTCCTCTTAGAGGGATTGATGCCTTAGTGTGCCTGGAGGAGGGAAGAGGAGGGGCTTCAGGGAAGGGTTTCCCCAAAAGGGCCAAGTCACATAGATATGGAAAAAGCAGTTGTGCTCTCCTGGGAATGTGCCTGGATGGAAGAGGGTGTGTATTAGTTTCCCTGCAGGTCAGTGGCATAAAGGATAAGCCCCACTGCCAGGACTCACCTGCCACTAGAGGCTGCTGGTTCCACAGGCCAACCCTGCCAGAGCTTTAGACAAAGTAGGAATGCTGTGTTTGCACTGTCCCATAGGGCAGTGCTGTCCCTGTGTGGCCAGTGAAGGCCCACAGCGCAACTGGCGAGCTGGTCTTTGCATGTTACTGGGACCAACTGAATCTAAGTTTAAGCCACTGCCTGGGGCTTGTGGCACCCTGTTGCTCAGTGCCACCGTGGCTCAGTGTTTCTGGCACACCCGAACCCTGGCTGTGACTGGATGTGGAAGGTGTCCCCAAGGTTTTAGAATGGGCCTGTCTGCAGGCCTGCTTCCCTTTGCCTGCCTCCCTCTCTATCTTTCTTCCTCCTTCTCTCTCTGTCTCCCTCCCTCCCTGTCTGCCTCCTGCCTTCCTCTCTCTCTTCCCTGCTTCCCTCCCTCCTCTCTCTTCCCTGCTTCCCTCCCTCCTCTCTCTGCCTCCCTTCCCACTTCCCTCTCTTCCCTCCCCCCTTTCCCACCTCCCTCCCTCCTTCCTGTTCCCTCTCTTCCCTTCCTTCATGTTTCTTTGGACTTGGATTTCTCTTCCAGGCACTGTTGTCGGTGTCGTTCTTTACACAGGCAGAGAGCTTCGGAGTGTCATGAATACTTCCAATCCCAGAAGTAAGGTATGTGAAACCCCAGCATTTGTTGGGCCTGTGCTCCTGTTGGCATGGGTGGTAGACCGGATCAGAAGCAGGAGCAGCACATAGTGGGATTTCATCGATATCTGCACATGCACATATGTGTACATGCATGTATACACACATAGATGCATATGTAATATGTGTGTGCATGCATGTGCACATGAATGTGCAAGATGTTAGATGCTCAGAAGTTGAACTGCCTTTTGGTAGTGGATTGCTAAGTGTGCACGCACATGTGTACCTCTGCATGTATGTGTGCACACGTGTTCATATGTATCCCACATATGCAAATATGTGTATGTGTCTATAGGCATATGTGTGTTTGCATACATGTGGATGCCTGTGCACATGTATGTGAGGCACATGTGTGCTGCTTCCACACGCACACCTCGCGTTCTCATGCCCTCCCTGTGAGTGCAGTGCTTCTGTGGCCTTCTTCCTGAGGTAGGTGGAAAGTGCCCTTTCCAGGCTACCTGAGGTGAGGGAGGAGTGGGGTCAGCTGGCGGCATTCAGACCCCACCCAGCCACTGCCCCCCAGTTCTAGCCCTGTCAGCACTTTGCTGCATCCCCTCTTATGCTCCATGACTCTCCCCACCCATTCAACCTCAGTTGTTAAGTCAGAATGTTGCCAGCTGGATGTCGTCCCAGCATGGGGGAGGTAGAGGGCAGGAGCATCAGAAATTCAGAAGTGCAAGGCCATCCCTTGGCTACACGAGGCAGGACCTTATCCTGAAAACCAAAAAAATCCTAGAACGTTTTAGAATGATTTTTTATTATTTTATTATTTTTATTTTATTTTTTTTGAGACAGGGTCTCCCTGCAGCCCCAGTTGACCTGGAACTCAATATGTAGACCTGGCCGGCCTTGATCGCACAGAGATCTACCTGTCTCTGCCTCCCAAGTGGCTGGGACTAAAGGCTGCACCACCACGCCCGGCTGGTCTTTGTTATATTTTGAGGGGAGACATGAAAAACCAGATGTTTTAGTTTTATGTTTGTTTATTTATTTTTATTTATTTATTTATTTTTGAGACAGGGTCCCCCTATAGCCCCAGCTGACCTGGAGCTCACTATGTAGACCAGGCTGGCCTCAGTCTCACAGGGATCCACCCACCTCTGCCTCCTCAGTGCTGGGATTAAAGGTGTAGGCCACCACACTTGGCCTTTAATCCCAGCACTCAGGAGGCAGAGGCAGGCAGATCTCTGTGAGTTCCAGGCCAGTCTGGTCTACACAGTGAATTCCAGGCCACCTGGGGCTACAGGGAGACCCTGTCAGAAAAAGACCAAAACAAACAAAAAAGATTTTATTTTATTTTTAATTATATGTGTGTCTATGTGTGTATGTTTGAGTGCAGGTGCCTGTGGAGGCCAGAAGAGGGTACCAGATCCTCTGGAGCTGGAGTTATAGGCAGTTGTGACTGAGCCACCTGACGTGGGTGCAGGGAACCAAACTCAGGTCCTCTGCAAGAGCAGCAAGGTTTCTTAACTGCCCAGACATCGCTCCAACCCCACACGGGGTCTTCTTTGTTTGCTTATTTTTTTGTTTTGTTTGGATTGAGCCCAGGACTGCGTGCATCCTAGTCAAGCACTCTGCCAACTGAGTTCCATCCTCAGCCCCCAAGCAGTTATTAAAATGATAATAATCTCTCATGCAGCATGTACATATCAGTCCCTACAGTGGTGTGGGCTTGAACTTTTGGGAACGCTGACTCGGTGTGTTGTGGAGCCAAGTGTAGGACCAAGCAGGACCAGAGTAGGGTGCTGTACAGCACAGCAGGGCTCAGTGACCATTTGCTTTTGTGTTTCCAAGTCTAAACCTTAAATTATAAGAAAAAAATTGGGCTGAGGTTTCTCGGAGGTCCTGGAAGTCCGTTAGGAACTCAGCCTGTGGCCTGTGTTCTCAGACCATGTTGTGAGGACGAGCCTCTCACTGTCTCATCCCAGTGGAGAGTTTGAGGCTGAAGAACTGCTCTCTAGCCCGGCCGTGGACAGCTCCCGACAGTCCCCTGCTCCTTGTTCTGTATCCCAGATTGGCCTGTTTGACCTGGAGGTAAACTGCCTCACCAAGATCCTGTTCGGTGCACTGGTGGTGGTGTCACTGGTCATGGTGGCTCTGCAGCACTTTGCTGGCCGTTGGTACCTGCAGATCATCCGCTTCCTGCTCCTGTTTTCCAACATAATCCCCATCAGGTGAGCAGAGCACACACATGCTTGGTTTGGGTGCAGTGTCTTTTTCTTGACTCACTCCAGGATCCTCATTGGTAGAGCACTTGCCTGGCATGGGCAAGGCCCTGGGTTCGATCCCTACTACTGAGGAAGAAAAAAAGGCTTTGAAAAGCCTCCTGATTAAAAAAATATATCCCCAAACCACCCAACAAATACATAGATTTACAAAATGGTTGAGAGCACTGGCTGCTCTTCCAGAGGACTTGGGTTCTGTTCCCAGCACCCACATGACATTGACAACCGCCTGTAACTCCAGTTCCAGGGAATCCGATGACCTCTTTGTGGGCATTGCATGCATGTGGTGCACTTACATACATACAGGCAAAACACTCATACACATTAAATAAAATCTTTAGGAAGCAGCAGCAGCTGAACATTGGGAAAATGCTATCCCATAACAAGGCCCTGAGTTCAAATCCCCAGCACCCACATAAAAAGCCATGTGGTACGCACCTGTAACCCCAGAGTTGGGGAGGTGGGGACAACTTCCTTTTCTGTCCTTTAAGTGACTTGTCTTCATACAAAATGGTTGTGTGGACTGTGACGTCTCCTGTCCTCGCTGATGGAGTTCTGATTCTGTGACCTTGGCCCCCACAGTTGCTCCTAGAGGGGGTGGCTCCACACAAGACAAATGCTTCTATAGCTTGTGCAGTTTATCGAACAGTATGCAGGGTCCTTCTACATGTTCTTCTGATTTCCTTCCTAGTTTGCGTGTGAACTTGGACATGGGAAAAATCGTGTATAGCTGGGTGATTCGTAGGGATTCAAAAATTCCTGGAACTGTGGTTCGGTCCAGCACAATTCCTGAACAGCTGGGCAGGATTTCTTATTTACTCACGGACAAGACAGGTGAGCACCTGGGGCTGGGGGAGGGGTGCACCTGATTGCGGTCCTGGTGAGGGGAGTTTGGTGCTCACCACAGTTTTGAGTCCTCCCTCTGGAGGTGGGGGAGGTGGCAGTGTCACCTACCTCTGGATGAAGAGTGAATGGTGGTGATGATGATGATGTCCACAGATACCTTCATGGGACTGATTGCCTGCAAAGTGCTGAACTTGGTGTTTCAAGCAGTTGCTAAATTAATTCCCACACAGCCATGTGAGACAGGAAGGATTTTACATATAGGATGAAGGGCACAGAGAGACAAAGTGCCTGTCACAGGCACAGAGTGACTGAGTTGTGTTGACCCGGGCAGTCCGGCCATGAGTACTGGTCTCCCACCTCCATACTGTCTGCCACTCCAACCCCCGCCAAGCTCAGTGGAAGGATCATGGCTTGGGGGAAGGAGACCAGGCTGTATGCTCCCCTCTCAGTTTAGTGGCTGTAGGGTAGAGGGAAGCCATTACAAAGATGCTGGCGGCTGACTGCATGTAGTTCTTTTGTTTCTGTGATAGAATACATGAGAACGGGCACTTAGAGGAGGAAGGGTTTAATTTAGGCTCTTGGGTTCAGAGGTCAGTCCATGGCCAGCTGGCTCCACTGCATATAGGCCTGTCTGGGGGAAGGAGCATCATTGTGCAAGGGTGTGATTGGGAAAGCAGCCATGAAACAGAGAGGGAGAGGGAGAGGAAGGGAGGGAGGGGGACAGGGAGACAGAGAGGGAGGAGGAGGGGGAGAGGGACAGGGAGGGAGGAAAGGGGATAGGGAGATGGAGAGGTAGGAGGAGGGGGAGAGGGAGAGGAAGGGAGGGAGGAGGATGAGAGGGAGAAAGAGAGGGAGGGGGAGAGAGAGGGAGGGAGGAGGGTCTGAGGACAGATAGGCTTTATGGAGAGAGACATATCCCCCATCATCTGTTTCCTTCAGTTAAATGTGATCTAGTTTCATTTGTGTTGCTGTAGCAAATAACCTGACAAAAAGCAACTTGGAGAAGAAAGAAGGGTTTCCTTGGCTCACAATTCCAGATCACAGTATATTACTGTGGGAGTCAAGGCAGGAACTTAGCACCACATCCATAATCAAAAGCAGAGAGGGAGGGGCTGGAGAGACTCAGCAGTTAAGAGCACTGGCTGCTCTTTGCAGAGTTCCTGGGTTCAGTTCCCAGCACCTACATGGGAGCTAACACAGGTTCTTAACTCTAGTTCCAGGGGATTCAATGCCCTCTTCTGGCCTCTGTGGGCATTGCATGCATGGGTGCACTTACATACATGCAGGTAAAACACATAACATAAAGATTAAAAAAATAAGCCGGGCATGGTAGCGTTCGCCTTTGATCCCAGCACTCGGGAGGCAGAGGCAGGTGGATCTCTGTGAGTTAGAGGCCAGCCTGATCTACATAGCAAGTTCCAGGCCAGCTGGGGTAACAGGGACACACTGTCTCAACCCTCCCCCACAAAAAAAGATAAAAAAAAAAAAAAAGAGCAGAAAAAGAGCTCTCTCTTCTCTTGTGCTGTTCAGGACCCCCTGCCTAGGAAATGATGCTGCTCACAACTGGACTAGGTCTTCATACATCAATTAACCATCAAGATAGTCCCCCACAGACATACCTACAGGCTCAATCTAGATAATTCCTCATTCAGGCTCTCTTCCCAGGTGATTCCTGGTTGTCAGGTTGACACCCTAACCAGCACACCTTCAAAAGTCATGTCCCTCAAGCCATGCAGTCCTCACCTCACAGTGTGAATGCATCTGTGCTTAACCCACTGCTGGTTAGTGCCCACATGAGCTGTCATCTCTTCACCAGCTGGGACCCCGCCCCCCAAGCCTTTATAACCATTTTATTTCAAAACCATAGCACTCACCAAATGAGTTAGCCAGGTTTCTGGATGGAGAGGAACAGGAAGTTGGAGACTTGTCAGCACTGGGTCCTCAAGATGGTCTTTGTGGGACTCTGTGATGGGGGTCATGTGACTATACTTCCTGTTTGTTTCTTCCTGCTCAGTGCAGGCTGATGGGTCTAGTGTGTGCCGTGTGCCACCCTTTCAACCAGTGGAACGAGTCAAGTGTACCAATTGATAACCCTGGAGAATTGATGTAGTCTAGTCCCCATGGCAAGTTAGGACATTTTTTCAAAAGGAGGATGGGATTCTAGGCAGACCAATCCCTGTCCTGTCTCCTCCAGCAGAGGCATACTGAGGCCAGTGACTGACTCTCAGAGGGACTGAATCCACGGCTGGTACTGAGGCCAGTGTGCAACTCTGACTCTCAGAGGACAGAGTGAATCCCAGGGATGCAGGTCAGTCACTCATCTTTTGTGCTCTAGGAACTCTGACCCAGAATGAGATGGTTTTCAAGCGGCTGCATCTGGGAACAGTGGCCTACGGCCTTGACTCTATGGATGAAGTGCAAAGCCACATCTTCAGCATTTACACCCAGGTAAAGCCTTTGATTCATCCCCTAATGAATGCCTAGCATTTTAAAAAATATTTTTTATTTTTGGATTTATTTTTATGTGTATCGGTGTTTTGCCTACATGTATTTAAGTGCACTGTGTGTGCAATACCCATGGAGATCAGAAGAGGGCGTTGAATACCCTGGAACTGCAGTTACAGTTGTTAGCTGCCACATGGGTGCTGGGAACCAGACCCAGATCCTTTACAAGAAGAGCCAGTGCTCTTAACCACCAAGCCATCTCTCCAACCCCTATACCTATGCATTTAAAACAATTAGTTAATTAAATTTTAGCCCAGGCTGACTACACACTTACTGTGTAGCTGAGGATGACCTTGAATTCCTGTTCCTCCTGTCTCTACCTCTTGAGTGTTAGAATCACCATGCCTGGTTTATGTGGTGCTGGGCATAGAACCCAGGGTTTTGTGCATGCTATACAAGCACCCTACCAACTGAATTACAGCTCCAATCTTCCTGTACATTAAAAAAAATTTTAGTGCGTGCATGTGTGTGTGTGTGTGTGCGCGCATGCGCGCACACACACACGCACACACATGTAACACCACATCCATATGGAGGTCAGAGGGTAACTTGTGCGAGTCAGTCCTCTCCTTCCTCCATGTGGGTCCTGGAGATTGAACTCAGGTCCTCAGATTTGGCAGCAAGTACTTTTGCCCTCTGAGCCATCTCACCAGCCCTGGCTCCCGTACATTTCTAAGCAGCTGTATTGCGATATAATCTATAATACCATACAGTTCACCCACTTAAAATTGATAGTCCAGTGGTTTTGTAGTGTAGTCACCCAATTTTATGTCCATCACCCCACAGACAGACCCTGTTCCTTTGGCAGTCCCTTCCCATTTCCCCCAGTCCCCACTTCCCCAAGCTCAGGGTGACCAGCATTCCTTGAGTTTGGAATGAGGCCAGTGCTTTCCCATCATCCTCATGACCAGGGCTGGTCCCTTCACTGCAGAGAGAATAGATGTTGGAAAACAACAAACAGAGGGTTATCTGCCGAATAGCTGGGGCAGAAAGGAGCTCTGGGAACCTATGAGTTGGTTATATTCTGGTCAATGGGCCTGTTTGTTTCCATTTTCCTGACTGTCAGCCAGGTTCACAAGCACTGATGGCCACCTCGTTAAGTAGTCTTGGTGTGACTGATTTCTCAGGGACAACTCGCATCTTACCTGCTTCCACTGTTTTGTTCCTATAAATTTTCCCAAATGAATCATCCTTTTTCAGTGAAGATATTATTTGTAAATATCCTAACACTCCTAACCTTGGCTCCTCACCTTGGCTACCTGTCAGATTTGCTGGTGATATTTCAGAAAGAAAGCAGAGGAGACCCAAGTGTTTTTTTTTTTTTTTTTTTTTTTTTTTTTTTTTTTTTTTTTTTTTTAAAAAAAAGGAGACAGGGTCTCCCTGTAGCCCCAGCTAGCCTGGAACTTGCTATGTAGACCAGGCTGGCCTTGAGCTCACAGAAATCCACATGCCTCTGCCTCCGGAGTGCTGGGATCAAAGGCGTGCACCACCATACCTGGCTGACACCCAAAAAGGTATTTTTATCTGGGCCTGATTCACAGATACCAGCAGAGTCTGGGCTTCTGTGTTTGAAATGTAAGACAAAAAATCGCAAATGTTCAATCATGGTAGCTCATGTCTTTAATCCTGACACTCAGGAGGCAGAGGCAGGTGGATTTCTGTGAGGTTGAGGTCAGCCTGGTCTACATAATGAGTTCCAGGCCAGCTGGGCCACAGGGAGACTCTGTTTTAAAAAATAAGCAAACAAACCAACAAACAAAAGTTAAGGCAAGGACTGGGGAGATGGATCAGTGGGCAAAAGCGCCAGCACATGGACCTGAGCTTGGATCCCTAGCACCCTCACAAAAAGCTGGGGTGGTCACACATGCCTGGAACCCCAAGTGGGGGTTTAAGGGGCTATGGAGACAGGAGGATCACTGGGGCATACTGGCTGCCAGCCTAGCTGAAAAACAGCAAGCTCAGAGTTCAGAGAGATCCTGTCCCAAGGGGACAAGGTAGAGACTGACAGGCAGGATGCCTGATGTCCTTTTTGGCCTCTGCACAGGTACACATGGGCGTGTGCACATGCACATATGTATGTACTCATGTGCACACATACACACACACACACACACACACACACACACACACAAAGGTGAGGCAAATCCCTTGGCAGTTCTGAGGTACCTGTGGAGTGGTGTTAGACTCCAATAGAGCGACTCCAAGTTTGCAGAACCTGACTAACTGTTCCCCTCTCATGCCCAGGGCAACTCAATAACTTGCTGGTACTTCATTAGGTAGCGGCTTAGATAGCATGGACCTTAGCCAAGACACGCCTTGGCCCATTTCGGTGGTATTTTTAAGAGCCTGTGGTGTTTACTGAAGCCAGCCTGTCTCAGGACATTTGTCTACTCAGCTTTTATGGTTTGTTTTTGGCCTAGCACAAAACCTCTTTGTACAGCTTTGGAAGTCAGGATCTAACATTTCCCTTCCTGAACTCTACATTCCCTCTCCTGAGCAGAAGCTCATAACTGGGTGTGCTGTCCTGTCTTGGTCTTGGGTGGAAAATGACCCAGCATTACAGGGTTAGGTCCATATGTGGCTGCATGAACTCTCTTGATAACCCCACCCCAAGGACTCTGGCCATCTTGTTCTCTGATACCTAAACACCTGTAGGGAGCAGATCACCAGATTCCTGATGAGATGTTTGAGGGCTTTTCCATGTTTCCTTGTATTTTTTTTTTCAAAAAATTTTTTATTTTTTCTTTATTAACTTTTTAAAGATTACATACAAAGCAGTGGGTCTTATTGAACATCTTTGCATACATAGGCCATTATATTTGTTTTTCTCTCTGCCGCCACCCTGCCCCGTTGCTCCCTCCTCCTATTACCTTCTCTTGTTCCTCTTTCCCTCTCCCTGTAGGTCTCTCCTCCATCCCATAATCCACTTTCTGCTTTCCTGTGTGTGTGTGTGTGTGTGTGTGTGTGTGTGTGTGTGTGTATGGAAATATAGATTTCACAAATGAGAGAAAACATGTCTTATCCTTCTGAGTCTAACTCATTTATCATTTATTTTAATGTTTTTATTTTTTATTTTTATTTTATGTGTATGCATGTATTGCCTGCATGTAGGTAGATGCACCCATGTTTTGGAATGCCTGCAGAGGTCAGAAGAGGGTGTCGGATCCCCTGGGACAGTTATTAGTTACCATGTGGGTGCTGGGATTTGAACTTGGGTCTTCTGCAAGAACAACCAGTGTTCTTAACCGCTGAGCCATCTCTCCAGCCCCATCATTTACTATTTTTGTTTTGTTTTATTATGTTTATTTATTTATGTGGCGGGAGGGCTGGGATGTGGGTGCCTGCCACAGTGTGCATATGGAGGTCAGAGACAATTTGCAGGAGTCTTTTCTCTCCTTGTGGGTCCTAGGGATCAAACTCAGCCATCAGGCTTGGTGGCAAGTGCCTTTAGTCACTGAGTCATCTTGCCAGCCCTTATTTTGCATTTTTTAATAACTGCTAAGATATAATTTATACTCCAAAAAATTTGGGCATGCTGAATGCACAGAATCAGTGGTTTTAGTGACTTTGGAGAGCTGCAGAACTGTCAGAACTGGCTTACCACACAGTGTGTTCCCACCATTTCTCTCTGTCTCTGCAATTCCTCCCACCTTTTGAGTTTAGCAGTAGGAGGTTACACTACTTTATTTTTGTTTGTTTGTTTTATTTTTCCTGAGAACAGGCTATCACTATGTAGCCCTGGCTGGCTTGGAGTTCACTGTGTAGATCAGGGGACCTCAAACTTGCTGTTATCCATCTGTCTCTCCTCCTTAGGAGTTTTTGTCTATTTTTCTTTCTGTGGGTTCTGGGGATTGAACTTGAGTCCTCAGGTTTTTAAAGTTAGCCCCTTTACCTGCTGAGTCATTCATTCTCCTGGCCTCCTTAGTCTTTAAGGTATTTATAGCCCCAAACCAGATGATGCCAGCAGAGTTGGAAGCCCTGGCTGTTGCCCCCACACCTGCTGTTTTAGCAGGTGAACCCAGTGACAGGCACCACAGGACAGAACAGAGGGGCTGTTGTAAACACAGCTGGATGAAGCGAGAAGAGGCTTGCCCTTCTGAGTACCAGTGTGAAATCTTCTGGACCCAGAGCTGTATTTATAAGATGTGCACATGGCGGAGCAAGGGAAGACTAAAGTGCGTATTTTCATGGTCGTTTTACCTCCAAAGTTCATACAAAACTGACTTCCTAAGAGTTGTGACGCTGACCTGGGGGCCCCCACTACATATATCAGATGCCTGCTTATCAGGTGCAGTCCCTGATGCATCCTGCAGAAGGAAACAGAATAGTACCATGCAGACTGTGGTTTATGAGCACTCAGGTGAGGGTATAAAGGATGTTATTTGCACTAAACCAACCTTGTAAAGAGAGAAGGTGGTTTTAAAAGATTCAGGAAGGAAAACTAGATTATTAACACAAGGCCAAACAAACAGTAGGGAGATGACTAGTGCTTCATAACACTCTACCAGCTAGAGGGACGGAAGGAGGTCTCTCTGGCTTCTATAGTAATACCTTTGCAAAAATTGAGAAATTAGAAAAACCACAACATCCAGACCTAGGTATGGTAGCGCACACCTTTAATCCCAACACTCAGGAGGCAGAGGCAAGTGGATCTCTATGCATTTGAGGCCAGCCTGATCTACATAGTGAGTTCCAGGCTAGCCAGTGTTACATAATGAGACCCTATTTCAAACAACAAAAAGCCCTAAAACAAAAACAAACAAGCCCATCAAAAAACCACCAGTGAAACCCCCAGAACATCCAACCTTTTAATTTTTTTTTCTTTTACTGTCTCCTCAGATATACTTTATCATCACTGAATTTTTTTTTAAACTATTTTGTGTGAGCCAACTGTGGGGGTCAGTTTTCTCCTTCCACATGTGGGTCCCAGGGATTGAACTCAGGTCATCTGACTTGGCAGCAAGCACCTTTACTCAGTGAACTGTCTCTCCAGCCCAATCCAACATTTTTTCTGTTTCATTTGTTTTCTGAAACAGGGTCTCACTATGCAACCCTGGCTGGCCTGACCATCCAACCTTTTGAAAAATCTATATATATTGGGGGCTCAGAGAGTAAAGTGTTCTTTGAAGTTTTAAAGGAAGACAGATTCTAACTGTGCATTAGCACCCAGGGCCCGACTCTCCCATTCTGGTGACACAGGCCTGATGTCAGGATTCTCACCATTGGCAAGTAGGGAACAGATCATTCTTTGTCACGGGGCCCCCTATGTGGCTTGGAAGGTGTCCAGCAGCCTCCCCCAGCCTCTGCTATGTGCCATCTGCCCGCATCTCCTAGTCCTCACAACTGAAAGCCTCTCCAGGTATAACTACATGAGACACAGAATCATCCCTATTGAGATCTCTTCGGTAATAAATCAAAGTTTATTAACTTTGCCACAGTCCCTGAAGACTTCTGTTAAATAGTCAGCATATTTACGCTGCCACTTCACAGCTGACACTCAGTCACTTCATTTGGAGACTGCAGCCCTGGGCCTTTGGCTGTGGTTGGTGACCCTTTAAAGGTCATGAGTCACCAGGCTGGAGCTTCTTTGTGGGGCAGGAGGTCGTGCTGCTCTAGCAGTATATCAATAGTGTATATCAATAGCAGTGTATCAACATTATATCTCTACCAACTACAGCCCTTGCGTAATATGTTTCTGTTACAAATGTCTGTGTGCATTGACACTGATTTTGTGTGTGCCCACACACGTGTATGTGTGTGATGCCAGAGATGGACTTCAGGTGTCTTCCTCAATAGCAGTGTCTCTCACTGAACCTGGAGCTCACTGATTGGCTAGGCTGGCTGGCCAGTAAACCCCAGGGATCCCCCTGTTTCCACCTCTGAAGCCCTGGGATTGCAGATGTCTAGCTTTTATGTGGGTGCTGGGGATCAAACTCAGATCCTCATGCTTGTTCAGGATGCATTTTACCCACTGAACCATCTCCCAGCCCCTACACTGAATTATAACTGCATTTAGAAAGAAAATTGGGGACTGGAGAGATGACCCAGTGGTTAAGACGCTTGCTGCTCTTCCAGAGGACCTAAGTTGAACTCCAGCTGGAGGGATCTGATACCCTCTTTTGTCCTCTGTGGGAATCTGCATGCACACGCGTGCACACATACACACAAGTGCACACATGCATACATACACACACAAAATAATAATGTAAGCTTGTTTTGTAAAGAAAGAAAATTAGGGGCTGGAGAGATGGCTCAGTGATTGAGAGTATTGACTGCTCTTGCAGAGGACCCAGTTTGGTTCCCAACACTTTACTTGATGGCTAACAATCATCTGTAACTCCAATTCCAAGGGACATAATGCCCTCTTTTGGCCTCTGTGGGCATTGCACACACATGATGCACTTACATATATGCAGACAAAACACATACAATAAAAATAAATAATACATTAAAAAAAAAGAAAATTCCAGGGTCTGGAGAGATGGCTTAGTGGTTAAGAACATTGGCTGCTCTTGCAGAGGACCTGGGATTGGTTCCCAGCACCCACATGGCAGCAAAAACTGTCTGTAATTCCAGTTCCAATGCCCTCTCTGACCTCCACGGGCACTACATGACTCAGGTGTACTTATACACATGTAGGCAATACACTCATACACATAAAATAAAAATAATAGCTGGGCGTGGTGGTGCACGCCTTTAATCCAGCACTTGGGAGGCAGAGGCAGGCAGATCTTTGTGAGTTCAAGGGCAGCCTGGTCTACATAGTGAGTTCCAGGACAGCTGGGGCTACAAAGAGACCCTGTCTCAAAAAAGGCCAAAATAATAATAATAATAATAATAATAATAATAATAAAATATTAAAAAAAGAAAGAAAACTCCCAGTGTCTCATTTTAAGTTTTGGATTCATCTTCCCTGTGGCCAGGAGTTCTGGAAACATCACTCTGCCACGGGCTACTCAGGAGAAGCTGCCTGTGATGCTGTTGGATGACTCTTCAGCCTTCTGTGATACTCCAAGTCAGGCATGTGTATACACAGGGTTTTCATGTCTCTCCCCACATTCAGCTACTGGTCTGGCTTTGCTGCTGACCTTGATGGAGCTCTTTGCCCATCTCCCTCCATGAGAGGACCAGGAAGTTCTCCCCAGGACAAAAAGAGCTGTTGCTGGCCTCTTTGAATGCCACATCTGGTTTTGTTTTCCCCTGGTATTTTTTAAGTAAGAAGAAACGTGTATAGGTTAAAGGGCCAGTGGGCGGAGGTTATAGATAAACATGGTGCTGTGTGAGGAAACTTCCATATGGGAGCTGGTGGCAGTTGGAGGGCTGGCCCAGTGGTCCGCACCCAGCCTTTGTGATTACCTTTTTTTTTTTTTTTTTTTTTTTTTTGTTCTTTTTGAGCCAGGTCCCCCCTGTAGTCCCAGCTGACCTGAACTCACTATGTAGACCAGGCTGGCCTTGAACTCACAGCAATCCGCCTGCCTCTGCCTCCCAAGTGCTGGGACTAAAGGCCTGCACCATCACACCTGGCTTATTTTTTTAGATAAAGTCTCATGCAGGGAACAGCAAGATGACTCAGAGGGAAAAGGTGTTTACCACCAAGCTTAACCACCTGAGTTCAATCCCCAGGACCCACATGGTGGAAAGAGAGAACTGATTCCCACAAACTGACGTCTGACCTCCACATACTTACCTTGGCATGTACATGTCCCCTCCAATAAATAAATGAAACAATAATAATAATTAATAATAATAATAATAGTCTCATGTAGCTTAGACTGGCATCAAACTTACTGTGTAGCTGAGGATGATCTTAAACTTCTGATCCTCCTGCCTTTACCTCTGGAGTGCTGGGATTATAGGAGTGGACCACCATACCTAATTCATGTGGTGCTGGGGATGGAACCGAGGACCTCATGCATGCTAGGCAAGTGCTCTCCCAGCTGAACCCCACCCCAACCCCTGCAAGGGAATCATTGATTAGACAATTAAGAGATGGGTTCAGTGTTCACATTTCTTCCTGAAACATCTTTCCAGGAAAGTAGGGAAGACACCAATGTAGGAAAGGAATAAATGGAGGAGGCGGCGTGAAGCCAGTCTCTGTGACGTCACCATCCTGGTCTGCTGCTCCTGCCCCCAAGCTTCCCTGACATTCCCCCCATTCTCACTCCCACCCCTCCCCCAAACACTTCCCTGATTTGAGAGGCCTCTGTGAGACTCTGCCTGCTTCTCTCAGCCTGGCTTGGGAGTTGTTCACTGGGCACACAAACCCTGCAGCTTGGGGCCAGCCTTCATCAGGAACCTGGCTTCTGTGCACACAAGATCCAGTTGCTTTCAGAGTCTCTCGCTTTACCTACTGAGTTAGCCAGGTGACCCTAAATTCTATTGCTGCTTTCCAAACTCCAGAAGTTGATGGACAAGATGGAGGAGATGCTCAGCTCAGCTTTTTGCTACAGCCTGAGGTTCCACTCACCAGCTACAGCTGTTCCCTTGTCAGAGGTCTCACCATTGACCCTGATCCTAAATAATGATCAAGTCCAGGTGCTGAGGAGTGTGGGCAAACCGAAAACATGCAGCTCCGTCGTGTGCATTTACGTAGATCATAAATTACAGACCAACAGAAAGTGGTTCTAGATAAAGTACTGCCAGGAGAGGGAACTTTCTGTAAGCCTTCAGATCTTGCATACTTGTAGATTCTTCATAATTAGAAGCACTGGGTAAATGAGCCTTGAGTTCTGACTCCTTACTCTAATTATTGTCACCATGCTGTGCCCTTTGACCTGGAAGTGAAACTCGTGTGCTCTTGACACCAGAGGTTAACAGAGCCGGAAGCCAGAGCTCTGGGTCCCCACAGTGACCAGAATAATTTAGTAATTGTTTAATTACCTGAGGAGTCTAATGTCACTACTAAAAATAGCATTAAAAAATGAACACCATTTTCTCGTGTCTCAGGGCCATCTGTTCTCTATTTGGGTCAACTGTGTGTCATGGGTGTGAAGATCCATTCTTGCTAAATCTTCACATGGCTTCCTGTGGGGTAAATATGCTTCTAATGAAATGTAGAATTCAGGAACTCCACAAACATTTCTAGCTTCCGGATTCAAGTTGTTGCAGTGACTTTTTATCCAAAACCATGATTTATGGTATGCAATTCAGTTCTGGTGATTTGGTGTTTATTATTTTTACATTTATTTACTTCTGGTGCACACATGTGCTATAGCATGTATGGTGGTCAGAGGACAAATTGCAGGAGTGGGTTCTCACCTTCTACCATGTGGAACCTGGGCCTTGAACTCAGGTCATCAGGCTTGGCATCAAGCATCTTTACCTACCTAAGCCGTCTTGCTGGCCTTTAATATTTATTTCTCTTAAAAGTGTATTTCTTCATTAATAAGGGAGCTATGGATAAAAATGGGGTTTTGGTGGGGGTTATACAAGGAGCCTTGGGGATAAAGGGGAAGAAGGAGCTCAAGAGAGGTGGGACCATAGGAGAAGGGTATTATTAAGGGAGAAATAGGAAAAATGAGGGCACTTTAAGTGGGGAAACCACGGTGAAAGGGTTAGACAATGCGAGCCATAAATAATGCCTAGCTAGTTTTAAAAAAACTAGAGGGAAGTGGGCGTGGTGGTGCACGCCTTTAATCCCAGCACTTGGGAGGCAGAGGCAGGCGGATCTTTTTGAGTTCAAGGCCAGCCTGGTCTACATAGTGAGTTCCAGGACAGCTGGGGCTACGGGGAAACCCTGTCTCAAAAAGACCAAAAAAAAGAAAGAAACCCAGAGGGAACCATATTAATCAAACAACCTACTGACAAATTATATATACAACTAGCTCAAGGAATATAATACATGTTCAGGCAAGGTTTATCTGAGAATGTTTGGTCTTTGCCCAAGCTTTACCTACATAGCACATAGTAATTAAAAGTACCAGACTGGTGGAACTAACCTTTTTGGATGTCTAGCAGCCATACTTTGAGGCCTATACTAAATTCGGTCAGAGGGACATAAAGGACAGTTTTTGCTCCTTGCCCTCCTAGGTCAACTAAGCTCCAGGGGACTATGAGCATCTCTCAAAATGTCCTTATGTAACTGTGGTGCATCACATGTCCTCTTGATCAAGGAGGCCATGGAGACCCCACCAGATGGACTTGAACCAGTGTCCAGTTTAAAAAGACGAGGGTCAACACAGAGGAAACATTTCCTCCATGCTTCCAAGTGAAGCCAACCACAGTTGAGTAGTACCTTTGACTTATAAGTGAAACTGGTAAAAGAAAGGAGCCAGGGCCTCTTCCCAAGCCCATGTGACCGCCTGAGGAACAGATCCTCAAACGACCTTAAGAGTGAAAATAAATTGGTTTATCTGGGCCAACTGTATGGTCTTAAATGCCCAAAAGGAAAGTGTAACCAAAGATTAATGGAATCAGTATAACTCTTTAAGAGTCCAGTGTATAGCTAAAGGCTACATAACAAGAAACAATGCTTGACAGAAGATACCTTCCTTTGAGTTGTTGGCCAGGGTGGCCCAAAAGACTCCCAGACGGTAACCCAGCATAGAACTGGGAAAATGAACAGCAGACCCCAATCTTATCTAAAGGAATATTGGCAACTGATTGCTGCTAGATGAGGAAGAGCTGATCTTCCTAAAACAAGGATCTCTAGATAGGCTGACTAGATTCAGCAGACAGACAAGCACTGGAGAATGGATAGGGGTGTCAACAACACAGTGGATAGTAACAGGGATGACAGATGGGCTCCAGTGTGTGGGAGGGGGGAGGCTATGGGAGGGGGCCATTTGGGAAATGGGTATATAGATGAATAAGACTGTGTGGGATGCTCTGTATGATAAACATAAAAAAACAACAAATTTTTTAAAAAGATGTATTTGAGGAGGAAACTTAAAAATGTACTTCATGTTAAATAGTAGACGTGATAAACATTACCAGTGAAATCTACCTGATGACTTTATATCAATACTCAGGTACTAAGGATCAGAGTGTAACTTACTGTGACTAGTAATAATCAGACATATAGAGATTAAAGACACATGTGCAAGCATCTAAATGTTAGTAACATTAAGAATGTAGGAAACAGCATATTTTAAAACAAAATAGAGATCTTCTTTAAAGGGTTAAAACTCATTCAATTTTATGTCTTACATGGTTTATACTGAGGTCAATATTGTATAACTGTATTAATTGAACTGTGAACCTAAAAATTTACAGCCACTTTTGAAAGAGATGTATCCTTCCTCTGGAGTGTGTTACTGAATATGTTAAAGCTGTAAT
>NW_008340140.1:4618983-4619646 GCF_000622305.1 Nannospalax galili
GTTTAACCTTTAAAAAAGATCTCCATTTCATTATTAAAATACACAGTTTCATACAGAAAAATTCATTTTCAATGCAATTGACATCAAGATGTTTGAAAATGCGTTTCTAATCCCTATATATCTGATTATTACTAGTGACAGTCAGTTACTTTCTGAGCTCCTTGGCATCTGAGCATGGATATAAAGTCATCAGGTAGATTTCAATAGTAATGTTTTTCACATCTAATTATTAAGGAGCAAATTTTTATGCTTTGAAGAATTATTTATTTTTTTAAAAAATTTATTTATACATCCACTTCCCAGGTAGCACCCTCCCATAGCCTTCCTCCCCCAACTAGAGCCATTATACTCTGATATCCCAGCTACTGTCTGCTGTGTCGTCGGCACCCCCAGCCATTCCCCATTACTTGCCGTTCTTGTGAATTTGGTCAGCCTATCTAGAGGTCTTTGTTTTAGGAGGGTCAGCTGTTCCTCATCTAGCAGTAATCAGTTGTCAATATTCCTTTGGATAAGATTGGGGTCTGCTGTTCAATTTCCCAGTTCTATGCTGGGTTACTATCTGGGAATCCCTTTGGCCACCCTGGCCAACAACTCAAAAGAAGGTATCTCCTATCTGGCATTGCTGCTTGTTATGTAGCCTTTAGCTATGCATATGGACTCTTA
>NW_008340140.1:4621695-4622297 GCF_000622305.1 Nannospalax galili
CACCATTTGCTTAACATGCTGTTTTTCCTCCAGTTAGTGTTCTTGGCCCCTTTGTCAAATATCAGGTGGCTGAAATTGCATTTACTCATATTTGGGTCTTCAATTTTGTTTCATTGATCTATGGGTCTATTTTTGTGCCAGTACCATGTTGTTTTTATGACTATAGCTCTGTAATACAGCTTAAAATCTGGTATAGATTCCTCTTAGTGCTGCCTGGCATTCCTCTTAGTGCTCAGGGTTGTTTTGGCTATCTGAGGTCTTTTGTGCTTCCATATGAATCTTAGGATAGTTTTTTCCAATTCTGTGAAAAATGTCATGGGGATTTTGATTGGCGTTGCGTTGAATCCATATATATGACTTTTGGTAGGATGGTCATTTTCACAATATTAATTCTTCCAATCCATGAGCACGGGAGGTCCTTCCATCTTCTGATGTCTTCGTTAATTTCTTTCTTTAGAGATTTAAAAATTTCATTGTAGAGCTCTTTAATGTCTTTGGTCAGGTTTATTCCGAGATCTTTTGGTTTTTTTTGCAGCTATTGTGAAGGGGAGTGTTTGTTTCCATGTGCTCTTTCTCTGATTGCTTGTTATTGGTATATAGAA
>NW_008340140.1:4623177-4624556 GCF_000622305.1 Nannospalax galili
TTGCATTGTGGTCTGATAGAATGCATGGGATTATTTCAATCTTTTTGTATTTGTTGTGGTTTATTTTGTGCCCCAGTATATGGTCGATTTTGGAGAAGGTTCCATGGGGTGCTGACTAGAAAGTACCTCCTTGGTGCTTGGGTGTAATACTTGGTAGATGTCTGTTAAGTCCATTTGATATATGGTATTGATTAATTCAGATGTCTCTCTACTAACTCTTTACCCTGTTGACCTATCTAATGGAGACAATGGGGTACTGAAGTCACCTACTATGAATGAGTTGGGGTTAATCTGGGTCTTAAAGTCCCATAGTATTGTTTTTATGAAGTTGGGTGCACCAGAGTTTGGTTCATGATTGTTATATCTTCTTGATTCATTGTTCCTTTGATCAAAATGAAGTGGCCCTCTTTGTCTCTTCTGGTTAGTTTTAGTTTAAAGTCTATTTTGTCAGATATTAGAATTGCTACACCTGCTTTTTTCTTGGTGCCATTTTCTTGGAATATTTTTTTCCATCTTTCACTTTGCGATAGTGTCTGTCCTTGAAAGTGAGATGAGTTTCTTGCAGACAACAAAAAGATGGGTTTTGTTTCTTAATCCATTCACATAGTCTGTGTCTTTTGACTGAGGAGTTCAGTCCGTTAATATTTAAAGTTATTAATGAAAGATGGGTATTGAATCCTGTCATTTTTATTTCTGTTTACATTGTTGATATAGCTGTACTTTCCCACAGTTATACCTTCACTGGATTTCTTTTTGCAACCCCTTGGGTATAGTCATTCCTTTCTTCAGCTCTTTGTATTATTTCAAGAATTCTCTGAGTGGCTGGTTTTGTGGACATGAATTCTTTCAGTCTATGTCATGGAAGATTTTTCTTTCCCATTAGACTATGATGGATAGTTTTGATGGATAAAGTATTCAGTGTTGGCATCCATGGACATTTAGAAAATGGGGTACTTTGGTCCAGGTGCTACTGGCTTTCATAGAAAAAAAATTTGCACTGAAAAGTCAGCTGTAATCCTAATGGGTTTTCCTTTATATGTGACTTCTTGTTCCTCTTTTGCAGCTTTCAGAATTGTCACTTTGTTCTGTATGTTTAGTGCTTTTACTATGATATGCTGTGGAGAGTTTCTTTTCTGGCCCTGTCTGTTTGGTGTTCTATACACTTCTTGTATTTGTATGGGCATGTCTTTCTTTAATTTTGGGAAATATTCTTCCATGATTCTGTTGAAGACCTGGTCCATGCCATTATCTTGGGGTTCTTCTCCTTCCTGTATGCTTGTGATTCATAAGTTTGGTCTTTTTATGGAATCACACATTTCCTGCATATTCCATTCTTGTGATTTCTTAAATTTTTCATAATCTTTGCTTGAGTGGTCTAG
>NW_008340140.1:4624631-4626733 GCF_000622305.1 Nannospalax galili
CCACTTCCTTCTTCATTTCAGTCTGAGTAGTCTTCAATATTTCTAACTCTTTTCTGAATTCATTCAGAAGTTTATCCCTATCTTCCTTCGGTTCTTTGATTTCTTTTTTTGTGTGTTCTTTAAATTCACTGAATTCATCATGTTTATAATTGTTCTTTTGAATTCCATGCCCTGCATTATCTCTAGGGGTTCTCATTGTACTCCTCTAGAAGACTATTGGTATTTGGTGGGGATATGTTATTTTGGTTTTTCATGTTATTATTTTTCTCTATGATTTTGACATGTGAATTTCTTTTGCAGTTTCTGATTCTTGTGTGACACTCAGGACTTCGAGTTTAGGTCTGCTTCTTTTTGTGAACTTTATGTGTCTTTGTGTTTTACTTTTTGGGCATGAAAAGCTGGTTTGTCTGGCTTCTGGTTCTCTCTTTTGATTTTATATTGGAGTGGCTGGATTGCTTTTGTCTTCAGGAGTTCCCACAGAGGCCCAGTTTAGATGAGGGTCAGATGTTTTCAGCCTTTCTCTTAAGGTCTGGATCCCTCCAGGAACGATTTTGTCCTCAGGAATTTGGGGGTTGGACTGACCTGGGAGCCTGGCCCAGGAATGATGCTGGTCTAGGGCAGCTGGTGGCCATGCCACCCAGAGATGCAAAGGCAGATGGGGCAGGAAGAGGCCCCAAGGACTCTTGGGGACTGCACTGAGGAGCTGGGTTGGTCTGGATACAAAGGATCAGAAAGAGGAAAGGTCAGTCCCAGAAAGAGGCACCATGTTGGTCTGGATGAAAAGGATCAGGAAGCAGTATTGGTTCCCCAGGTATCTGGGGCCCCAAGGAATGGGACAGGACCCAAATTAGGAGAGACCAGCAGGGGAGATGGGAGGGTGAATGAGGCTGGGGGTGTCAAGGCGCAGAGGGTGCGATGGACTTACCCCGGAGAGAGGCCTGTGGGTAGGCAAAACAGTATATTTTAAAATGAAATAGAAGCCAGGCATGGTGGCGAATGCCTGTAGTCCCAGCACTCAGGAGGCAGAGGCAGGTGAATCTCTGTGAGTTTGAGGCCATCCTGGTCTACATAGTGAGTTCCAGGCCAGCTGGGGCTACAGGGAGATCCTGTCTCAAAAAGAACAAAAAAAGAGATATTTTTTAAAAGTTAAAACCTCATTGAATTTTTTTTAAATTAAAAAAAAATTTTTAGAAGAAGCATTGCATTACAGCTTTACCATATTCATTAACAGTTTCCAGAGCAAAGATACATCTCTTTCAAAAGTGGCTATAAAATTTTTAGGTTCGCTGTTGAATTAATACAGTTATACAATATTGAACTCAGTATAAGCCCTGTAAGATATAAAATTGAATGAGGGTTTTTTTTTTTTTTTTGGTCTTTTTGAGACAGGGTCTCCCTGTAGCCCCAGCTGGCCTGGAACTTACTATGTAGACCAGGCTGGCCTCGAACTCACAGAGATCCGTCTGCCTCAGCCTCCCAAGTGCTGGGATTAAAGTTGTATGCCACCATGCCCGGTTGAATGAGTTTTTAACCTTTAAAAAGATTCCATTTCATTTTAAAATACTGTTTCTTACGGGAAGACTCATTGTTTTTGCTCGTAACACTGAGATGTTGGTGTATGCATCTCTAATCTGTACGTATCTGATTATTACTAGTCATAATTGGTTGCTCTTGGATCCTTGGCACCTGTGTATGTCTATAAAGTCATCGGGTAGATTTCAGTGGGAATGTTTATCACCTCTACTCATTAACATGGAGTAAATTTTTATGCTTCCTCCTCAAATATAACTCATTTAAAAAAATTCGTTGATTTTTTTTTGTGTGTGTGTATATCACGCAGAACATCCCAAACCATCTCATTCAACTGTACACCCACTTCCCATATGGCACCCCATAGCCTCCTTCCCCCCACTAGAGCCCTTATACCCTGTTATCCCTGCTACTGTCCACTGTGATGTCATCACCCCCAGCCGGTCCCCACTACTTGTCCATCTGGTGAATCTAGTCAGCCTATCTAGAGGTCTTTGTTTTAGGAGGGTCAGCTGTTCCTTTTCTAGCAGTAATCAGTTGTCAATATTCCTTTGGATAAGATTGGGGTCTGC
>NW_008340140.1:4626911-4720180 GCF_000622305.1 Nannospalax galili
TTGGGTGTTGTGTTAGTCACTTTTCTGTTGCTGTGATAGAAACACTGACCGAAGCAATTTATAGAAGGTAGAATTTATTTGAGCTTAGGGTTCCAGGGGAATTACAGTCCATCTTGGCGGGGAGGCATGGTGGGAGAAGTGGCTGGAGAAGAGAAGTGGAAGCTAAGCTCTACATCTTCCAGCAGATACAGGAAGCAAGAGAGAGCAACTGGTGATCTGGCAAGGCTTAAGAACTCTGTAAGCCCACCCCCTGTGACGTACTTCCTCCAGAATAGCCATACCTTCTAAAACCTCCCAAAACAGTACTATCATCTGGGGACAAAATGTCCAAACACTTGGGGGACATTTTCACTCAAACCATCACAGATGTTTAAGGTCATACAGTTGGCCCAGATAAACCAATTTATTTTTACACTTAAGGCTGTTTGAGGATCTGTTCCTCAGGCAGTCACATGGGCTTGGGAGGAGCCCTGGCTCCTTTCTTTTACCAGTTCTGCCTATGTGAAGATAAGTCAAAGGTCCTGCTTGACCATGCCTGGCTTTGCTTGGAAGTATGGAAAAAATGATTTCTCTGTGTTGACCCTCCTCTTTGTAGACTGGACACTGGTTCAAGTCCATCTCATGGGATCTCCTTGGCCTCCTTGATCAAGAGGACAGGTGACCCACCACAATTACAGGACATTTTGAGAGATGCTCATAGTCCCCTGGAACTAGTTGACCTAGGACAGCAAGGAGCAAAAACTGTCCTTTATGTCCCTCTGACCAAATTAGTATAGGCCTCAAAGTATGTCTGTTAAACATTTAAGAAGGTTAGTTCCACCAGTCTGGAACTTTTTTTGTTTTTTTATTTTTTTATTTTTTTTGTCTTTTTGAGACGGGGTCTCCCTGTAGCCCCAGATGTCCTGGAACTCACTATGTAGACCAGGCTGCCTTGAACTCACAAAGATCCGCCTGCCTCTGCCTCCCAAGTGCTGGGATTAAAGGCGTGCACCACCACACCCGGCTGGAACTTTTAATTAGTGTGTACCATGTAGATAAATCTTGGGCAAAGACCAATTGTTCTCAATAAACCTTGCCTAGACATATATTTCTTGGTCTGGTATGTATAATTTGTCAGTAGGTTGTTGGACTAATATGGTTCCCTCTGGTTTTTAAAACTTGCTAGGCATTATTTATCTCTCATATTGTCTAACCCCTCCATCATGGTTTCCCCAATTGAGGCGCCCCCATTTTTCCCCTTTCTCCCTTACTAATACCCTTCTCCTATGGTCCTACCTCTCTTGAGGTAGGTGCCTACAACACAGCGGACAGTAGCAGGGATAACAGAGTATAAGGGCTCTAGTCGGGGGAGGGAGGCTATGGGAGGGTGCCATCTGGGAAATGGGTGTATAGTTGAGTAAGATGGTTTGGGATGTTCTGTACGACATACACACAAAAAAAGTCAACAAATTTTAAAAAATGAATTATATTTGAGGAGGAAGCATAAAAATTTATAGCATATTAATTAGTAGAGGTGATAAACATTACCATTGAAATCTTGAAAGAGATGCATCTTTGCTCTGGAAGTTATTATTGAATATGTTAATGCTGCAATTAAATGCTTCTTCTAATCATGTGGTTATTAAATTAAAAAAAAGTGTTGAGTAAAGTCTAAGAAATAAAAACAGAAAAACAAAACAAAAACCCCCAAAATTTAAAAATTAAAAAAAGATTTTTAGGAACAAAATTTATTTCTTCTTCATGTTAGCTGAGAGCTCCCCACTCTACTTCAGGAATTGTTTGTTTTTTAAATTTTTATTTATTTTATTTCTTATGTTTTTGAGTGTTTTCCCACATGTGTGTAAGTGCACCATGTGCATGCAATGCCCATAAGAAGTGAGAAGAGGGCATCGGATCCCCTGGTACAAGAATTACAGATGGTTGGGAGCTGCCATGTGGGTGCTGGGAACTGAACCGGGTCCTCTGCAAGAGCAGCCAGTGCTCTTAACCGCTGAACCATCTCTCCAGCCCCTCTTTTCTGATCTTTTCTTTTAGTACTAGGAATTGAATGAACCCAGAGGCTCGAGCACAGATAAACCATCAGTCATGCATGCTGACTGTGACAGTGCCCAGACTCTTTCTCTCTGCTTAGCCCCTCTACCTTTTTTTCTTTCCCATAGCAATCCCAGGAACCACCAGCTCAGAAGGGTCCCACGGTTACCACCAAGGTGCGGCGGACCATGAGCAGCCGTGTACATGAGGCCGTAAAGGCCATCGCGCTCTGCCACAATGTGACACCCGTGTACGAGTCCAATGGTGTGACGGATCAGGCTGAGGCTGAGAAGCAATATGAAGACTCATGTCGTGTGTACCAGGCGTCCAGCCCAGATGAGGTAACCTGGACTGGGCACAGCTGTGTTACCTCCTTGATCCCTGGATTCAGTGAGGGTCAGACATCATGGGCTTTGTGGTACTGTCTCTCCACATTCTGGGCATTTCCCCTGTCCCTCCCGCTTGCCTACAAAACTTGGGTTCTGATTATAGAATCATTTTTTTGTTTTGTTTTGTATGGTTTTTGTTTTTTGAGGCAGTGTCTCATATGATCAGAGTTGGTGGCCTGAAAGTGTTAGGGCCCTGTGGCACAGTGAGAGCCTTGCTGAGCTCATGGGTAGGAGGACACCAGGATATCTCCTATCAGCCTTCTTTTGGAGGCCATGGAATTTGTCACCTGGGGGAGAGTCCTCTTTCCAGTTTTTGTGGTATTGTGAGGCGACTCAAGCCATAAAGGCATTTGTCCATCTGTGGCCAGTGACATCTAAGACAGGCTTAAAAAAATTTTTTTTTGGATTTATTTATTTATATTTCAAGTGTATGAATGTTTTGCTTGCCTTTATGTAAGTGCACCTGTGTGTGCAATGCCCACGGAAGCCAGAAGAGGGCATCGGATCCTCTGGAACTGGAGTTACTCAGATGTCTGTTAGCTACCATGTGGGTGCTGGGAACTGAACCTGGGTCCTCCGAAAGAGCACCCAATTCTCCTAACTGCTGAGCCATCTTTCCAGCCCCCTAGCCAGGCTTTTTAGGAATGAAAAAAAATCACTGTTCCCAACTTCTGAGCTGGGGATCCTGTGTGAATGGGGGGGGGGCACTGGCATTGCTTTGTCTCTGCTCATCCCACTGCATCTAACCATGCACCATCACTGCTCATCATGTCTAATTCACCACATCTTGTTTTCATCGGGAATGGAAGCAGGGCCTCCCAGGGTCTGGGGTGTGAGGGAGGACTGTGCTCTTGGTAGTTACTGATGGGGGACTGCAGCCTGTGGGCCTGTGATGGCATCGGACTTTGAGATGCTGACCAGCCGCCTGGCACCTTGGCATCATGCTCCAGCTGGCTGTGGAGATGCATCCCTGCAGATCTTCCAGCCCTCCCACAGCCCTTTCTCTGCAGAACCTTGATATGTTGGTTGTAGGGCTGTGGAAGGATTGTCGGTTGGGTAAATCTTCTTTGGGGATGCTTCATGCTCCAGAGTTTCTCCTCTCCACAGGGGAAGAGGCTTCATCTCATTCACCCATTGGTTGCACTTGGATGCAGATTTGTCATATTTTTCAAAGACTGATTTGTTATAGAAAACAACAAAAGAGATGACTTATTTTAATGTCTCCGGAGTCTTCCCACAGGCCAGGGTGACCTTATACTTAAAAAGTTTTAAGATTACATTTACTTTGTGTGCATGTTTTAAAATTACATTTACTTTGTGTGTGTGTGTGTGTATACATGCATGTGCCAGGGTACACAGATGGAGGTCAGAGGTCAACTTGCCATAGCTGCTTCTTTCTTTCTATGTGGGTTCTGGGGATTGAACTCAGGTTGTCAGGCTTCGCAGAAAGCACCTTTACCTGCTGAGCCACCACACACACACACACACACACACACACACACACAAATACACCCCCCCCCTTTTTCCCTTTTTCTTTTCTTTCTTTCTTTGTTTTTTACAAATAGGATTTTTTATTTGTCACTATTAAAAATCTGAATTTTAAACAGATTCTTGGACTGGTGGTTCATATCCATCAGCTCGTTCAACTTTGGCTCCTGTCTCATCACCAGCTGCTTTTCCAGAATGACTACCTTCACCACGAAGCTCCATGAGTTTTCCCAATTCAATTCAAACTTGGGCTTCTTCAGCATTTTTACTTTACTAATGAAGACTTCATGCAGAGGATAAATAGACTGGCAAGTCTTTTCTATGTCTTTTCCAATGCTGTCTGGAATCAGTTTATTAACCACTTCTTTCAAATCCTTTGTCTGCACCTCTCAGGTCATGATCTCCATCAATTTCTTCCAGATCTGACCTACCTGTTGGTGCTGTGCATAGGAGGTCTTTTGTGTCTGGTTGTTTCGTTTTTTTAGTAAAAACAACACAGAACAAGCGAAGCAAGTAACCATCAACTGTCTAGATGTCAACATGAGCTTCAGTCATCGTCTGCCATTTTTTGACCATGGAACACATTTTGTCCCGGGTAAGATCCATGCCATGGAAGTTAGACAGTTTTTGCCCTGAACATCCTCAGTAATGAGCTTGAACTTTCTAGATGCAGCTTCATCATTCTGTAGATCAGCAAGGCTCACTTCAAACACACGACCCTTGAGGCCATCAGATGCGATTTTGGTTCCTTGAGTCCTTGTCACTAGTGTTTTTCCGATATTTCTAATGTTGAACATAGCTGGAGCTTTCACATCATACCAATCCATAGAAAGTGGATCAACTAGTTTCTTCTTGGCTCCCTTCTCACTGCCTTTTGTCAGGTACTTGTTCTTCCCTACCGCAATGGTGTCTCACTGAGAGCCAAAAGGCTCACCCCTTTTTCTAATTAAAAATGTTACTAGTGTGTGTATATGTGAATGTGGGCACGTGTGTGCCACAGCACACATGTGGAGGTTAGAAGACAATTTTCGGGAGTTGCTTCTCTCCTTCCATGGTGGCTTCTTGGTCATCATCTCATTGAACTCAGGTCATCAGGCTTTGTAGCAAGTACTTCTATCCGCTGAGCCATCTCAGTGGCCCCCTTATACCTTATTTTTGTTGTTGTTGTTGTTGTTTTGAGACAGGATCTGGCTGACCTGGAACTGGCTGTGTAAACCAGGCTGGCCTCATACTCAGAGATCCATCTGCCACTGCCTCTGCCTCTGGAGTGCTGGAATTAAAGGCATGCACCATCACTCCCAGCCCTCTTACATTTTTTATTTACTTATTTATTTACTTTTATTTTATGTGTATGAGTGTATTGTCTGCACGTATGTAAGTGCACCTGTGTCATGAAGTGCCTGTGGAGGTCAGAAGAGGGCGTCATATCCCCTGGAACTGGAGTTATGGATGGCTGTTAGCCGCTATGTGGGTGCTGGGAACTGAACCTGGGTCCTTTGCAAGAGCAACCAGTGCTCTTAACTGCTGAGCCACCTCTCCAGCTCCATGGCTCACACTTCTAATCTCACTACTTAGGAGGTGGAGGCAAGAGGATCAGAAGTTCAAGGGCATCCTTGACTACATAGCAAGCTACAGGTTGTGCCCAGCCTAGACCGCATGAGACCCTGTCTCATAAATAAATAAATAAATAAGTAAATAATAAATTATTAATTAATAAAATAAAACAAAACATGTGCTGGAAGTAGGATGTAGCTCAGGTGGTAGAGTGCTTGCCGAGCATGTATGAAGCTTTGGGTTCCATGCTCAGCACTGCATAAACTGGACGTGGTGGTACATACCTGGAATCCCAGCCCTCAGGAGGTGGGAGCAGGCAAATCAGAAGTTCAAGATCATCCTCAACTACATA
Organism: Nannospalax galili; assembly: GCF_000622305.1. Lineage (NCBI taxonomy): Eukaryota > Metazoa > Chordata > Mammalia > Rodentia > Spalacidae > Nannospalax > Nannospalax galili. The sequence goes on from NW_008340140.1 coordinate 4,632,726, forward strand.
CAAGTTCAAAGGCAGCCTACATGACATGAGACCCTGTCTCAAAGAAAAGCCCTTTTGGGGGAGGTTGCTGGAGATCAGACACAGGGTCTCATGTATGCTGGCAAACACTCCTCTGCTGAACTGCATCCCCACCTTGCTTTATTGAGAGTCTCACTGTGTAGTTCCAGGCTGACCTTGAACCTGTTTCAGCTTCCTGGGTGCTGGAATTAGAAGCCTGTACCACCACACCTGGCTCTTTGTTAAGGTTTTAAAATCACAAGTCCCAATGTCTTTACTACAGAAAAAATAGCCATTGTAGACTGCAAAAGTTGATACAAGTAACCTGAAGTTAATCTGCAGTCTGTGGCTAGGGATATAGCTCAGTTGCATGCATGAGGTTGTATGAATTTGACCCCTAGTACTACACAATAACACTGAAACCAAAACCCTACAATTCTTACCACCTATCAGTTGTTCTTGTTTATGTTCTGGAGGGATCTTTCCAGATTTTCCTTAATCTACACATACATACAAACAAGTCCAGATACAGTGTAGACTCATTGTGGTACGTATCTTTACGAAGCAGGATGGTTGGGCTGGTAAGATGGCTCAGCAGGTAAAGGCGCTGGCTGCCAAGCCTAATGACCTGAGTTTGATCCCTGGGACCCACATGATAGAAGGAGAGAACCAATGCCTGCAAGTTGTCCTCTGACCCCCACATGAGCACCATGGCATGCATGTGCTCACACACATACATATGTGCAGACATAAATGTAATTTTAAAAAGCGGGAAGACGAGTTAAATCAAGAATCTTTAGAAAGTCGTAATGCTTTTGTATTCCTGTAGGATTAATGTATGGGTGTTTATATGTGGGCATGAGTTCCTATATGTGTACTTACATTCATGGACATGAGTGCACATATGATATATGTATACGTATGGACATGTATGTGTATGAGTGAAAGTTCCATGTGCTCTATCTCCATTACCCAGATCTTAGGATCCTTCCCTTAGAATGAGTATGTTGCTCCTGGAGTCCACAGTGGCCTTGGACTGGCCCACTTGCATGTGGCCACAGATAGCTGGGTAGGGAGCTAGAACATAGACATCTCCCCCAGAGGATGGGACAACCTGTGGAGGGTGAATATCTGCTATTCTCTGGAGTGTCCTGGTCCTCCCTCACTGCAGAAGGGGCTGTGGAAAGCACAGCAAGGATCAGTCTGTCTAGAGGTCAAGTTCTGCAAGGGTCAGACAGTCTGGAAGTCAAGTTAGCAAGGATCAGGCACTCATCCAGAAGGGGGCTGTGGAAAGGCACAGCAAGGATCAGTCCAGTCTAAGAGGTCACGTTCAGCTTTTGCAGCAGAGGTTTAAAAGAGCAAGGGAAAGCCATCCCTCATCCCCAGACTCAGAGAAGATCTCAAGTGACATTTGTGTATTTTCCCTTTTTTTCTGTGCATGCAACTTAAATACACTTGAGCATTTGTAACCTGTGATCTGAATCTATGTGTGTGTGTGTGTGTGTGTGTGTGTGTGTGCATATGCATGTGTGTACATGGATGAGAGTGTATGTACATGTACATTCGAGGGTGATGTATGTGTTCATAGTGTATACACATGTTTGCATGGATGAGTGTTGCTAAAAATTACAACTGGGAGGTGCACATGGCATCTGGCCCCCTCCTCCCACTGTCCTTACGACAACAAGAAGTATGAATTCTCCAAAATCTCAGTTTGGAAAATCCTAATGAGCTTATTGGGCTTGCTAACAGAGCAGGGGCTCGGGGGGGTTACTTACAGAAGAGTGGGTGCCCCCCATTTAAGGCTGCGCTGGAAAGTCCACACCCAAACATAGATCCTGTGTGGTCCCAACAGCCGCACAAAATGTGGAGAGGCATGCCTCATGGCCTTCTTGGCTTCTATATCCTTAGCCCCTCCCCCTTGTGCGGCTGAGGTGGACTCATTGGGCGGGAGGGGTGACTGACTCCCCCGACCCTCCTTTTGACCAAGCTTGGGGAGGAGCTATGACTATAGTTTGCTGGTTTAGTATTCGGAGGATACTTCTAGGTAACACCATGTGAGGGTGGTATACATGTGCACATGTGAAGGTGCCATGTGTGTGTTACATATGTGTGTGTACATGTATGAGTGAGGGTGGTGAATATACACATGTATGTACATGTATGCATGAGGGTGGTATATGTGTGTATGGTATATACACATGTGTTTACGTGTGAGGATGGTATATGTGCATATGATGTGTGTGTGTGTGTGTGTATGTGTGTGTGCACATGCACGGGTGCAGCACCTGTGCATGCATTTCCCAGGAGACTGTCAGGTGTCCTACTCTGTCACTCTCCACCTTATTTCTTTGAGGCAGGATCTCTCACTGAACACAGGGTCACACACCTGGTGCTAGGCTGTGACACCAAGCCCCCATGATCCTCTTGTCTCGGCCCCAACAATGCTGGGATTACAGGGCCCTCTCACTCCCCACCTTACTCCTTTGAGAGAAGCTCTCTCACTGAACCCAGAGCTAGGGTGGTAGACAGCAGGGCATAGTGAGCCTCTCATTTCTGCCTGCCACAGTGCTGGGGCTCCAGGTGCGTGTGCATTCGACCATGCCCAGCTTTTTATCTGGGTTTTGGGGATGTGAACTCAGGTCCTCATGTTTGCACAACAAGCAATCTTACCCACTGAGCCATCTCCTCAGTCCCCTGAATTCTGAATCTTTAAATGCTTCAAGATCCACAACCTTAGGAGCACTGATGGAGGTCACAGTGGAGAATTTCACACCAGGCCTCATGGGAGGGTTCAGCATCAAAATGAAGGTGCCCTAAACACTATAAAGTTATCTTTGGGCCACATGTAGAAGGCATGTGTGAAAGATGAGTGAATGTTGATTTACACATGAATCCTGTTCCCAAGATGTCTCAATACATATATGTATATATATGCCAAATCCCTAAACCTGAAATCCAAAGCTCTTCTGGTCCCAGGGACTCTGGGTGAGGTTCACTCCACCTGAGTTCACATCACTGTTCACCACTCCATCTCTGTGCACTGGGTGTAAACTGTCTTACCCTGTTTCTTTAAATTTGTTTTTGGTCTTTTTGAGACAGGGTCTCCCTGTATCTTTAAATATTTTTTATTACATTTCTTCACCTCTCTTTCCACAATGTAGGTCTTGGTGACTGAAATCAGGTCACTAGGTTTGCATGGCAAGCTCCTTTTACCCACTGAGCCATCTTGCTGGCCCAAAGGAATGATTTTTTTTCCCCCCGTGGTAGAGATTAAACCTAGGGCCTCATGAATACAGTGCTCTACCACTGAGCTACATTCCAGCCTTGTTTTTACTTCTCCTCCTCTTCCTCCTCCTCCTCCATTATTTTTATTTTATGTATATGGGTGCATTGCCAGCATGTAGGTAAGTGCACCCGAGTTGTGCATTGCCCACAGAGGTCAGAAGAGGGCACCAGATCCCCAGTCCCCTCTAACTAAAATTACAGATGGTTGGTAGCTGCCATGTGGGTGCTGAGAATTGCAGGATCTCAAGTAGCCCAAGCTGGCACTGAACTCTCCACATTAGCTGAGGATGACCATGAACTTTTGATCCCCATGCCTCCACTTTCCAAGTGCTAGGATTACAGGCATGCACCCCCATGCCTAATTAATCTGGTTCTGGGAATGGAACCAGGGCATGCTGGGCAAGCCATCGACTGACAGAGCCACATCTCCCACCAGTCACCCCTTTGCCAAAGCCTTCCATAAGAGGGGGTGTTTAATGGCTGTGCCATTCCTCATATAGGCGCAGCCCTGATTATTTATGTGTCTGCCGCTCTCCCATTTGGGAGGTCCCCGTTCATTCAGGACTGTCGTAAGTTCTGCCTGGAGCATTGCCTGCTGCATACACTCTGTACATCTGTGGGAAGGGCCTCAGCTGTCTTCCCTTAAATTTGTTTTTGAGTGAAAATCTGATGGCTGCTAGGGAGACTGGCCAGCGATCTCGCAGGCCTGCCATGGCTCTTCTTCCCACAGCCTCTCACAGCCTAAATGCCTCTTGTTCCCCGAGCCTCAGTTGCTAGCCTAAGACAGTGACACTCAGACATGTCACAGCTGAGCTGGGAGTGTTGTGTTAGAAAGTTTTCATAGGGCTGTGTGCTCAGCTCACGGGCTGAGACCAGAGAGAAGAGGTCAGAAATTTCAGGAAAAAACCCACATAAGTGGTTATCAACCACTGAGGGGCTGGGGGGAATCTTGAGTAGGATTCAGAAGAGGCAGGACCAGAAAGTGTTTGATGGATATTGTAGGAAATTTAGAAGGTAAACTCAAAAGAAGAACTGTAGAGATGGCTGATACTCTGGTCTTCATAGACATGTACACACACACATCTTCATGCACACACAGATGTACCCACACATGTACCCACATATATTGGTGCATACACTGACATACGCTAAACATACAAACATGAAATGCAAATAAACTCTATCTGCTATTAACTTATCCATGTATCATAGATGAGAAAGTTCTGTCCCATGGACTTCACCCCAGTCGTTTCTAAGTGACTGTTTTAAGCTTCAGTTAAGGTATAGAGGTTGAATGTCAGGTATAGGAAATCTGGGTCCACCTTGCCCCCACCAAGACTCTTAAAGGTAACAGGCTCATTGGTTCATTCTATGCTGTCTTGAGAATTTCTTTTGAAGCAAAACTTTAAAAGCCACTTAATTTCTTATGACAATCAGCTTCTGTCAAATAGGGCAGATGTGGAAAGAGTAGAAAGAGTAAGGCTCATTTCTTCTTGAGAGGTTGAATAAACTGCCTCAGCTGTTGGATGATGGCTGCCTCAGTTTACCTCTGAATGCCTGCCCTACTCCTGTCTGCTGCCTGCTCAGCCTCTGTCAGCAGAGGGACCCTCAGCTACCATTTGGCATGTGGCTGGATGCATTTCCTGAAGGAAGGACAGGAAACCTCATGCCTGTGGTAGATTTATAACTGTGAAAGACTGCTTTCAGATTGCCGGCTCCTCTGTGTGCTCCCGGGAGTTTGTCTTATTGAAGGTCACCAAAGAGCCCTTGAATGAAATGTCGGATTCCTGTTCCTGCATAGCACACACTCTCTTGATTAGCATGTCTCCTGTTCTTACCAACGGAAGGCTCCTGAGTGACCTGGCATATTTCCCAAGCACACAGCCCAGGTACAAAGAGACCTTGTCCATGGTGGTTTATCACCAACCCGTGGATGATGAAAAGGCCTTTTGTGGATGACTCTTGGCCAGAGACTTCCAGGTGGGCACTTAGATGGAAAAGTGAGGTCTCTGCCCCCATGATTCTATACCCTCAATTTGTTCCCAGAACCCACATAGTGGCTAACAACTGTCTATAACTCCCAGTTCCAGGGGATCTGACACCTTCCCTTGACCTCCGAGGGCATCTCACAACACGGGTGCACTTATACACATGTAGGCAATGCACTCATACACATAAAATAAGAAGAAGCCCTCCCTCAAAGACTAAGGCAGAGGGCAGTCAAAGAAGATCCCTGACATCATCCTCAGCCCCTCATGAAACTTTGTATGTATACACACCTTGTAGTTTGTATAGGTTTGTGTGTATACACACACACACACACACACACACACATAGATACAGATGGCAAGTGTTTTATTTATATGGCTTTTACTGATATATGAGTTTTAAATTTCAAAAGAAAATTGTTAGCAGATAAAACAGGCCACATTGAACATTAGTGTGTTAGTCTATACCAAAACGCCACAGTCTGGGTGGCTTATTAGCAAAAGAAGCTTATTTCTCACTGTGGAGGCTAGGGTCCCAGATCAATGCACTGGAAGGCTTAGTGTCTGCTAGGCTTACTTTCTGTTTGTTTCTAGATTGTCTGTTCACTGTGTCTCATGTAGCTAAGGGGAGCTCGCTGAGGTCTCCTTGGTATGAGCCCCTTTCATGACTTAGTCCCTCCCAAAGGGCCTACCTCACTTCCAAAGGCCACTGCCTCACTTCCAAAGGCCACTGCCCCCCAAATTAGATTTCATTATTGATGAATTCTGGTATATTCAGCTAGTCTATAGCACAGAAACATTAAGCTTAATACTAAATAAACAGGTAGGTTAAAGAATCATCTCTTGGATCTTTGAAAAGTGAAGATGTGGGTTGGAGAGGTGGCTCTGTGGGTAGAGTGCCTGCCTAAACATTCATGGGACCCTGGGTCTGATCCCCAGTACTGCACAAACCAGGTATGGTGGCCCAAGCCTGTAACCCCAGCACTCGGGAGGTAGAAGCAGCAGGATCCAGAGTTCAAGGTCATCCTTGGCTACATAGTCTGTTTGAAGCTAGCCTGGGCTATGTGAGAACCCATCTTAAAAAAACATGAAAATATGTATGTGTCATCCTTGGTCAGCATTGAAAGCTACTTAATCCCAGTTGACTCAGAGCATTGCTTAAAACAGGGTTGAGTCATGAAAATAGCAGCTTGCTGACGTAAACACAATTCAGCTCAGTAACAGAAACCAAGTCAGTGACCTGAGCACAGCTAACATGGTAAAGATAAGATCTTACAAAGTCAAGAAAAGCCAACTCATCTGTTGACCCCTTTACAGAGACCTGGAGGGGGCAGAGCTGGGATCAAGACCCCAGACTTTAGATCTAGCATGATTTACCTTAGAGACTAGCAGGTCAGCCAAGATGACACCCAGGTGGAAGGAAAACAACTGGGAGAAGTTGGCCACAGCCTGTGTCAGCTCAGTCATCCTGAGGAAAGGTGGGGGCTCAGGAAGAAATTTTATAAAGCACGGTGGGCAGTCCATGCTCCTTGGAAAACTGACCTGGGGAAGGACACTGTTGGAAATACATGATGACTTGACTGAGGCTTCTTCTCACTCCCATCCCTGTATTTATATTATTTATTTATTTATTTATTTATTATTTATTTATTTATTTATTTTTGTCTTTTTGAGACAGGGTCTCCCTGTAGCCTCAGCTGGCCTGGAACTTACTATGTAGACCAGGCTGGCCTTGAACTCACAAAGATCCACCTGCCTCTGCCTCCCAAGTGCTGGGACTAAAGGCGTGCGTCACCATGCCCAGCCCATTCCTGTCTTTATAGTGTAACAAACCAATACTCACTCATTAGGAACATGTAATTTGAACTTTTACCTTCCCTTAAACTAGTCTTGTGTGGTCTGATCTTGTCTAGTGGGGCAGTTGTTGGGGTTCAGTGCCTGGCCACTCACAGTTATAAGCAAGATAAGGGGTACTTCATGGTCTACTGCCTGGCCAAGCCAGAGGTTTAGTGGGTTTTTGCACTGGATAAAATTTTCTCTTAGAATATTATGATCCATTTAACTTCCAGTGGACTTCCCAGTACCCTGTTTCTTAATCATATACACTCAGGCACCAAGTCAATCCTCTGCAAAGACTTCTCTACCCCCTGAAGATTAAGCTGTTTAAGAGGTGAAACTCCCATTTTTTCCTTTGTCTTTTTTATGCCCCCATGTCTATGGATTAAAAAAATACATTGTACTAAAGTGGAAATCTTTTCTGGCCCTCCTTCCTCTCTACCTCCTCCTCCTCCTTTCTCTCTCTCTCTCTCTCTCTCTCTCTCTCTCTCTCTCTCTCTCTCTGGTCTCCCATACACCCAGATATCATCCTCCTGCCCCCACCTCCTGAGTGCTGGGATCATAGATATGCCCACTATGCTTGGCTTCTGTGGTGCTGGGGCTCAAACGCAAGGCTTCATATGTGCTAGGCAAGTGCTTTGCCAACTGTGCATGTATGCCCAGTCCTGGGAGGCCTTTCTGCATTGTTTACCTCTGGTTTGCCAGCAAATTGACTGAGCATGAAATGTTTTAGATGACGCTTTTACAGGATTCCAGTTATACAAGTCAGAGATCTGATAAGGTGTTGTGAGGCTGGGGCTTTTGTCAGCTCAGGGATGCAGCCTCTTCCTTGTCTACCTCTTCTAGGCTGCTTGTTCTTGCTGGCTCCTTCCTCCATCTCCAGAGCCACCTGTGTCAGCCCCTTACTATGCTCAGTCCCTCGAGCCACAGTCCCCAAAACTCCTTCTTGTGGGTCATCTGCAAAAAGCTGCCCAACATCAGCTCCTTACTTGTAATCCCACCATCAGAGTCTCGATTGCCGCAGGAAATGATGCCTTCCCCAGTTCCAGAGAGCAGATCTGGAGCTCTCTGAGACTTTCCACACCTCCCATAAATGTTCTTTTTAACAATATATTTATTGTGTGAGTGTTTTGCCTGCATGTACCTAAGTATACCCATGTCATGCAATGCCCACAGAGGCCAGAAGAGGGCATCAGCTCCCCTGGAGCTGGAGTTATGGCCGGTTAGCAGCCATGTGGGTGCTGGGAATTGAACCCAGGTCCTCTGCAAGAGCAGCCAGTGCTCTTAACCACTGAGCCATCTCTCCAGCCTCATCCCACCAGTGCTCTAATGGTGACAGTGGATCCCAGTGGTGTCCACCCAGGGCATGTCATATGTCCGTACCTTGATGCTGGCTCATGTGATTCAGGAAGAGGCTCCTGCTGACCTGGGATTGGCACTCTCCTTTGGTCTCTTACAGTCTGCTGGGCCTCAGAGACTCAGGCTGTCACAGCTGCCGGTTTGGAGCACCTCAGCTGGCCCTGCAGAGTCTCATTGTCTTTGTCCCTTGGATGGAGCTGGTTACCTGCCCCTGCCACCCAGTCCTTCTGGACATTGCCACCAGGGTCCCCTACAGTGTGATGGCATGAGGGACTCGGCCAGCCTGCCCCCAATCCCACCTCCCTTTTTCTTTCCTTTTCTTTTCTCTCTTCTCTATTTTCTTTTCCTCCTGGAGACCCCAAGCCATGCCTCTGTAGATACCTTGTATTTCTTCATGGACTTAAAAAGAATTTAATTACATTTATTTATTCTCGTGTGTATGCATGCGCACATGTGTGCCACCATGCATGTGTGGAGGTCAGAGGACTTGTGGGAGTCAGTTCTCTTTTTCTACCATGTGGGTCCTAGAGATTGAACTCAGGTCACCAGGTTTAGCGGCAAGAGCCTTTATTTGCTGAACCATCTTGCTAGCCCCTCTTTATGAATATTTTTAAGATGTGCATGCCAGGGGCTGGAGAGATGGCTCAGTGGTTAAGAGCACTGGTTGCTCTTACAGAGGAACTGGGTTCAGTTCTCAGTTCCCACATGGCAGCTATCCACCGTTCTTAATTCCAGTCCCAGGAGATCCAGTGCCCTCTTCTGATGTCTGAGGGCACTGCATCACACAGGTGTACTTACATATATGCAGGCAACACACTCATACACATAAAATAAAAATAACAAATAAAATATTTTTTTTGAAAAGATGTGCATACCAGCCCCTCTTTATGGATGTTTTTATGATGTGCACACTGGCTGCTCACATTTAAAAGTTAACTAATCTCAAGTACAAATCCTGATTTTTTTTCTTTCCTTCCTTTCTTCCTTTTTTGAGGTACTGGATGCTCAGGGCACCTTAGGCCATCTTCCTATAGGACATCAGGATGGTGGCTGCCCTTGTAGGTGGGATGTGGCTTCCCTGTAGTCTCCACCTAGCCCTCTTCCCTCACCTCCATGAGCCATTCCACTCATTTCATAGTTTGCACACAGCCACCTGAAATGGAGCAGGCCTGCCTGAGGCTGGGAAGGGACCCAAATGTTCCTCCTGGACCCTGGACCTTTGCCTTAGGCATACCCAGTTTGCCACCTGGCTTGTCCCCTCCTGCTCCTCAGCACCATGACCTGTGGGCAGCTCCACAAACTTCTGAGTCTGGGTTTCCTGGCTGGTGGATGGGGTCATCTCTTCAGCTCTGTCTCATGTGGGGCTGGAGGGTGCTACATTGGGGAGCATGTTCCACAGCAGTACACCTGAACTATCCCTGCAGAGTGTCAGTGACAGCTCCTTCCTGGATATAGTAGTCACAGATGCCCCACACATTGCTGCACCCCCAGCAGTGTGGGGGGGGCGTGTGTGGCAGAATCACTCATCAAGAACTAGAGCCTTTTCAGTGGAGAGTGTGGCAGGCTGAGGGGAGCCCAGGGCTGAAGAGCCCACAGTGTCCTGGCTGAGGGGAGCCCAGGGCTGAAGAGCCCACAGTGTCCTGGCTGAGGGGGGCCCAGGGCTGAAGAACCCACAGTGTCCTGCCCCTTCTTGCCCTGTGGCTGGTGGACTTAGTGCAAAGTGTGCCAGAGGTGGCTCTGTGGTCACTGGGCACAAGGCAGTGTTGCCACTACACTTTTGGTGTGCAACCTGCCTTGGGGTCCCACCAGACCAGATGAGTCCCTTCTGAGGGGCCCACCATGAGTGTGGCACCTCACAATCCTAGAGTGGCCCCCTGCCTTTGCCTCCTCTCCTTATATGCTGTGTGTCTGACCCTTCAACCTGTGTTACCTCAAGGTGGCACTGGTCCAGTGGACGGAAAGCGTCGGCTTGACCCTGGTGGGTCGAGACCAGTCTTCCGTGCAGCTGAGGACCCCTGGTGGCCAGATCCTGAACTTCACCATCCTTCAGATCTTCCCCTTCACCTACGAGAGCAAGCGGATGGGCATCATCGTGAGGGTGAGTCTGGTCCTCCCACTCGCAGCGCCTTCTCCCACCCCTCACCTACTGCAAGGCACCCTTACGTCTTGTTAACCCTCATTACTGTGTTTCTGTCACCCAGACTAACAAAGCAGTGTGACTCTAAGCAGGAAGGGAATTCAGCTGGTGAATAGATGCACCCCAGTTCAACCAGTGCTTATGCTGAGCCTGGTTTTGGCCTACAAGTTCTAACGAATAGAAGTCAGGCAGCTCTTGGAAGTACTTTCTTATTTTCTTACTCTCTATTTAAAAGAATTGCTTTTTAAAAATATTTTATTTATTATTTTTATGTGTATGAGTGTATTGCCTGCATATATGTGAGTGCACCCCTGTCATTCAGTGCTGCAGAGGTCCAGAAGAGGGCTTCAGATTCCCCTGGAACTGGAGTTAAGGACGGTTCGTAGCCGCCATGTGGGTTCTGGGAATCGAACCTGGGTCCTCTGCAACTCTCTTAACCGCTGAGCCATCTCTCTAGCCCCAAGAATTACTTTTTAATTTATTTATTATGGTATGGCAGTAGGGGGCACACATTTACTGTGCACACGTGGAGGTCAGAGAACAACTTGCGGGACTTGATTCTTTCCACCAGGTGGTTTTGGGGATCAAATTCAGGTAGTTGGGCTTAGCAACAAGCACCTTTACCCTCTGAGCCATCTTGCCACTCTCATTCTCTTTTGTGTTTCAAACCACATGGCTCTTGGCTTCCTGAGCTTGGACACACTGTGACCAACTACCTCACGCTCCTGCCACCACACCTTCCCCCACCATGTTGAGCTCTGTCGCCTTAAAGTGTGAACCAAAATGATCCTGCCTCCCTCAAGTTGCTTCTTGTCAGGGATTTGGCCACAGCTACGAGAACAAAACTGAGCGAGTCAGTGGCACTGAGCATCTTTACAGCATTATGCAAATACCATTTCCATCTGCCTTGAAACATTTTCATCACAGCAAAAGAGAACTTTGCAGGGCCAGTGAGATGGCTCAGTGGCCATGAGTTCGATCTCAGAACCAACATGGGAAAAGGGGAGAATGGCTCCTGTGAACTGTCCTATGAGCGCCACACATGTACCATGGCACATGCACACACACACACATAACAACAATAATAATAAATGAAAATACAATAAAATTAAAGAAAACTCTGCAGCCATTAAACCAGCTTGCATTCCAGCTCCTGCTTTCCATCAGTCTGGTTTCTCTCCCTGTGTATTTACCTGTTTTGGAAACTCCTTATAGATGGAATCATACAGTCTGATCTTTTGTTTCTGGATTCTTCCTTTTATCATGGTTTCAGGACTCATCTATGTTACAGTATAAACCAGTATTTCCTTCCTTTTTATGGCTGACTAGTATTCCATTATATGTCTGTACAAGTTGAGTATGCATCCTTTATCCCAATGTTTGAGACTACCGTGTAAAGTTTTGCATTAGATATTGTAATATCTTGAGGATAATCCCCAAATCCAACAGGAAATTTACTTATGTTTGCTATATACTGTATACACGGTAGCCTGTAGGTAATTTTAAACAGCGGTTCTTTCTCTCTCTTTTCTTTCATTTTATGTATATAGGTGTTTTACCTGTATGTAAGTTTTAACCATGTGTGATGTGTACAGAGGTAATTTTAAACAGTGGTTCTCTCCCTCTTTCCTCTCTCTCTTTCATTTTATGTATATAGTTGTTTTACCTGTAAGTAAGTTTAACCATGCGTGATGTGTACAGTATCCAAGGAGTCCAAAACAGGGCATCACATCCCCCGAAACAAGTTATGGATGGTTGTAAACTGTGATGTGGGTGCTGGGAACTGAACCAGGTCCTTTGGAAGAACAGCCAGTGCTCTTAACCACTGAGTCATCTCTCCAGCCCCTAAACAGCATTTGGAGTGCCATTTTATTGTGCCCATAACCTGAGGTTAGGTGTGGAATTTTCCACTTGTGACATTTTGTTGGTGCTCGAAGAATTCTGAAGCTTTGGGGCTGGGGAGATGGCCCAATAGGTAAAGTGCTTGTCTTGCAAGCATGAAGACCTGATTTCAATCCCCAGAACCCATGTAAAAAAGTTTGGGTGTGGTGGTATGCGCTTGCAATCTCAGGGTTGAGAGGCAGAGGCAAACAGCTCACTGGCCAGCCAGAGGTCAGCAGTGAGGGATGGTCAGCAGTCAGGGACAGCCAGTGGTCAGCAGCAGGGTGGCTGTCAGCAGTGGGAGGGACGTTCAGCGGTTTGCAATGGGGCTGTGGTAGAAATGGTGGGAGCACCAACAGTAACAGTCATGGGTGGCAGTCAGGTAGTTCAGTGACTGGCATAAGCTAGCTTGAGTCTCACCATAAACTCATGAGTTAGTTGTGTGATTTACATTTGTGGTTGACCTTTGACAAAGGAAGAAACTGAGGCACAGAAAGACTGAAAAGAAGCACCCAAGTTCACACGGGGAGAAGCTGCTGGAGCAGGGATTCAGCCTCAGGCTATCTGGCCCCCAGGGTGCAGTCCTTTGCTCTAGTACCTGGGACTTGGGTGTGACCAGGATATGGAAAAGCCCACAGCCCCTGTGACTGTTGGGAAGGTATATTAATTATGCATTGCTAATAGATCACCTTAGTGGCTTAGAGCAACAGTATTTATATTCTCTGACAGTTTCTATAGGATAGGGAATCTGGGTGTAGTTTAGCAGGGTCTCCTGACTAAACTACTCCTGGAATCCTTTTAAGTTGGGTTTCAAGTTGGGTTCAAGGGTTGGCTTGTCACTGCCACCTCAGGATCTCCTGGGGATGGGGTTCACTTCCCCACAGCCTCAGCAGGATGCAGGACTGGGTATTGTTCTATCCTGACAGCTGGGCAGAGGCCACCCTCGGTGACTGCCTCTCTGTAACTTTCTCTGGGCTAGCCTCAGATCAGCTGGCTTTACCCTTGTGAGAATATGAGCAGGTTGGAAGTCCCCAGCTCTGGGGACCAGCCTTAGAGGAGACAAGCCATCAGTCACATTAGCTTTGTTCTGTTACCAGGAGTGAGTCACTTGGTCTAGCCAACCTCTAGGGGGATGGGGTCTCCACCCAGGGCCTGGGGCAGTGACTCCTTGAACTTCCAACCTGAAGACCCAGTGACTCAGTGTGGCTGTGCTCTGAAATGTCTCATTTGGACTACAGCCAGTTAGGACTTTCTGACCCTGTAGGATAAGTGTCCTTGACAACTCTCAGGCAGGGAGGAAGCTTTTCCCATGGCCACACCTGGCCTGACCCTTGGCGCCTAACCCACCTCTCCAGGGCCCATCTGAGCTCAAGGATGGCTATGGGTCAGAAATCCTGGGGTAGGTGTTTCCTGGAGTTAGCATCTCCCACAGAATTAACCTTGTTTGCTTCTACCCTTTATTTTTCAAGTTTTAGGGTTGTGGATTCTGCTAGGGTCATTTGAGGGTTGAGTCATTGGATAGTCCCCAACGCCTGCCTTTTAGAATAAATGAACGGTACGCACCGCCCTTCCTTTAGCTGTGAAGGGATCTCATTCCCAGATGCACATCATATTTTATGAGAAAGTGACCCTGCATCTTCCCACACCAGGGCACTGAGAGTGCAGGATACTCTTGAATGGGCTTTTACTTAAGAACAGTATACCCCCTGCCTAGGTTATTTATTTATTTTTAAAATCAACTTTCAGTTTTTAAAAGAACCAGCATTCACAGCTGAGGGTCCAGAGCAAATAATACATAAAAAGGGAAATGAAGCCAGGCATGGTGACTCACAGCTGTAATTCCAGCATTCTGGAGGCTGGGGTAGGTAGGGGCCAGCCTGGGCTACAGAGTAAGTTCCAGGCCAGCCTAAACTATAAAGTAAGACCTGTTCAGGTCCATTTTTGCTGCCAAATAACATCAACTTTATCTTTACAAGGGAGTTCCAGTTTTTAGTCTTTTCTAACACAGTTTTAACAAAATTGATCTCTAACTCCATATCAAACTTATTTTCCCCTCTCCCCATTGAATCATATGTATATATATGCACACATATATGTGTATATATGTATGTATGTGTGTGTGTGTGTGTGTAAAATAGAAATTTTCTCATGCCACTGACATGGTTTTACTGATTTTAATGTGTGTGGTGTTCTGATGGAGGACTACACCTGTTTCATTCGCTTCTGTTTTTTTTTTTTAATTTTTAAAGTAATGTTTACATGTGTCACAGTTGGTGTGTGATCAGAGACCAACTTGCAGGAGTTGGTTCTCGCTTTCCACCATGTGGATACCAGACATCAAACTTGGTAGCAAGTACCTTCACCCACTGAGCCAGCTCACTTGTCCCCCCACTGCTGAAAGTCTGTTTCACATTTTTGCCCAATTGAACTAATGCTAGGCTGGGTGTGGTGGCGCACACCTCTAGTCCCAGCACTTGGGAGGCAGAGGCAAGCAGAGGCCAGCCTGGTCTACTGATAGTGAGTTCCAGGCAAGCTGGGGCTATGGGAGACCCTGTTTCTCCCTCTGCCTGCTCATCCATCCAACTCTGGTTTGGATAGGTGGAAATCAGCTTTGCCCTGGGCTTTAGGGCGAGCACTCTGTTTTATACCTACCTGACCACACCCCTCCACCTTGCAATTCCCACCATGGGGACATTCGAAGATGGAGAAATCTGTAGTTGTTACAATCCCAGGAAGAGGCTGCTGTTTGGCATCTTATGTGCACAGGATTGGCCAGTGACAAGGACCTGCGATACATGAGAAACCATGTTCTGCTGTGTTCATGTGACCTGCCTGTGTTGTGGGCAAGTTTTAGTATAGTTTTCCTGGCTTTGTTTTTTCCCTGTAGGTTGAGGAACATTTGAGACAGGACCTCATACTGGAGGGCCCTGGCTGCCTCAAACTTACAGCAATCCTCCTGCTTCAGTCCGTCATCTCCTAAGTACTAGGATTGTAGGCATGGCTACTCACTCAGCCTCAGACTTGGTTTAGCAGTTGCTGTTCTGTTGGGTTTCATCCAACCTTTTATTTATTTTTAAAATTTTATTTATTAATTTTTTTGTCTTTTTGAGACAGGGTCTCCCTGTAGCCCCAGCTGGCCTGGAACTCACTATGTAGACCAGGCTGGCCTTGAACTCACAGAGATCCACCTGCCTCTGCCTCCCAAGTGCTGGGACTAAAGGTGTACACCACCATGCCCAGCTATTATTATTATTTTTATGTGTGTGAGTGTAATGCCTGCATGTAGGTAGGTGGACCCATGTTGTACAATGCCCACAGAGATAAGAAGAGGGTGTCGGATCCCCTGGAATTGGAGTTACAGACTGCCTTGTAGGTGCCAGGAATTGAACCCACCTCTTCTGCAAGAGTAGTCAGTGCTTTTAACCACTGAGCCACATCTCCAGCCCTCATCCAGTCTTTTAAACATCTGTGAGGCCATGTGGTACGCTCAGCAGTGCTTTCCCAAGCCCGCCCTCCAGGTCTTTACCTAGGAGCTCATTCCTGAGCCCATCAGGCCTTTTCTCTGCTTGAGTCTGTATCCTACATGCTCAGGTGAGGTCAGGGAAGCTGGCTGCCCTGGGACTTGTGTGATGTCTTTCTGAAGGCAGAGCAGAGTGTGGCCCCCTTTGTACAAGGTGTTCCATTGCCCTGCTCTGCTTCCCACATGGTGTAGTGGAGTTGGATTGCTAGTAGAGGCTACACTGTTGTCACTGAATCAGTGAGGCCTCTGAACAGGTGCCAGACACAGACCATCGGGGGACACGGCAGTCCTGCCACACACTGGACCAGCCCAGCTCTGTAAATTTAGGGTGTAATCTTGCCATAATATGAGAACACAGTAAACTGGGGATGAACTGGGCAGGAGGAAATGACTCACAAGGAGATAATGGATATAGTATTTATAATGGATGGAACATTGGAGCTTGCCAGAGCCTCTCTGGTAAAGGAAGCCGGGTGGGAGCGATCTTTCCTGCAGCCATGGTGTTAAGCACCATTTGGGTGAAGAGGAAAGGGGAAAAAAAAACCTGATGCTTTCATGTTCAGAGCCCTCTTTTGGCCTGAGTCACAGCCAGGGAGGGCTGTTCATCTTAGGCAGGGCATGCAGTTGGCCAGGTTCAAGACACAGGTGTCTCTGCTTGGCCCAGGGGAATGAAGTGAGTCAGCTTGTACTGACAGCTAGTCCATGGTTAAAGGTCATTCGAAGGTTACTTTGAAAGAGGAATCATACCCTTAGTTAACCTTCGGGTATCTAATTCTTAGTGTTTGTGTACGTGTTCGTGTGTGCATTCATGTAGTGGCCAGAGGTCGATATTGGGTGTCTTCTTCAATCCCTCTCCACCTTACTTTGTGAGACTAGGTCTCTTACTGAACCAGGAACTCACCATTTCAGCGCAGTTGGCTGGCCAGCAAGCTGCAGAATCTGTCTATGCCTCTAGTGCTGTGGGCATGCACACATGTGCCACAGTATGTGTGTAGAGATCAGAAGCTAACTTATAAGAGTTGGCTCTCTCTTGTTAAATAAGCTATTTTTTTCCCATTGATTATTATTTTTTTTTACATGCATGACAAAAATTAGGCGTCTATAGTTGTGTGGGTTTATCACTGGGCTATTATGCTCTAGTGGTCTATATGTTTGTTCTTATTTATCTTTATTTTTTGGTCTTTTTGAGACAGGGTCTCCCTGTAACCCCAGCTGGCCTGGAATTTGCTATGTAGACCAGACTGGCCTTGAACTCACAGAGATCCACCTGCCCCTGCCTCCTGAGTGCTGGGATTAAAGGCATGCATCATCACACCTGGTGGTTTGTTTTTATTTTTATTCTTTCTTTATTTTTTGTATTTTTGAGACAGGGTCTCCCTGTAGCCCCACTTGGCCTGGAACTTGCCATGTTGACCAGGGTAGCCTTGATCTCACAGATCTACCTGTCTCTGCTCCCGAGTGCTGGAATTAAAGGCATGTTTGACCACGACCAGCTACACGTTTATTTTCAGGCCAGTACGATGCTGTCTTTGTTACTGTGGGTCTGCAGTGTATTTTGAGGTCAGATAAGGTTAGATGATTACAGATGCATGCCACCACCTATAATCCAGCTTTTTGTTTTTTTCAAATGGGTGCTGGCCAACTGAGCCATTTCCCCAGCCTCTCTAAACCATAGCAACAACTTGGTAGATAATTTTGGGGGCTTTCTGGAATGGTAAAATAGAAGCACACAGTATTGACGTGTACTGGTACTTCCTCATCTTCCTCATCTGGTACTTCCTCATCTCCGGCATCTCCCGTCTCTTGGTGTTTGGAGGCTTTGAGGAAGGAGTAGGCTGAGAATCGATGTCCTCCAGTACCCTTTAGAACCAGCACCTCAGTCTCTGTACCACTGAGGTGCGGGGCCTGATGAACCCTTGGTTGTACGGCCATCCTGGGTGCTGTGGTGTGTGGCAGCACCCATGGCATCTCTCTACACAGCCCACCCTCAGAGTTGTGACAACTGATGGTGTCTGTCTAGTGTCATCTGTCATGAGTCTGAGACTGAGCCTTGTTCTCCCATAGAGGGTGATGGAGAAGTTAGGGAGTTATCAGTTTCCAGGAAGACTGTCACTAAAGGCCACTTTCTACTTGAGGCCACATGCCACACACCGACCAGTGAGCTCAGATCAGCCATGTTAGTCAGTGCAGCAAGAAAGCGTAGCACTTCCTGTTTTATAGAGGAGAAAACTCAGGCAGAGAGAGGAGAAACTGTTTGCCCAGTGTCCCTAGTTGGGAGCTGGTACCAGGCCAAATGTTTGATGCCTGTGTAGGGTCTTAGGTCAGGGTAACAAAAATGGGCCATCATTTACTGTCTGGGTAAGCCCTCCCATTCCCCTCTGGAATTATTTGAGCGAGTTTAACCTGTAGCCCCTGAGTACTGGGGTAGCTATGAATGTGACTCAACTCATCTGTAGATGACAGCATCATATTACAATGTTGAAAGATTGGACCCCTGCCTCCCCAAAGGGGAGGACATTTGCTAGTGTCTGGAGAGACATGGCTGTCACCGTGGGACCATACCTAGCATCTGATGGGTGGAAGCCTGGGTACCACTCAGCATCCTATCAGGCACAGGGCATCCCCAAGACAGAGATTCAGGTCCAAAATATGGACAGTACTGGGGTGTGGAGGGGCCCAGTCTCTTGATTGCTGTCTTCCTGCTGTGTATGAACCGCAGTTGGCTCAGCTGCACAGCCCCATGGATACAGTTGAAACAAGCCAGCTGCATGCAACTATTCAGCTGGAACTACAATGACTTCCCAGACAAAAATCTTGGTTGTCTTTGATCTTGATTTTATCATTTAACAATTTTCCAAATACTCCCGAGCTCTCTTCTCTGTTCTGTGGCCTTTACTTCAAAGTGAGGCTCTCTCTGGCATTTTATCTTTGGCCAAGTGTAAAAGTCCTGGCCTCTGCTTAGTACAGCCTACACACCGCCTGTCACCAGAAGCGGATCAGACCCGGGATATGTGTTCCCTTCATTGCTCATCTCTTCCTGCTTCCATTTCCAGGATGAGTCCACGGGGGAAATCACATTCTACATGAAGGGGGCAGATGTTGTCATGGGCGGCATTGTCCAGTACAATGACTGGCTGGAGGAAGAGGTGAGCCTGGGGCAGGCAAGTGAAATGAGACCTGGGGAGCGTACACTGCAGAGGCTGGGCCTTTGCGGGGTATAGGAAGTGGTCCCTAGTTAGTTGTGGGTGTGGAACTAAGCCCCAAGAAACTTGGCACAGCACCATCCACTGTAAAACTTAGCAGCGTCAGCACCATGCATTTCTTTCTCATGATTGATGGGGGGGGTGATGTGCAGTTCAGGCGTGGGCCTTTGCATCAGGGTGTCAGTGTGGCTGGGCCTCAGCTGAAGACATGTCTAGGGTGGGATGTACTCTGAGCATTGCTTGGTGCTTGGTGCTCAGTGCTTAGAGCTTGGTGCTCATTGCTCAGTTGTGAGTGTTTGCAGGCAGCACCCAGCCCCTCAGGTCTGTGAGCTGAGGTCTTAGAGCCTTGTCAGCTGTTGGCTAGAGGGACACCCTTTTCCCTGGCCATATAGGCCTCTTGGTGGGGCAGCACAGAACCTGGCAGCTGACTTTATCCAGGCTGTAGAAGGTAGACAAGATGGAAGTCTCATTGCTTGGCAGGCTGATCCCAGAAACAGCACCTTGCTTTCTAGCATTGGGAAGAAATGGAGCAAGGCAGTTACAGGAGGCAGGGGTCATAGGGGCACAGATCCCAGCTTGTGATCTGGACTGTTAGCCAGAGGGAAAAGTGCTAGGTCGGTGTTGGCCAACCTCAGCTCAGGCAGTTACAGGAGGCAGGGCTCATAGGGGCACAGATCCCAGCTTGTGATCTGGACTGTTAGCCAGAGGGAAAAGTCAGTGTTGGCCAACCTCAGCTCAGGCAGTTACAGGAGGCAGGGGTCATAGGGGCACAGATCCCAGCTTGTGATCTGGACTGTTAGCCAGAGGGAAAAGTGCTAGGTCAGTGTTGGCCAACCTCAGCTAAGGCAGATGTTAACACTGTCCATTCAGGGATGTAGTTCCCTCATGGGGGGTTGCCAATCAGATGCCATCAGGTCCAGGCAAGGCACGCCAGATGAGTGACAGGCCTGGTGTATCTTTCTGATGGGCTCACACTTGCATGTTCAACCCGTTGATATGTTTTTTTCCTTGGCACCTGTTTTGGAGGGAACACGGGAGCAGCAGGTGCACAGCCATCGTGGGTTGTGGTTAACTGAAAGTACACTTGTCTTCATCCACTGAGCTGGCCAGCCATGCTTATGTGTGAAATCTTACGGCA
Source organism: Nannospalax galili (assembly GCF_000622305.1). NCBI lineage: Eukaryota > Metazoa > Chordata > Mammalia > Rodentia > Spalacidae > Nannospalax > Nannospalax galili. The sequence goes on from NW_008340140.1 coordinate 4,653,073, forward strand.
TTGAGTCAGGCTTCGGAACATACACTATTCCAACCAGAAGAAGCCTGCCCCTCTGCAACCTCCCCATGGAGGCTCTGGGACCATCACTTTAGGGAAAGGCAAGGGGCAGGGTCTCGGGCCCAAGTCCCAGCACAGCTCCCCACTGACCTCTGTCTACTTTGCAGTGTGGTAACATGGCCCGGGAGGGACTGCGGGTGCTTGTGGTGGCCAAGAAGTCTCTCGCAGAGGAGCAGTATCAAGACTTTGAGGTAAGTGGTGTGTGACCTTCGCGTCATCCTTGCAGCTCTATCTCCCCAGTCACCTCTCCCATGACCCTTCTTGTTCATCCCACTCTGTCTGTCTCAGTGCCCTTTCTGAGTATGCCAGCTTCCCTGTCGGTGCAGGGCCTTTGCACTGCCTTTCACTCTGCCTGCCGCTCCCTCTGTGTCTGACTCCCCCTGCCCCCCACCCCCTGTTTGGGTCTCAGTTCAAATGCTTCCACCTCCGAGAAGTCTCCCTGCCCCACTTGTCACTTTCTACCCACTCATTTAAATTAACTTCAGTGTCACTTGCTTTAATGCTATTGCTAGTAGGGTTTTCTGTTTATTTATTTGGAAATATTTTTTTTTTTTTTGATTATGTGTATGTGGAAAGGGGGTGTATATATATGCGTGCAGGTGTCTGAGGAGGCCAGAGGGGTCAGATCCCCCTGGAGCTGGAGTTGCAAGTGGTTGTGAGCTGCCACATGAGTGTTGGAACCCAAAGTCAGGTCCTCTGCAGGAACAGCAAGTGCTCTTCTAAGCCAGCTCTTTAACGCCTATTTATTTTTTTCCAAATCATTCAATCTCATCTGTCTCTTTTCTGGAATAAAATCTTTTTTGAGAGCAGTGACCTTTTCAATCTTGTATCCCAATGCTTCTCTATGACCCCCCCCCCCCAGTTGCTGTTTTGAGACAGGGTCCTACTCTGTAGCCCAGGCTGGTCAAAAATTCACTGTGTATCCCCCGCTGGCTTAGAGCTTGCAGTGGCCCTCCTGCCTCTGCCTCCTGAAACGACAAGCACGGTCCACCTAAATATCTTTAAGCTATAACTGGGTGAGCAGTGGGCTAGGTCACCAGTTTGCTTGTGAACCTCTTGCCCCATAGATTGTGTCCCTGGTGGAAGGACCTTGTGTTGCTCATGGCTATGTTCCTTGGTGCCTGGCAGGGCTGACGTACATGAATACAAGGGCTGGGACAGGCTTAGGGACTGGTTTCTAGAGTCCCTGGCCACCTTCTGCCAGCACTGGCTCAGCTCTGTCCCTCAAATGTGTCTCAGGTCTTTGTAAGCCTTCGATTCACAGGCCCTTCCCCTGTAGGTATGTGCCGTGACTGTTCAGACCCCATGAGGGACTTGGGCTTTCCCTCAGGTTTTACTGAATGATAGATTAAAGAGGGAATAGAGAGGTTGGGTTGGGGGTGAATTATCTTCAGAAGTGGGGTTCAGGAGGCCAGTGCTCACCCCTTGGAGGTCAACTCACCTGCTGGGTAGGATTCCCCTGCAGGACAGGATCCATATCACTACCTGGCCTCCTGCACTGAGCAGTGATGTGTCTTTGGTGTGCCCCAGGCCCGCTATGTCCAAGCGAAGCTGAGCGTGCATGACCGCTCCCTCAAAGTGGCCACAGTGATTGAGAGCCTGGAAATGGAGATGGAATTGCTGTGCCTGACGGGTGTGGAGGACCAGCTGCAGGCCGACGTGCGGCCCACACTGGAGACTCTGCGCAACGCCGGTATCAAGGTGAGGCTGCCCCAGGGACAGAACTTGGCCATGCCAGTCACCTCAGGCAGAGCCAAGGCCTTGAGTAGGAGGTTGAGGGTAGAGGGCTGGCCATGGCTGTGCAGCAGAAGAGAGTCAGTGGGAGAACTGCAGCAGGTTCAAGGCCAGCTTGGGCTATAGTGAGACCCTATCTTAAAAAAAAAAAAAAGAGAAGAAAGACAAGAAAAAGAAATTGAGAGTATAAAGAGCAGGAGGCCAGAGTGCCCACCTAGGATTGCCACAGCATCATTTCTGTCTGCACACCCTGGCTTGGGATGACCTCTCACACAAGTGTGCTTTTCTGGGCTGCTGCTACGTAGGACCTGGGTCTTTGGAGAGCAAGGACATGTCACTCAGGGCAGCACTGTGTCTGCCTTGTATCTAGTTGAGTGACTGGCTAGTGGCCATCTGTTGCTCTGGCCCAGTGAGAAAGGGACCAGTCACCCGAGAAAGTGCTGACAAACTTCTGTATTCACATTGCCTAAGCTGCTGTTGGGGTGGAAACAATCCAAAGGGGCCAGTAGAGGGTGTCTGAGGACCAGGCTCCCTGCAGGGAGCCCGTAAAGAGAGTGCTCATGGTTAGCTATGCCAGAGAGTGCACTTGCCTCTGTGACAGCCCAGGTCATTGCTTGAAGATTGCATGTAGCCCAGGCTGCCCTCAAATTCCTGTTTCTCCTACCTCCACATCCCAAGTGCGGAGATTACAAGTATGTGCCTGGTTTTGATATGGTGCTGGGGAGGGAACTCAGGGCTCTGTGCATCCTAGGCAAGCATTCTACTAACTGAATTACATCCCGGCCCTCAACGTGGCCTCTCTCTCTGTGTGTGTGTGTGTGTGTGTGTGTGTGTGTGTGTGTGTGGTGTATGAAACATATGCACATATGTGTGTATGGGTGCACATACCCATGAGTCTGTGGAGGCAAAGGATGTCAGGTGTCTTCCTCTATCACTCCCCCTTATTCCCTTGGGTCAGGGTCTCACACTGAACCTGGAGCTAGGCTAAGTGCCAGCAAGCCCCAGTGACCCTTCAGTCTCTGCTACTCCCCCGACTGGAGCACTGACGTTATAAGTGTACATGACTACACCTGGCTTTTAAAAAGTTTTATTTTAATTTAATTTTTGTTTTATGTATATGAGTGTTTTCACTCCATGGATGTAAGTATACCACATGCATGCAATATTCATGGAGGCCAGAAGAGGGTGTTGGATCCCTTGAAACTGCAGTTAACTGATAATTTAACAACTGTCATACTGGTGCTGGGAACTGAACCAGAGTCCTCTGTAAGAATAGTTAGTGCTTTTAACTGCTGAGCTATTTTTCTAGCCCCCACACCTAGCTTTTTTAAAAAATATATATTTATTTTTATTTTATGTATATGAGTGTTTTGCCTGCATGTATGTAAGAGCATCTGTATTATGCAATACCCATGGGGTCAGAAGATGGCATTGGATCCCCTGGAACTGGAGTTACAGATGGTTGTTAGCCACCATGTGGGTGTTAGGAACTGAACCCAGGTCCTCTGCAAGAGCAGACAGTGCTCTTAACCACTGAGCCATCTCTCCAGCCCCCACTCCTAGCTTTTTATATGGGTGCTGAAGACACAAACTCAGGTCTTTATGATTGTGCAACAAGTGCTCTTACCCACTGAGCTGTCTCCCAGTCCTGAGGTGGCCTCTGGCGGTGGACCAGCACCTGGGATGGAGAGGGTACTCCTGGCTGCACAGTCAACTTTCTGTGAAGTATTAGGAGTGGGCTCTAAGACAGCGCTGAGGGGCAGAGCATAATTAGTCAGAAGCCAGGAATTTTTCCATTGGATGTACTGTGCTGTTACATACCTGGCAGGGCAGAGGGTGCATCTACCACAGCACCACCTACCTGTACATTAGCAGTGTGCTGGGCCATGATATCACAGTGGCCTAGTGCTACCAGGTGATAGGAGAGTTCCAGCTGCACTGTAAGCTTAAGGGACCACCTTCATATGTGGGGTCTGTCATCCATCAACACATGCAGTGGGGACCACGGCTGTATTTGCAGACTCACAAGCATCTCTCGCCTGAGTCCTGGGAGCTGTTTAAGGGGATAAGTGAGGAGATGTTGGGTACCCACAGTAACAAGTGAACCCTGGATGCAGCAGACCCATGGAAGGGGCTCACACATGGAGTGTGTGCTTCCCTCTCCTGCAGCTCCTATGCAGCGCCTTGCAGGTTTATCACAAGGAAGTGGACAGCAGGGCTGTTTTGGGGCTCTGTGGCAGGAGGCCTGTTCCACGTCACATGGGGTTTTTAAGCACAACATTAGCCCTTTTAAAGCCCTGCCCTTCTGGGGCTATAGATTCCACTTTCTGTGGCCAGTTTTGCCCTTAGCTCCTCCTCCTTAGAACTGTCCCATCCCAAGACAAGGAAGGACCTCATTCGTCTAGTATGGACTGGGTTTTATTTCCTACTTCCATTGGAGGCTGGAGGAGGGATGAAGGGACCAGAAAGCCTCATCAAGTCACTGAGGTCTGGGGTGCATGCAGACATCGAAGATGGTAGAACTTGGCAGTCACTACTCCAGCCTTTTGGACAAACAGAAACTGAGTCAGGCAAGCTGGTCACATGCTACAAGGTCTCACCCTGGGAGGTGAGGCAGCTGACACTGGAGCTGGGGTCTTGGGTATGACCTCTGGTGCCCTCTGTCATCCTGGTATGAGAAACAGGCTGTTCAGGACACTGAGAGTTCCATCAGTGCTTTACCAGAGCTCTCTGCATCTTCACCCACTCCCTTGTATTTTTTCTCTTACTAGAACCTGAAAACGGGCACTTGGCAGAATATTGCTTCATTTTCTTTTTTTGAGTCTTGAGGGGCAGCCTAGGCTGTTTTGAAACTCAGGATCTTCTTGCCTCAGCTCCTGAGTGCTGCGATTACAGGCATGTACCACCAAGCCTGACTGTAGTTAATTTTTATTTTATTGGTGTTTTTTTGACATAGGATCTCGCTTTGTAGCCCAGGTTGGTTTCAGATTCACAGCAATCCTCCTGCCTCAACCTCTTGGGGACTGGGATTATAGTTGTGTACCATCATGCCCAGCTGAAGTTCATTTTCACTTTTTATAGCTTTTTGAGACAGGGTCTTGCTATGTAGCCCAGGCTGGCCTCAAATTAATTAGCAATCCTCTTGCCTCAGTCTCCCGAGTGCTGGGATTGGACAGGCATCACCACAGCTGGTTCTAAATGGCTCTTTATCAAGCATGTACTCAGCTTTTATTTCCACCATCAGTGGCTACCAAACCATTGCACTGAGCACGCCTTGGGAATTATGGGGACTATGAGTCTCAAGGAGGTGACCCAGGCACAGCAAGTTCAGCTGGGTATTCTTGGAAGCTCCACTGCCCAGGGAACAAGAGGTCTCAGAGCCCAACCTCCAGAACTATTTCCCTGCCATGATTTCAGGTCTGGATGCTGACAGGGGACAAGCTGGAGACAGCCACGTGCACAGCTAAGAATGCACATCTGGTAACCAGGAACCAAGACATCCACGTTTTCCGGCTGGTAATTCATCCTCTGTATTGGGGCCATATGGGCTGGGGCTTGTGTTTGTCCTGTAACCTCTCCTCTAAAGGAGAGGAAGCCGTAGCCACCTCAGGTGGATGGTGGACAGATCCATGGTTGGTTTCCACAGGATGCTGAAGGACCAGGGGTGGGGGAGTGTTGGGATGAGAATGTCTTTGGCTAGTGTTTAGGAGCCTCCCAACATAGCCTTGAGCTCACACTGTGCTCTGCCCTTTTGGGTGTCTGTGGTCCCCTTTGGGGAACAGAAGAAAGTTAGGTGCCATGTTGCTTTTGACTTTATAGCATCCTAGCACAGGGCATGAAGCCAAGAGCAGCACCCACTGAGAAAAGAGGTGTGGATGCCCAGTCCCCAGCCCTGCACCCTGGGATCCCCAGAGCCACACCTCCCAGCTTTGGTGTCCTGAGTGGGAGATCAAATTATGGTCCTTATATGCAGTGTCCCCATGAGAATAAATGTGTAAAGTGTTCCTATAGAAAGGGCTGGAGAGATTGGTCAGCGGTTAGAGCACTGGCTGCTCTTGCAGAGATGCTGGGTTCTATTCCCAGAACCCACATAGTGGCTAACAACCATCTGTAACTCCAGTTCCAGGGGATCTGACACTGTCTTCTGACCTCCTCAGGCACTGCATGACACAGATGTACTTACATACGTGCAGGCAATATACTCATACACATAAAATAATAACAATAAAAAGTATTTAAAAAAAGTATTCCTAGCCAGGTGTGGTGGTGCACCCCTTTAATCCCAGGACTCAGGAGTCAGGGGCAGGCAGATCTCTGTGAGTTCAAGGCCAGCCTGATCTACATAGTGAGTCCCAGGCCAGCTGGGGCTACAGGGAGACCCTGTCTCAAAAACAAACAAACAACAACAACAAAACCCCCCAAAAGCAACCAACCAACCAAACAAATGGTATTCCTATGGTGCCCAGCCATCCTGACCATGTGCCAGTTCCAGTCCTGGGGAAGTGGAAGGGGATGGGTGTTACACACACAAGCTCCTGGGACCTGAAACATCCATTAGCTGTGGGCTGGTGACAGGGGAGGGGGATGGCATATTCTACACAAGCTCCAGGAGACAGCTGTCCACCATGTTGCCTGCCATCTTCAGAGAGCCAGGCCTTCATCTCTGTTCCCTTCCAGGTGACCAACCGTGGAGAGGCCCACCTGGAGCTGAACGCCTTCCGCAGGAAGCATGACTGTGCCCTGGTCATCTCTGGAGACTCCCTGGAGGTCAGTGTGGGGACCTCTGGGCCAGCTGCTCCCAGGAGCAACAGTCTGTTCCTGCTGAGGGATGTGGGTGAGGAGATGACCTTGGCAGACCTGGCCCTCTCCCGTTCACCCCCAGGTTTGCCTCAAGTACTACGAGTATGAGTTCATGGAGCTGGCCTGCCAGTGCCCGGCTGTGGTGTGTTGCCGCTGTGCCCCCACCCAGAAGGCCCAGATTGTGCGCCTACTCCAGGAGCGTACCGGGAAGCTCACCTGTGCTGTGGGTAAGTTGGCCTGGGTGGTAGGAAGCTCACCTGGGAAGTAGGAGGCCTGGGTGGAAGGAGACTTGCCTGGGTGGTAGTAGTTGATTGTCTGAGGCCCTGACCTGCTGGCCCTGTCCTGCAAGTATCCTGTCCCACTGGCCCTGTCCTACTGGAATCCTGTCCTGCTAGCCCTGTCCTGCTGGTGTCCTGTCCCACTAGCCCTGTCCTGCTGGCCCCATCCTGCCGGTGTCCTGTCCTGCTGGCCCTGTCTTGCTGATTGCCCCTCTGACCCTGTCACCCTGGCCCTGCCCCTCTGATCCTGTCCCTCTGACCCTGTCCCCCTGCCCCTATCCCTCTGGCCCTGCCTCTCTGGCCCTGTCCTGCTAACACCCTGAACCTTTTTGTCAGGGTTCCTACATTCTGCTGCTGTGTGGTCCGACTCCCCAGGCCGCTCGACTCAGGCCATGGCTGTTTTTTCTCCTCCTGGGCCCAAGATTTATTTTGCTAGTACTGTGTCCCATCCCTTGAGAGAGAGGAGGAAAACAAGCCTAAAGGGCTTCTTCTTTATCTGTGGCGGATGGCCATAGCATTGGAGGGGTGAAGACTTTGTGCTGAGGGTTGAATCTGGGTTCAAGTCTTTCCACTTGATGGTCACTGACTGGTTATCTCTGGATAGCTTTCTTCACCCTCCCAGGCCTCAGCTTGCTCCTCTGTGGAATGGGATCAATGGGGTGGTCTCCTCACCTGATATTCTGTACTAAACGTGTCTTGTACAAGAACTGCTAACCACAGTGCATTGTGATGCCCAACTCCTGCACTGTCTTCAGAGGAGGGCATGCAGTGGCTATAGATGCTGGCCACTGCCACTGTTCAGAGTGTGACCCTGGCAGGTCACCTGGTCTCCAGCACTAGGCAACTGCTTGTTTAGAGGGTGGCTGGAGAGTTTGGGTCCATTCTTAGGGAAAGGTGGAACATGGGTTATTACTCTAAGAGAGCATGGATATGGGAGTCACCACCTCTTACCTTCTCCCACATTCCCACCTCTCCTCTCTTGCCTTTACGCTTCACAGGTGATGGAGGCAATGATGTCAGCATGATTCAGGAATCTGACTGTGGTGTAGGTGTGGAGGGCAAGGTGAGCACACACACTCTGCTCCTCTAGCTGGAGTTCCTATTCTTTTTTGGCTTTGTTTTAAAGATGTATTTTAAATTTTATTTATGTGTCTGTATGAGTGTATGCTGTGTGAGTACAGTTGCTTGCGGAGGCCAGAAGAGGGAGCCAGAGGCCAGATGAGGAGTTGTAGTTCCAGGCAGTTGTAATCCACCAGATATGGGCTTTGGGAACCAAATTCGGGTCCTCTGCAAGAGCAATGTGTGCTCTTAACTCATTTTTTTTTTTTTTTTTTCTGAAATAGGGTCTCATGTAGCCCAGGCTGGCCTTGAATTCACAGTATAACTGAGGATGACCTTAAATTCCTGAAACTCCTGCATCCACCTCCCAAGTACTAGGATTACAGACCTGCATATGGTTCATGGTTGAGATGTTATGTCTAAAAACAAAAACAAAAACAAAAGGCATGGGGCTAGAGAGATGGCTCAGAGGCTAAGAGCACTTCTTGCTCTTGCGAAGGATCCAGGTTCAGCTCCCAGCATGTACATCAGGCAGCTCATAACCACTTGTAATTCCATCTCCAGGGGATTTGACACCTCTTTTTGGCCTCTGTAGGCAACTGTACTCATATGCAAATACACACAATTAAAAATGAAGTAAAACTTTAAAAAAAAGCACATTTGAGTTTAACAGAATCCTTTTATGAGTTGTGTACAACTCGGACATTTTCCCTTCTGTTAAAAATTGTATTGTGATTCCTTTGATTTTTAGCATATAAAAGTAGTAAGTACTCACTACAAAATAATAATTTAAGTTACCCCCACCCTGCTTTTTAGTTGCACCAAACTAGTAACATTGAGTATTCTTCCAAAATTTTTTTCTATGTATTACTGGTCATGGGTGTGTGTACATTTGTTAAAGATACTGCCTACACACTTTTTACCCATGTATATACATTATTTTCCTGTATAATTTTAAATTAAAAGCATACCATGCTCTTCATCATGCAGCTTGCCTAAATCTATTACATGTTTGATTCCTCTCTCCATCAGAGTACGTACAGCTGTCACTTCTTACCCTCGCTCTAACTTTCAATTTACTTTTTTGAAGTCTCTCATTACCTGTGCCTTTAATTTAGCAACTCACTTAGAGCCTGACTCTCAATATCGTCATCACTTTGAACTGTCTTAAATAACATATTCCTTTGTACATGTATCAAAATTCACACTTAACAGTGAGTTCTGGGTTGCAAAAGAGGATTTACTTTTGTATCTATCTCTAAACCTTTGTCCCCTAGTTCAACAAAAACACACCTAAGTGGTATAACTTTCTGTTTTTAAGAAATGTCATCCAGGGCTGGGGAGATGGCTCAGTGGGTAAGAGCACTCACCCCAAAAGCATGAGGACCTGAGTTCAGATCCCCTACACATAAAAAGCAGATCATGGCCAAGTATGCCTGTAACCCTTGCATTGGGGGCTGGAGACAAATGGATCCCAAGAGCTCAGCTGGCCAGCCTAGCCCAACTGGCAGACTTTTCTCAAGGCAATAAAATGGAGAATGATAGAGGAAGGCATCCAGGGTCCTTCTCTGGTGTCTGCATGCACATACACGGGTGTTGGCCACCTGCACGGTCATGTAACATGCACATGCATACACATACACACATATGCCATAGAGAAAATCATAATTAAAAAATACATTTTTATTTTTATTTTATGTGTGTGAATGTAATGCCTGTATGTTTGTAAGTGCTCCCGTGTCATGCAGTGCCCACAGAGATCAGAAGAGGGTGCCAGATCCTTGGAATTGGAGTTATGGATGGTTGTTAGCCACCATGTAGGTGCAGGGAATCAAACCTGGGTCCTCTGAAAGAGCAGTCAGTGCTCTTTACCATCGATCCATCTCTCCTGAAAATCACAATTTTTAAAAATGTCCTCAGTTCAGGAGATTTGAAATCTGTCAGTGAGCTACATTGGTCTGATCTTCCTTTGGATTCACCTGTTGGCATCCTCGTTCTCTCCCTCTGAGCCCTTTGGAAGTAGACTGCACACAATGATGTTACTGTTATGTATTTGGCAGTGGCCTTAAAAAAGGGACGCTCCCTACATGAGCATAACAGCAGGATGCGATGCTGATGTAATATCATAGAATATTCATGGACACATTTCCCCAGTTGTCCCCAAAATGTCTTTATAGCTTAACAGCAACAACAACAAAGCTTCAGGAAATAATCAAGGATCCCAAATTCCCTTTATTAGCATACTTTCATGTCTCTTTAATCTTCTTTAATGTAAAACACTTCTCCATTCCTTTTTTAAAGAGTGTTTAGTGTTCTTGCAATATATATATATATATGAGTGTGAGCATGTGTGTGCATGCACATGCCCTAGAGTGCATTGTGGGGGTCAGAGGACAACTCGCAGTAGTCTGTTCTCTCCTTCCACTACGTGGGTTCCAGGGCTCAAACTCACATCCTCAGGTTTGGCAGCAAGAAGTGCTTTTACTCACTGGACTATCTCACTGATAGTTTTGAAGCATTCAGAATGTCACTGAGTCCTTTGACCAGTTCAACCAGCTCCTTCCCACCATGGCCTGTGTGGCCAGGGTCTGATGGGTTTGCATTCTCTCAGTCACTGATAATGTTCCTCTGTCCCAGTACTGGTGTCAATCATCTTCCTTTCAGTTTTTGGGGTTTTTTTTGTCTTTTTGAGACAGGGGTCTCCCTGTAGCCCCAGCTGGCCTGGAACCCACTATGCAGGCTGGCCTTGAACTCACAGAGATCCACCTGTCTCTACCTCCCTAATGCTGGGATTAAAGGCGTGTGCCACCACGCCTGGCAGTCATCTTCCCTTTAAAATGAGAGTGTACCACTGTGTGGATACACTATGAGCTGTCTCCATATGGATGAACATGCAGAGCTGTTCAGGAATAGTTTAACAGTGGGACTGGCATCAGGCTTTTCCCCGTGATTAACCCTGTAGGACCCTAAATGTTATAAAATACCTACTGAATGATTTTTTTTTTTTTTGCTTCTTTACATTCTGTGTGTGTGGGGGGGAGGGACTTAATACTAGATTCATTTGACCTCCAAATTACAACTATCTGTGATTTAGTATGTTTTTTATTTAAGTAAATTCCTCTTTTTAAATCAAATTTGACTTGGACCACCAACTGTGTGTAGCCTGAAACTAGAGAAGCTCTTTACTGAATGCCTTCAAAGCTCTCCTTGTCGAGTCTCGTTTTTTTAATTAAAAAGAAAAATGTGCATTGACCTCTGTGCGTCTGACGGTGCCCTGTCGGATTGTAGGAAGGAAAGCAGGCTTCACTGGCTGCGGACTTCTCCATCACACAGTTTAAGCATCTCGGCCGGTTACTCATGGTGCATGGCCGCAACAGCTACAAGCGCTCAGCGGCCCTCAGCCAGTTCGTGATCCACAGGAGCCTCTGCATCAGCACCATGCAGGTGGGCAGAGCTGGTACCCCTTGTAGGGACATGTGGGCATACTCTGAAGGTGGGTAGCAGCTGGCGCCTCTCGTAGGGACATGTGGGCACACTGTGCAGGTAGGTAGCAGCTGGTGCCTCTTGTAGGGACATGTGGGCACACTGCAGGTAGGTAGCAGCTAGCACCTCTCACAGGTCCACAAGGGCACATTAGACAGTTGGCATCTCTTCACAGGTGCATAGAGGCACACACCATCTAGGTGAGTAGGTAGCTGGCAACTCTCACAGGTACACATGAGCACACCACCTAGGTGGGTGGCAGCTGGCTTTGTGTTCAGGCACACATGACTGTTGTCATGATGGACACCCGTCCCCCAGGAGTCAGCCCCTGCTCTGGAGCTGTTTCTCACCTGGTCAGTTGAAGTCCTCCTCGTCCTTAGGCACGCCCCTCCATTGGTCATGTTGGTCGCCCCTTACTTGAGCGACAGTGCCATTCCTGCTGTGTGGCATGGAGGTAGGCATTAGCAGTGGAGCTCACCGGGGCTTGTCGTGGAGGAGGCAGAGCAGCCGTGTTGGGAGCTATACCATCAGTTTCTCTGGAGGGAGAGGCAAGGTTCATGCCAAGCAACCGCTCCAACCCAGGATGTCCGTGTGCAGAGACAAGGGTCAACAGACAGCAGCCACTCCAGAGGAGTAAATATGCTGTTTGAGGCAGGGTCTTGCTAAAAAGTGTGTGTGTTCCTTCTGCCTCAGCCACTAAGTGTTGGGATTACAGGCATGTGCCACCACACCTTAACTTACTTTTCTTGAGCACTTTATGTACCCTATCAGCTAAGTGTTTATAAATTCAGTCAGTGCCTCCCATCATGCTCACACCAGCCTGAGCCCAGTTTACAGGTGGGAAGGCTGAGGCTGAGTCAGGGCGAGATCTAGTCAGCTCAGGTAAATGCACCTGTAGCCCGCTCTCAGACCCAAGCCTTGCCTTGAAGGCCCTCACTGCAGAGGGCCTGAGGTCACCTCAGCTTGCAGAGGCAGTGAGGTCATAGCCCAGGCTTGCTGGCTCCTGCCACGCAGCCTAGTGGGAGTTGAACTGGCTGTGGCTGCTTCCATCCAACCTCCACTAAAGGATTCTGAAGTGTACATGAGATACTGTTCAAGCTTGTCTCTCTCATTGGCTCCTTCAGGGCCGGACACCAGGCTGTAGAGGCTTAGCATAGAGTAGAAAGAGGCCTGATGGAGGGAAGAAAGCACTGGACATTGAAAAGCTAGGCTAGTGTTCCTTGGCAGGCCTCGAGGCTGAAATGCTCAAGTTTAGTGATGGCAACATTAGACCCAGCTCTCTTTTGCCTGTGCCATAAAGGACCTGTGAGGTCGGCACACATGTGACTACCCCACCCATCCCTCCTAGGCCTTGGCCTTTCAGCCTGTGAAATGAGCTCTGCCTTGCCCTTGATCTCAGCCACTTGGGAAACCAGAATTTTCCAAGACATCCATGCTGAAGGCGTCCTTACTGTCATCAATAAAACAGAGTTGGACACTGTAAATCTAAAGCAGGGATGGTGAGATGGCTCAGCAGGTAAAGATGCTTACTGTCAAGCCTGATGACCTGAGTTCGATCCTGGGACCCACATAGTGGAAGGAGAGAACTCACTCCCACAAGTTGTTCTCTGATTTCCACTTGAACACTGTGGGATGTGTGTGTGTGTGTGTGTGTGTGTGTGTGTGTGTGAATGCCTACATGCACACACAAAAAGAAATAAATAAATGCATGTAAAAGAAAACCAAGGTGATATTTTAGTTTGCAGGCATGTGTGACCTTATACTCAAGGCCTCTCACCTTGCAGAGTGACTGCCATTTGCTCCATGTGCTGGGAGAATTCTTTGACCTCATCCAGGCCTGCTGAGGGAGATTTTATGATTCGGTTGCATCTGAGAGCAGAGCCTAGCAGTGATTTTTTTTTATGATCTAAAGCTAAGCAGCTGCCATAGATCACCAGGCCGCATCTGCACTTTTAATTTATGCTAATCCATCATCAGACCGTTATGCTAATTGACCAATCAGACCGGGCAATGTGATGGTTTCAATCACTGGGAGATTAATGATCTTGTCCCTGGGCAGATAGACAAAATCAGGCAGATGAGCTGCCATCTGCATGCCCAGGCATTCCCATTGGTGTCTGCTCAGAAAGAAGGTTCCAGAAGGTTCTGGAGCGAGGCCCTGTTTCTTGTGCTTCTGAGGAGCTTTAGTCCCTGTCCGATGTGTTGCACCTGGACATCATGATCTTGTGGACAGGACAAGTGTTTTTATTTTCCCTGAAGTGCTCTTGTTCAGATTATGCCCACATAAAGGGGTCACTTTAAGACAAGGGCACTCATGCCTATTTGCAAGGTTACCCACAGCCTGAGTGAGAAGCTGTGAAAAGTTGTTGTCCCTGTGCTGAGAGTGTGAAAATGTGATGGAGCAGCTATGGCTGTGCCTATGTGGCTATGGTGGCCTTCAGTGGCACTTTTTGGAGGGCTGGTTCTCAGTGAACCTTCACCCCATACAGGGGGAGACACTCTGCTAACCTGACTGTTATGAAGGTCTAGACTTCTCTTGATGCTAAAGATTTTTTTGGTTTTGTTTTGACTTAGGTTTTTTTTTTTTTTGAATATGAGTGTTATGCCATGCATGTAATGTCCTCAGAGGCCAGAAGAGAGAGTTGTAACTCCTAGAACTGGAGTTATAGTTTTTAGTCTCCATGTGGGTTGTGGGAACTAAACCCAGGTCCTCTGCAAGAGCAGCCAGTGCTCTTAATTACTGAGCCAGCTCTCCAGGCTCTTGGCTTAGGTATTTTTGAGACAGGGTCCTATGTATCCCACATTGGCTTCAAATTTATGTATCTAAGGATGAGCTTGAACCCCTTATTCTCCTGCCTCTACCTCCCAAGTGCTGGGATTACAGGTGTGTACCATTACTATACAGCCCTGGCTGGCCCAGAATTTGCTATGCAAACCAGGCTGGTCCCAGACTTTTAGAGATCCTCCTGCCTCTGCCTCCTAAATGCTGAGATTAAAGTATGTCCCACTGCAGCTACTCAGCTCAATTTTGAAAGTCTTCACAGAGTGCTCAGCCCAGCTTTCCCTGCATCTTACAGTAGTGGAAATGAGTCTGGGAGCCACAGTCTCTTGCCCTGTGGATGTCCAGAGAAATGACTGATGGGAAAGCAGAACTTGACCTCCCACCTGCTTCATGGGTGTGAGCGGGTATTTTCCAAGACAGACACTTTAATGCAGCCAGTAAAAATCCTTACTGCTTCGTGTCATTGAAAAGTAGCCTGTCACATCCTTTCTAAAAAATGACCCTATATATGGGTCAGACAGGGGCATAGCTCCGTGGTAGTGTGCCTGCTCAGCAGATGCAGAGTCCTCAGTTTGATCCTGAGCACAGCAAAAATAAATTCAAATTTCAAAAATTTCCCCTAAATTCTAAACCGTAATGTATTCCACCCCAGCCTCCAAGGTGGCTGATATGGAAACAGGTGGTTGTGGCCCAGGTGGTTTCCATACACAGGGCCATGGGCTATTAGGGCTTAATTCTGAGCTGCTGGTGGTGCGGGCTCTGGAGACGGGCTAGAATCCCGCAGGCCCTGCCACTTCTGCTACTGTAAAATGTGGGCGACTTCAGGACCCAGGTACATGCTCTCCTCACTTCAGGACCTGGAACCCTCTGACGCTCCCAGCCTTGCTATGAAGGATCTCTGTGGGGCTGGTCAGCCCTGACCCTCTCTGGCCTTACTGTTCTTACCTGTCTCATGGGGATGGTGGTTAATAGTCCTGACTTCTTTGGGTAGTTGTGAGGGCTGTACAGACCCATGCACGAGTACTCAATGGCAAGGGGCACTGTGTGGAATGAGGGCTGTGCTGTAACTCATGGTGACGTCCCTTCCCTCCCTGATGCAGGCTGTCTTCTCCTCTGTCTTTTACTTCGCCTCCGTTCCTCTCTACCAAGGGTTCCTGATCATCGGGTAAGTCACAGACAAGCTGTTCATGTTTTGTGATACATCCCTAAAATGTCCCAGAGGAACATGGAAGTGGTGTAGAGACTTTGGTCCCCCAGGCACCCTGGTTCTGGCCCCAGGGAAGATGGCCAGCAGGGAGATTCCCAGCTTCCCAGAAGTAACAAGGCTTTAACAAGTCCAGCCCTTACACAAGGGGAGGTGTAGCCCACAGTGCCTGGTCATTGATGAATAGACTCAGCCGGAAGGAGGGCCTGAGGTGACCCATGGGGTCTTGGGAAGAGTCTGCAAGCTCCTATTGGGGCTGAGCCCGGTAGGATATTGGGGCCCCCCACTTTGTACAGAGGGCTCAATGGCAGCAAAGGTGTTACTGGGGCATCAGCTGCTGCCAGTACCGCCTCTATGCCTAGCCTGGACCTTTGTTGTATCCCTCTTGGCCTTGTCAGAGAAGACCCAGCACCCCCAATACAGCAGACAGAGGCCTCCTTCCTGTCCACTCTGTCTTGCTGGTTAGTTCGGCCGTAGAGTACCAGACATTCCATTTCAGGAAAATGGACTATCCCCTTGTTGGGTCCTAGCCAAGTAAAAGAACATACCAGAACATAGTTCCAGGTCTCCATATGTATCTTCTGGGTTCCGACGCATCGTCCCTCATCATGGAAGCCCCAGCCACACGGGTTCCTCACCGTTCCTCCTGACAGTGAGGCCTCAGGGCCTTTGCATGGCTTTGCTTTTTCTGCCTGGTGTGGTCATCCTGCAGTACTGGCTGTTCCTTTTGTGGGAGTCCACAGAAATGTCCTGCTCCTCGGCTGCCTTCCCTGAGATTGCACCCCACCCAACTTGTCCACGTCCTCCAATTGGTCTTATCCCTCTCCCCAATTCCGTCTTCCTGCTGGACCCACATCTGTAACAGCTTATTTGCTAGTGACATAGACACTTGTATGAATGCCCTTGGGGGCAGATGTTCACCTGTGTTTTGCACCTTGAGTCACCAGTGCTGACAACTGGCCCTAGAATGTGGCAGGCTCACAGATAAACAGGTGTTGAGGACAGGGAGGGACATGGGGCTGGGGTGGTGACGGATCCCATTGCCCTGGCCGGCCTTACCGTGGCTGTTCCCTTTTAGGTACTCCACCATCTACACCATGTTCCCTGTGTTCTCGCTGGTTCTAGACAAGGACGTCAAATCAGAAGTCGCCATGCTATACCCTGAACTCTACAAGGACCTCCTCAAGGTTCCCCAGAGCTCCCCACTTGCTCTTCTTCCTTCTCTTCCTCTCCCTCCTCCATCTTCCTGCCACCCCACCTGACTTTTTCCTTCTACTTAATGTTTGGTGGGGACACACTCACTCGAATGGGAGGCTTACTTCAGGGGAAGGCTTGGGAGTTTATGCTTTTTTTCCTCAGAACAGCGATAGATGCTGTGTAAGATGAATCAGCACAGTCAAGGCAAACTCAAAACAACCAGTGTCTTTTATAGTTTGCAGCTGCTGGTCCTAGGGAGACCAGCACGTTCGCTGAGTGCATGGGGCTTCCTGTCTACATGTTTGGGTCCCCTTTTTTGTTGTTTTTGTTCTGCATGGCTGGGGTTGGAGCCCAGGACCTTGTGTGTGCTAGACAAGCTCTCTACCATCACATCTCCAGATGTAGTTTTTCTTTTTCTTTATTTTTTTTGAGATAGAGTCTCACTCTGTAGCCGTGGCTGGCCTCAAACTCACAGAGATCCACCTGCCTCTGACTCCTGAGTGCTGGGATTAGAGGTGTATGCCACGGTGCCCAGGCATCTTTTCCCTTTTTGTTTTTGGGGTGGTCTCACTAAGTTGTCAAGACTAGCCTTGAACTCACTCTGTAGCCCAGGCTGACTTTGAATTTGCCATCTTCCTGCCTCAGCCTCTCAAGTAGCTAGGAAGACAGGTATATACCAACTCCAGGTTATCTTTGAAAGATGTCTCTTCTCTACCCAGATGCACAGGAGCCTTTGTGGATATTTGGGATGAAAGTTGGGTGCCTCACAGCATCAGCAGCAGAGAATGAAATGTGGCCCCGTATGGTAACCTGCTCTTGCCTTTCTGTTTCTCATCTAGGGGCGGCCACTGTCTTACAAGACATTCTTAATCTGGGTGTTAATCAGCATCTATCAAGGTGAGGACTGGGTGGAGGGCAAAGCCTGGTTGTCCTTTGCTTTGACCTTGACTGTAGGGAGCCCCTTTAGCACAAGAATAGATATACCTAAGATAGCACAGTGGATGTGACAGCGTGGCCCCAGGGACCATTTTCAGCATGTCAGAAGATTCAGTAGCACAGAAGAGGTACAACTGTCCACTTCACGGGGTGGTAAAGTCAGATGTGTAAACAGTGCAGATCCAGCACCCCTGATCTGAAATGCTCTGAAACCCAAACGTTTGTGAGTCCTAATTTGGTGCCACAAATGGAAAATTCCACAGCTGACCCTGTGGGACAGGTGACAGTTAAGGCACAGATACACTGCAGACAGCTTAGGGGTGTGCATGAAATATGAGCAGGTGTGCTGCACAGGCCTGAGGCCCATCTCCAAGAGACTTCCTTGTGCATGTGCAGATCCTAAAACACCCCAAAAGGACAAAACCCAAAACACTTCCTGTCCAAGAGCTCACAACTCATGCTGCTCGAAACCTGTGGAGGTATCAGATCCATTTATAAAAAGTGCTTTCAGGCCAGCAAGATTGCAGTGGGTAGAAGCGCTTCCTGCCAAACCTGACATCAGTTCGAGCCCTGGGGCCCACATGATAAGAGGAGAAAACCTACTCATGCAAGTTTTTTCTGACCTCCACATGCATACCATGGCACATGTGTACCTACACCCAATACCCACCCACACACTAAATAAATAAATAAATGTAATATAAATTAAAATAGACAACAACAAAAAGTGCTTGTTTGTGGGGATGTGCTGATAAAAATAATAAACTTCCCATTTGAATTCCTTTTTCCTCCATCTTAGAATTTTTATTTTTATGTGTTTTATAATGCATATAGTATTTTGTACACCAATCCTTATGTATCCAGACAGGCACATATAATTTCCAAATAGGCATGCATACTGAGGCATCAGTCTTTGTGGTTTTTACTGATGGTGGTACAGGCAGAACATTTACAGATGATGCGTTTTTGGAAGAGGGTCAAATTGGCACTGAAACATTTTTTATATTTTAAAGTGTTATATTTTAAATGTGTTATAGCATGATGCATATAACTGATTGATAATTGGCAGTCCTCGCTTCCACCTCCTCTGCCTCTACCGTGTTTATAAAGCGGGTACAGGCTGTGGATGCAGCTCAGGTGGTGGATTGCTTGTCTAGCATAAAGGAAGCCATGGGTTCAATCCCCACACAGTAACCTAGGTGTGGTGGTACATGCCTGACATCTCAGCACCTAGAGGTAGATGCTGGAGGATCAGAAGTTCAAGGACAGCTTTGGCTATATGAACCCTCCCTACCACCCCAACCCAGCTATGGGATCTCTCTGACTCCCTTGGGTGCCTCTGTCCTTTACACGTGTAGTATGTGTCATAACTCTGGCCTCCATGACCATTTTTGCTTGTCTGGCATGGCAGTATAAACACACACACACACGCGCGCACATGCACACACGCATGCACGCGCACTGCGTACCAGGTTCCCACACATCTGAACTTGTCCCCATGATGCAGCACCTCCTAGGACTATTCTAGTGTCTGTGTCTGTGGCTCTGATTCTCCAAGCCTCTAAGTTAGGATTACACAAACCACACCAACATGGTTTTAGGCAATTCATTTAAATTTCGATTCTTTCCATCTCCCTTAGCTAGTTGCTCTCTCCGTCTCCCTCCTCAGCCTCCTGTTTGTTTCCCAGAGGTTCTTGGTCATTCATTCAAAGCTCACAGAGGGAAACTGTAGGTTTGTGTCCTCTGGACAGAGCTCTCACCTTGGGCTAGCAAGCCCTTTGGTGTCTGGGGGGAACGTGCTGGATGGTGAGTGGGCAGTGGGTATTCCTCTAGTGTCACATGTGTGGTACCAGCCTGCTGGTGGGCTGCAGGGGACATGCTTTCTGGTGTTTGCAGGGAGCACCATCATGTACGGGGCACTGCTGCTGTTTGAGTCGGAGTTTGTGCACATAGTGGCTATCTCTTTCACGTCCCTCATCCTCACGGAGCTGCTGATGGTGGCCCTCACCATCCAGACGTGGCACTGGCTCATGACGGTGGCTGAGCTGCTCAGCTTGGCCTGCTACATCGCCTCCCTGGTGTTCCTACACGAATTCATCGGTAAGACCTGGAGCATGGGAAGCCGGTGGGCAGCCTCACCTCAGCCCTGGCACCCGAGGCCTGGGCATTTCGTCCTTGGGTCTGTTTCCTTGTCCTGTTTTCTTACCGATGTCCCCTCAGGACAAGTGGTGATTGTGAAGCAGCAAGTGGAATTGAGGGCTTGGTGTGCTCCAGACTACAGTGTGGCTCTTTATTTATGCTGAGACAGGCTCTCATGTGGTCCAGGCTAGCCTTGAACATCTTTGTAGTCAAAGATGACCTTGAACTGTTGATCCTTCTATCATGGGCCTCCATCCCTGAATGCTAGGTAAGCACTTTATCAACTGAACCACAGCCTGCCCAAGTGTGTGTTTTTCTCTCTGTTTTTGTTAGTGGTGCTGGCGTCAGACCCAGGACTTCCCACATGGTAGGCAAGCACTCCCAAGCTATAGGCTCAGTCCAAAAGTGTATTTTTTTTTCTTTTTGAGACAGGGTCTCCCTGTAGCTCCAGCTGGCCTGGAACTTGCTGTGTAGACCAGGCTGACCTCGAACTCACAGAGATCCACCTGCTTCTGCCGCCCAAGTTCTGGGACTAACGGCATGCACTACCATGCACAGCTAAAAGTGTACATTTAAAAAAAATTATTTTATTATTATTTTTATTTCTATGTATATGAGTATATTGCCTGCATGAATATAGGTGCACCCATGCCATGCAGTGCCCTTGGAGGTCAGAAGAGGGCATTGGATTCCCCTGGAACTAGAGTTACAGACACTTATTAGCTGCCATGTGGGTGCTGGGAACCAAAACCAGGTCCTCTGCAAGAGTAGCCAGTGCTCTTAACTGCTGAGCCATCTCTCCAGCCCCCAAGTGTATGTTTTTAATTAATTAATTAATTAGTTTGTTTTTGGTCTTTTTGAGAGAGGCTCTCCCTGTAGTCCCAGCTGACCAGGAACTCTTATGTAGACCAGGCTGGCCTTGAACTCACAGAGATCCACTTGCCTCTGCCTCCTGAGTGCTGGGATTAAAGGCCTGCGCCACCACACCCAGCTCCAAGTGTATGTTTTTAAAACTCCACAGAGTTGGCTGGTTTAGGAGGGAAATCCTTAATGAATTCAGCCAGTACAGTGGGCTACTGTATCTGTGGGCTCCACACTTCCAAATTAACTGAACTTGGGATCCAGAATATTTGGAAAGAACCCTGTCTGTACTAGGCATGCACAGACTCGTGATTTGCCCAGCAGCACAGTCTGGCAACTGTGTGCCTTGGGTCTACCGTGTCCTCTAGAGATGGCTCAGAATCTACCTAATGCATATGTAGGTTTATGCAAATGAGATTCATTTTAACATAAGGGCCCAAGTCTCTGTGGGTGTCAGTATCACCAGGGAGCCCTGGAACAGTTGTTCACCCCACTGCTGTATGGTTGCTGGGCTCCAGTGACCACACTGGGCTGGACACTGAGATGCCTTCAGGCATTGAGCATCCTGGTCACCTTCACGAGTGAATGACAAAGCAGCCCTAGGACAGAGGCCTCATTAACCTTTTTTAGAAATTTTGTTTTTAAAAGTTTTTGCTTTTGGGGCCACAGAACCCCTTGGTTCCCATGATATTTTAAGTAGAAGTCCAGTCTGAGTGTAGGCACATGTGAACCAGTAGCACATGGGAAAAGCCCAGCCTGACCTGGCCCTGATCTGCCACATCATCCTAACCTGGCTCCTTGGGACCTCAGTGGTTCTCAGAGTGAGGCTGTTGCTGGCCACAGATGCTTAGAACTGCCAGCTGCTGCCAGCAATGAGGGCTGCTAGTCCACTTGGTAGACCAGGAGCACCTGCCCTGGACCAACATGGTGAGGAGCCCTCTTCCTGTCAGGGAGGTACAGGGTGAGCAAGCCATTCTCAGAGCACAGGTGGCTAATGGGACCAAGGTTTCAGAGAGAAAACTAGGATGAGGTGGGAGGGACCCAGGCAGACTTCAAGTAAATGGTACCACAGGAATTTATGTAGTAAATGGGAGGAGTGAGGACAGCATCAGATAAGGACAGGGTGGGGGGAGGGGACAGTGGGAGGGGGAAGAGGACAGTGGGATGAGGGGGCAGTGGATGAAGGGGAAAGTGGGGGGGGCAGGACCAGAGTGGGGGTGAGGACAGTGGAGGGGGCAGGAACAGCATGGACAGTGGGTGTGCAGGGTGATTGCCCTGCCCTGTTACAGACACTGGGTCTGAGTGTATGCATCTCTAGGCACCCTTTGCTCTTACCTCCACAGGTCAGGGCAGCTCACCTGGTCCTTACCAGTGAGTAGCAAGCTCTATCCTGAAGGGCTTCCAGGGTGACCCACTCGTCCTGGTCCAGAGTTTCTAGCTCCTCTTCATGTGCTTCTAAACAGACCCAGTCCATCGACTCAGCCTTTTTTCTCTGCTCTCTTTGTGACTCTGATCTTGGTTTTCCCAGCCCAGGACCGATCAAGCCTCTGAGCTGTGGAACTTCCAGGCCTTGTGGTCATGGAGGCCTCTTGAGAGGCAGGAATCTGTCATCTAGATGTCTGCCCTTGAGTAGAAGCAGGGCATTTCTGTGTCCTTTAAATTAACCCAGACAACCCAGGATGAGTCTTCTAATCAGTGGGTCCAGCCTGGTTTCCTGCTGCTTCCCTGCCTCTCAGTCCTCTGCCATCCAGGTGGCAGGTCCACCCCTGTGGGGACTTGCCAGTTATAGGGGCAGAGAGAGGCCTGCAGGGGCCCATGGCCTTTGAGAGGGCCATGCGGCCTTACCACCAGGGCAGTGAGACCTAGTCCCTCTTTGGTAGGTATAAGCGCATCTTCCCCTTATGCATAAGATGCAGCAGTGTGTGCAATGTCAGCCTAGATCAGCAGACCCGCAGCACTCAGAGGAAGCAGATCGGGGGAAAGTCTGCCGAGGTGGACACTCAGACACTGAGTGCCGAAGAGGGCACTTAGGAGAAAAGCTGGGTCTGTCCTGTCCTCGGAGAGTCCTTGGTTGGGGTTCTTTCCTCAGCCTTTGCAAATTGTCAGTAAAAGAAAGAACATCACCATGGAAAGTGAGATGCTAGTTTACACTGACCCTTTCTTTCAAAAGAGGTTTTGTGAGCACCTACTATGTGCCAGAGGGCTTGGGTCTGAGGGGATGCAGAGATGTGGTTGTTGCCCAGGAAGCTCAAGTACTCTTGGACGTTGAACAGCCAAAGTGAATGGCACATGAGAACTGAGCTAAGTGCATAGTAGGTGCTTCATTGGTGACAGCCTCCCTTCCATACTGTGCCCCGCACTGGGAAGGGTTTATCCTGGCATCCCCTGTGTTGGAGACCACAGCTGCTACTGCCCGCCCCTTCCCTCTTTCCCTCAAGCCCCCCAGCCCAGGTCAGAGCACCCCCGAGCATGAGCCTGGTTTGACAAGGGGGTCTCTGCCCACCGTGCTCTGTACCTCAGATCCTTCCTGGTCTTCTGTGGATGTCACTGAATCTGAAAAGTGGGGAGCAGAGCCACATGCTCAGTGTTACTGTCTACTCTCCATAGCTTAGAAGAAACTCCACTTGTCATTTGGGATCAAAAATACCTGCGGTTCTCTTTTTCCCACAGGTTTCTCTTCCTAGTTGTTACAAATAGCATTTCACTGAATTTCAGGAGCAGTGAGAGGGGGATGGGAGACAATCAGGGCCCTGAACACTGCTGGCCCACTGTGTGCCCTCTGCAATAAAGGGGGGTGGTGCCAAGGGTTGAGAATTTAGGACAGAGACACCTTTGCTTCTGATGGCCAGGGTGACAGTCTCTTGATTGCATGGACATCTTCTAGAATATTCCCCTCACGACTATCTTCCATTGTTTTCAGATGTCTACTTCATCGCCACCCTGTCATTCCTCTGGAAGGTATCTGTCATCACCCTGGTCAGCTGTCTCCCCCTCTACGTCCTCAAGTACCTGCGGAGACGGTTTTCTCCCCCCAGCTACTCAAAGCTTACGTCGTAGACTGCTCAGTGGCAGCGGGGACTCTGGTCTCTGCAAGTTCTGTGGACAGAGTTCAAGTTCCATGTGTGTTAACCACCTCCAGTGGACGGTGCAGCCATGGCTGGCAGGAGCAGTTTCAGTGTGATGAGACTGGGGAACTAACAGGGTTGTGACACTGAAGAAATTGGAGGGAGGGGCCTAAGAGATGTACCTGTCAGGAATGTGGGCGCCATGCAGAAGTGAGGATGATCCTGTGGGACCGAGTGACTCAGCTGAGGTTTCTGTGGGTCACTGGGCCAGCTTCCTTATGACTTGAATCTGTTGTCATGTGATAAAAGTTTTTGTGTAGTTGAAGGTTGCAGAAGGCTTTTTGTTCTTTAAACAGTCATTCCATGTTTGTTCCTCAAATCTTTCTTGCTCCTACAAAGTAGTCAGAAAAATATAAAGCTCTGAAGCTGGATATGGCCATGCTCACCTGTAATCCTGGCACTAGGGGCTGAGGCAGAAGGATTACTGCAAATACAAGGCTAGCCAGGGCTGTGTAATGAGACTGTTGCACACACACACACACACACACACACACACACACACACACACACACAGAAAGAAAAAACAAAGCTCTCTGTGTAGGTGTGGGAGGAAGTGACATTTGGCCAGTTCCCTGAGCCTCCTCTGGTTGGGAAACGCTCAGTCCTTTTTGGGCAGCCCCAGCTGTGGAGTTGCCTGGCTCCTCAGCTTTCGGAAGAAGGTAAGAGAAGAGGCTGTGTGTTAGCTTTGATCCACTTCGACAGCCTGCAGTTGGCTTCACCTGCCACCTCATAAAACAGCCTCCCAGAGCTGTGATCTCGCTGTGTCCGGAGCTGGTGATACTGACATAGCCAGTGGCTATCCAAGGACAGCCTGGACACTTTCAACAAGGTTGCCACTAAACAGCCCTTAAATGTGTCGACAGCGTGATAAGAGGCTCTGCTCATTCTTTACACAACAGAGCAGCTGTGACTCAGATATTTTGAACCCTGGGCAGAGAGGTCAGCATTCTGGAACCTTCTCTTCCCCAGCAGCACATTTCCTGTTAGGAGGAATTACTGAGGACTGAGCTGACAGAAGCAGAGGCCTCTTGTGAGGCGTTCCCACCATGGAGGAGGAGGCCCCGGCTGCTGCTTGGGGGATCAGGCATCAGCCCCCCACTGGCTGAGGGGAGGTGAGGGGTGGAGTCCTCCCCTGTGAGGGTGGCCAGCACGTGTGTGTTTTTTATAAAGCTGTGGCTGCTGCTTTCTAAAGGAGAAGGGGGTCTGCTAGCATTGAATGTGGCAGGGCAGGGCATTCTCTGGGTTTCTAGTCTCCTTGTGGAAGCCACATATGTGTGCCATCAGGGTTGGCTTGGCAGAGCCTCATGAACCAAGAGTGGTTGCTGTGTTGGATTTACGATTCACAGTCATGAGCAGGGCCTCTACAGACCTTCCACATGACACCCCTCCTCTGAGCTTCAGAAACACTAGTCACTGGCTGGCTGGGTCACCCGCTACCCATCCTGGTTGGGGACAGGAGGATCAGACAGTCCCTCAACCTTGGAGTGCTTGAGATATGTGCTTGTATTGTGTTGCCCTTTTAAATACATTAAATTGGCTGTTCACTTCTATTTTGTTTTAAGATTTCTGTGCTTTGACAGTGTTCCGCCTTTCCAATTCAGTCATTTCTTTCAGAGAACAAAGACCTCCAAGCAAGATATATTATCGTCAATAATATTGTCCCAATATTTCAGGAAGGCAGAGCAAACCTATTTCTTTTTTAAAAAAATTTTTTTATTATATTTATTTTATGTGTATGTGTGTATTGCCTGCATCTAGGTAAGTGCACCCATGTCGTGCAATGCCTGCGGCAGGACAGAAGAGGTTGTCTGATTCCCCAGGAACTGGAGTTACAGACAGTTGTTAGCTGCCATGTGGGTGCTGGGATTCGAACCTGGGTCTTCTGCAAGAACAGCCAGTGTTCTTAACCACTGAGCCATCTCTCCAGCCCCAGCAAACCTATTTCAAAGATGGAGGAGGAAGACGTTTTACTCAGTGTCCTGGGGCCTCCAGTGCACCTCTCAGAAGTCATCCTGTAAAACTGGAAGTTGTTAAATAATTTTGTTCTGAGCTTGCAGACCTGAGCTTGCTTCAGAGGATGAAGGCTATGGTTGGGCATGTGAAACCCTTGCTGGAGAGTTGGATTGTTTCTTGCAGACACAGAAAATTGCTCTCTCTGGCCTTTTCATTAGTTCCCAGTTTTGATGGAATCAGTACTTCAGATCCATTTGATACCTCGGAGGTGGTTGCCGGGTGGCGGGGGGCATCTGTGAGCAGCTCCAAGGCAGGGCCCTAGTGCTGGTCAGGAGAACACACACGACCCCGGGCTTGGGTCTGCAACTCTGAGGCTTCTGTTAGCCTTTTCCTCAGTTCATCCATCTGAAAAGAGCCTCACCTCACCTAGGAACTCCAAGGGACCCAAGTCCCCCAAAGCACATTTAATTTGAGCTTCGAAAGCCTCAGGATACAGTCACCTCCCTTTAAACAATTTTTCTTAAAGTGGAAAGGACACACACACAAGCACGCACACACACACACACACACACACACACACACACACACACATGAGCACACCGTGTCTGAGGAGGACTGTGGGTAGGACAAGCAATTTTCCTTTGGTTTCTTTTATTTACCTTTTCTACTTGAAGATGTGAGGAGCAGACGCCTCTTCATTCCACAGCTGCTAATTTGGGGAGCACATGCTCTAGCTCCCTGGAGGCTGAGAGCTGGGATGGTTCTACCTCAGAGCTCCTCCACCTCAGCTTTGCTCCCTACTGAGTGGAGCCCTTTATGCATTGGCAATCACCATCTCTGCCAAGACTCATGCTCTACGCGCCTGTGGACCTTAGGTTGTGCTGGCAATGCTTTTTCATGTATTTTGAATTTGGTCCTCACTGGAAATTGATGCATTAGTGTTTTTTTTTTCTCTGAACTTCTGTTTTTATACTTTGGTGTCATGGGGAGAGGGAAGCTGGGAGGCTTGGAAACATGCCCTTAGGGACAACATTTTGAACTTTTGCCAAAATTTCAATAGGGACCCACACATTCTTCTGTTTTTTCCTATTTAGCAATGATGCATATTGGGGCCTGCAAGATGGCTCAGCAGGTTAAGGTACTTACAAGCTAAACATGACAGCCTGAGTTTGATCACTGGGACCCATATGGTGAAAGGACAGAACTCCTGAAAGTTGTCCTCTGACCTCTACAGGTGCACCACACCATGACATGCATACATAAACATGCATATGCACACACAAAAATATGTATGAGCTATTAAAAATTTTAATTTATGTGCATGAGTGTTTTGTCTGCATATATGTAAGTCATCCATGTGTGCAATGCCCAAGGAGGCCAGAAGAGGGTATAGGATCCTTTGGAACTGGAGTTGTGGATAGTTATTAGCCACCATGTGGGTGCTGGGAATGGAACCCAGGTCCTCTGCAAAAGCAGCCAGGGTTCTTAACTGCTAAGCCATCTCTCCAGCACTGGATCAGCTACTTTTGTCTTTAACCTTTCTATGTGTGTTTGATGTGAGTATGCCCATGATCTATATGTATTTGACTTGAGTATACCGATGATGCTATCTTTCCTATTTGGCTTTCACTGCTTTAAAATTCCCTCTCTGGCCGGGGAGAGGGATCAGTCGGCACCAAGCTTACCATGCAAGCATGAGGACCTGAGTTTGGTCTCCATCACACACATAAAAAGCCAGATGTGGTGTATTAGTTACTTTTCTGTTGCTGTGATGGAAACAGCATGACCAAAGGAGTTATAAAAGGAAGAGTTTATTAGCTTACAGTTCCAAAGAAAGGGGCAAGAGTCCATCATGGTGGGGAAGCATGGCAGCAGAGGTGCCTGGAGGAGCGGAAGCTAAGCTCTTAACATCTTCAATGAAATGGGCAAAAGAAACAAGAAACTCATGACCTGGCAAGGCTTAAGAACTCTCAAAGCCCACCTTCCTCCAGCACGGGCACACGTAAGACCTCCCATCAACCAGGGACAAAAATGTCTTAATACTTAGAGCCTATGGGGGACTTTTCTCATTCAAACCACCACACACAGTGATTCATGCTTATAATCCCAACACTGGGGAGGCAAAGACTGGAGAGTCCCCAGGGCTCCCTGACCAGCCAGACCAGCTTAATGGGCATCTTCCAGGTCCAGTGAGACTCTACCCCCCAAAACTAGGTGAGTAGCACCTGATAGGGTACACCTGAGGTTGGGCTCTGATCTCCACATGCACATGCACTGGCATACATGTGTGCACGCCCACAAACATACACCCACCAACTCCACCTCTCCCAGGCCTCTTCTCACTTAGAAAAAAAAAAAAAACAAATAAAACTTTTTGCTATTTTCATGTATTTGAAATATTTTAAGCAATTATGTCAATTTCTTCTTTGGGGGAGGGGAAATCAATGGAGGGGGGAGAGCAGTGCTACTCAAACCTGGAGCCTCAGAGACCCGCTCAGGTCACAGAGGCCTCTCCTGTGCATCTGTCCCTGGTGTGATCGAGTGCAGTTCCTAGATACAGGCTAGACTGTCATGACCAACTTGTTTGTAGGTGAGGTAGGGTGTGATACTTGCAAAAGGAATAGCAGCAGAGCACAGAGCCTGTGCTCACTCATCCAGAAGCCCAGCTCCCTCCATGGATGGGTGGTGTGTGTGTGTGTGTGTGTGTGTGTGTGTGTGTGTGTGTGTGGTGATGCCTGCTGGGTGCTTACTAGGCCAGTGCTTTCTGATTAGAAGGAAGATTCTCCAGCACAGCATGTTTGAATTTGTTTTGCAGGAATGACCAGCTGCTTCGAATTCTTGGTTCTGTGATGACACCCATCTTAGTCTGTTTCCGGGTGATCCCTCTTTCATTGTTTGCCAGCATGGTCCATTACTGCTGTCCAATAAAGCTGTGTTCTCTCTGCCTTTGGGGTCATTTTAATTTGTGAGGGAGGTGAAATGCAGGCACATCTTACTATGGACCTATTGTGTTCCTATGTTGTGACACAATATATGTAAATAACTTCTTTTCCAGTTAAAAGTTGTTTGGGGGTTGGGGAGATGGGTCAGTCAGTAAAGTACCTAGTGTGCAAGCTTTAGGACTTGAGTTCGGATCCCTAGCACCCACATAAAAGCCATGTGTGGTTGTGTACATCTGTAACCCCAGCACTGGGGAGGCTCAGCCAGCCTAGCAGAACCAGTGAGCTCCAGGTTCAGTGAGAGACCCTGTCTCAAAAATAAGTGGAAAGAGCTGGAGGAAGATCCTGTCATCAACCTTTGCCCTCCACACTCAGGTGCACACCCATGTACCTGCACACATACCCACACTAGAACACACATATTATTTTGGTTTCATCAAAAAACTGAGGCACCAGCACCCACATACACACCCACATGTTATTTGGGATTCATCGAAAAACTAAGTAGCTCATGTCAATTCTTATATTGTTTTTTTAGACCTGACAGAAAGATTGATGCAAATGGAGAAAAAAGTCAAAAGTCCATGGTTCCTGTGATGACTGGCAATCTTTTCTCTTTTGCTTTTTCAATCAAGTAATGGAAGATTCAGGAATACAGTTCATTTTTAGACAAAAGAGCTTTATAAACAAGGAATACGGTGTTTCATTAACTTATCCAGCCTCCAGTCATAGGTGAGTTTTGTCCTGGGGGACACAGAATGCTATCTAAAGACATTTTCCATTACCGCAGCGGGTGTCGGGGTGCTTCTGGGTCCTAGTGGGTGGAGGTCAAGGGTGTACAGGGCCCCCCACATTAAGCTGCACCCAGCCTCCATGGTAGAGTCGCTGAGTTTTAGTGGCCTTTATTTAACAGACTTCTATCAGTCTGCCATCCGTCTGCCTGTGTAACAGTATAGGCTGTCCTGTCTCCAGAGACACATTATTCACCCAGCTGGCCCAGATGGTTCAATTTTCAGCTTGACCATGGGAAGGGCATTCATTCTTCATTACTGATCAGATGGAGGATGACGGCTTAGCTGTTGGCATGGACAGTGCTACCCTGAGCAAAGTGGTCACACGCTGTCAAGGTGGACACATGTAGTATTTGTCCCCACAGACAACCGTCAGCTGGTCTTCTGGACTCTGCAGGGAGATGTGTGCCCAGGCTGCCCTTGCACATCCTGGCCACCAGGGGGCTCTTGAGGACCAAAAGTCACTGGGCACCCTGGGTGCCCAGTTGCCCAAGTTCAGATGCCTGGCTCCAGAATTTATTTCATGGCTGGCAGCTGCGTTAAAAACAGACATTTCTTTTCATGTTGTTGACTAGAATATTTTGCTGGGCTTAGCATTAAAAAAAGGCAGGGGAGGGGAGGGTGTGGGAGATGATTATTAATTTGGTCTTAACTATTCACATTTTTGAATAGCTGGCATCCAGGCAGCCCTGCCGACTCCCTGTTGAAGCTAATTTGGTTTAGAGACGCGATGTTCCAATACCCCAAGTACTTCAACTGTTTTTGTTATGAAACTTCGCAGGGTGACATGCAGTCCAGCGGTGTTTGTGAGGTGGCTCGAGAGTGATGGATCGATTCACCTCAAAATAGAACTGTCGGACTCCAAGCTTTCCAGAAGTCAGAATACAGTAACAGAATTCATTCAGGGCTTGCTAAGTTCCGACTTTAAATGGGTTACATAACCAACTGGGGCCCCGCCTTCGCGCCTCTCAAAACTACCCGTGAATCCGTGGGGAAATCTATCATTAAAAGACAGAAATAGCTCTGCTGGACTCTGGGAAAAAGATGACTTCGTTATTTTTTTTTCTCCTCTGATACCTCCTCCCACTTCCCCACATTTTTTTTCACCCAAACATTGCATAATGTTAAAAAAAAAAAAAAGTCAAATCTTTCCGTGGAGTTTCATTTCATACCCATGTGGCTGTGGTTGGAGGGGTAACTTAAGTGCTTCAGGGGCTGGTGGATTTTTGGAGCATCACGCATCCCTAGATCGGTTTTCCTCCAAAAGCCCAGAGCTGGGGTTCCTCCCCTCCCCACCCTTCTCTTGTGGATGAGTTATCTATGCCTTCACATCTTTTCAGACACTGTCTGTTGGCACAGATACTAAGGCAGAGAATTACCCTCCCCTCTCCACATTGAGGTTTGATTCTGAAACAGAATCCCCTAGAATTCGGGGTAACTGAGTCACCATGAAGTCACCCACAACCTGTGTTTGGTCATAAGCCAGGTCTGTCTCTTAGTGCTGGGCTGTGGGTTCTGTTCACCCGAGGAAGTTGTTCTGAATTCTGAAGAGACTGAAGAGAGAGCAACTTTTTCTTTTATTAGGTCACACACCTGGGAATATTTTTCCTTTTGAGAGATTGCAGAGTCTTGGAAGAAAGAGAACAGAGGAGGGAGGTGCAAAGGATGCTCACATGCATCATGTTGACATTCTCCTGCATTCTGACCACTAAGCTCGGTCAGAACACCTACTGTGTGTTACAGAGAAAGAGACAGAAAGTTCCTGTTCACAGAGGTGTTGCGTCTTTGTGTGAGAGGTAGGCAGTAAGCTAACAGACACAATGGCTAACCCCAGTAGAGATGAGGTCAACTCTGTAGACAAGGCAGGGCTAGGAAGAGGGTAATGGTAGGTGATAATGGTGGAAAAGTGACGGGAGGCAGAGAAAGGCCTACTAGGACTTGGCCACCAGGGCAGGAGCCTACAGGATGAGAAGGGAGCCATGGAAGGCTCTTCATGGAGCTGCCCTCAGGCAGTGATATGTGCCAAGGCCCTGGGGTAAGAAGCACCAGGCATATTGGAGAGGCAAAGGAAAGCTGTCAGGTGTAGGTAGGTGTGCTGGATAGCTTTAGTGTCAACTTGACACACCTGGGTTGAGGGTGCCTCAGTTGGGGAATTGCTTCTATTGGACTGGCCTGTGGCTGTGTTTGAGGGGCATCTTCTTGATGAGTGATGTGGGCAGGCCCAGCCCACTGTGGGTGGTGCCACCCCTGGGCAGGTGGTCCTGTGTTGCATAAGAAAGCAGGCTGAGCAGAGGCCTGGGGAGCAAGCCAGTAAGCAGAGTTCCTCCATGGCCTGTGCTCTAGCTCCTGCCTCCAGGTTCCTGCCCCGAGTTCCTACCTTGGGCTCCTGGATGAACTGTGACCCAGGATATTTAAGACAAATAAACCCTTTCCTCCCCAAATAGAGAACAAATTAGGAGAGTAGGGCCAGAGGCTATTTAATAGCACATCAGCTATGTCCCAGGGTCCCACTTTGATCCTTTGTGCCTTCCATGACTTACCTGTCATTCCATAACCAGGGAGCCATAGCCCCAGTAAGTTCCACCCACACCAGCTGGCTTAAATAAAGGGGATGAACTTTCTGCAGAGGCCCTACTCAGCCTTTGGCCAGTGTCTGGGGCCCAGGTAACTTCTTTCCTAAGCTGTAGATGCGGTCACCACCAGGAATGAAGGAGGGTCTTCAAGAAGCAACAGAGGAATACCCACAGGCCCAGGCTCCCTGTGTCTGCTGTGCCCAAGTGTGCCCATTTGAATTGTTTCAAAGGTGAATCCTACTGCTGTCAGAACCTTGAGGCCAGGCTAGTTTAGATTCCTACTGAAGAAAGAAACAGCAGGCTGGGAGAGAATGTAGTTCAAGTCGTCATAAAGAGGCAAATAAGCTCTTCATTTGTCCTTTTATACGAAACAGATTTGTAGAGAGGCAATTGGGGCCACTAATGACACCCAGAGCCCTGTGGATTCCAGTGGGGCTGGGCTGGGGCTTCAACTGGCCCCAAACAGCTCATCAACCCCAAAGACGGAGGTAAGTGATTGCCCTGGAAATAAAGCCGGAATCCTTCAAAGACGGGGCTGGTAATTAGAGTTTAAGATGCTACTCTGTATGCACATAACTTAGCATAATATTATGAGACAGCTCATCACACCAGCACTGGAGAAGATCAGCCCAGGCCTCTATGGCCTCCAAGAGCCAGGCCAGCACTGGCAGAGCAGCAGACTCGCCTGCTTTCCCAGGGCAGCCATGTTGGAGGAAGCCGGCCTCAGAACCACTGCCTTGGGGAATCAGCACGCTCTGTCCAGCGGTGGCTGTGCAGGCATGAGGACCTTGGCTCAATCCCAGAACCCAGGTAAAAGCCAGGTGTCTGTAAGCTCAGTGCTGGGGTGCAGATCCTGGGGCTCGCTGGCCAGTCAGCCTAGCTGCTGACCTGTGGGAAGCTGGGCATGGTGGTGCACACCTGTAGTCCCAGCACTTGGGAGGCAGAGGCAGGCAGATCTCTGTGAGATGGAGGCCAGCCTAGTCTACATAGTAAGTTCAAGCCAATTTTAGCTGCACAGTGAGATTGTCTCACAAAAAGGTGGAGAGTGATTGACATCTATATTGATCTCTGACCCCCCCATATACATACAAACACACATGTACTACATATGCACACAGCACATACATGCAAACACACACATATACTCAGTACATGGACATAATACACATATACACAGCACACACATACAACACATGCACTTGCACATACAAGTCACATACACATACTCATACACATACACAGCACACACATGCACACACATACATGCACATACTTATATACACATATACAGCACATACGTATAAACACACATACACATGCACACCACACTACATATACTCACATATAAATACACACATACACACATATATACATAGATATACAGCACATACACATATGCACATACATATATACACATGTGCACACACATATACACACACACAGCACACGCACGCACACACACACATAGCACGGTGTCACTTTTTGGTCTGGATGGGTTGGGAGTAGAGGGAAAATCCTTGTCACGTTGGGGTGCACTGACATTGGGGGTGGGCAGCAAGAGCATCACAGGTCAGGGCCCAGA
This sequence comes from Nannospalax galili, assembly GCF_000622305.1. NCBI lineage: Eukaryota > Metazoa > Chordata > Mammalia > Rodentia > Spalacidae > Nannospalax > Nannospalax galili. The sequence continues at coordinate 4,686,566 of NW_008340140.1, forward strand.
GGGACTTGAGATAACACTGGTTTGAGGACTGCTTCCCTAGCTGAGTGACCAGGGCCAACTGCCTGGGCTCTCTGAGCTTCAGTTCCTCGCCTTTTCCTTGGAGGGTCAGCAGTGAGGGAACTGGGTTGGAGGTGAAGACATGGCCGTGGTTCTTAGCACTGGAACCCGAGTGGAGACAGTGACAGTGTCCCACCCAAGCACAAAGGTCCTTGTTAAAACTGCTTGATGTGCCCCCATGACTGGCATTCTTCGAATGTTGCCTAATCTGATCTGCTGTTATCTCTGCTGGTTCCTGTGCTGGAGCCTGTGGTTGGGTCTTTGTTCCAAGGCGAACAAGACCCTACCTCTGATGCACTGGGCTGACGGGGCACTCCCCTGAAGGCTGAGGAAGCAAGGGCTGCCTGCCCAAGAATCTGTGCATTCAGGGTTTGGGGATGGGTGCATGGAAGCAATCAAGTTGGAAAATCATTTTAAACTCTTTTTCTTTCTTTCTTTTTTTTTTTTTTTTTTTTTTTTTACAGTAAAACATTAATAAAACAGAAGGCAGAGTTTGCTTGAGTTTAAGAAAATAAATCCCAAAGCTGGATAGGGATTAGCTAGTGCTCACATGGGAACTGTGACTTTGTCCCCGACTTCGGCTCCCAGACCCCCTCGAGAGGCACCTTGGGAGGAACTAGAACCCAGTTTGTCCTTAGCTGCCAGTGTCTGGCCCATGGCAGGGGCTTAGTAAACCTTCCTGACATTTGGAGGTCTTCTTTTATTAGTTCTGTGTTTAAAGTCTGGTTAAAACATACACAACATAAAACCATGTGTGCAATTCAGGGGTCTTATGTCACCACTCTGAGAGCAGGGTGTGGAAAGCCAGGCTGGGTAAGGGGGTTTTGCCTTTCTATCATGTGTCATGCCTGCAACATGCCTCCTACCCACAGCCCACCATCTTGTGAGGCAGGTGTCCCAAACCTCATGCAGATGAGAAAAACAATGCTGAGGGAAGCAGGCCCACAAAGTGTCTCAGGTGTAAAGTCACAGCTGAGAGGAAAAACCCAGCTGTGGCATCAAGAACACTCCTAAACAGCATGCTTTCATTAGAGTGGCTTTCTGTGCACCTTGGGTATTTATTTTTATTTTATGTATGTGAGTGTTTTGCCTGTATATATGTAAGTGCACCACATGTGTGCAATGCCCACAGAGGCCAACAGAGGGCATAGAATTCCCTGGAACTGGAGTTATGAACAGTTGTTAATGACCATGCGGGTGCTAGGAATCAAATCTGGGTTCCCTACAAGAGTAGCCAATGCTCTTAACCTCTGAGCCATCTTTCCAGCCCCAGTGTGCTGGTTAGGTTTTAATTGTCAACTTGCCATAACATAGAGAGTCCTAATTGAGGGATAGTTTAGATCAGGTGTGTCTGTGGGGGATGGTCTTGATTGTTAGTTGATGTGGGATGACGTAGCCCACTATGGGCAGCACCATTCCCTAGGCAGGAGGTCCAGAATTGTATGAGAGTGAAGAAAGCCAAGTGAAAACACAAGCAAGCAGACAGCAGGGTGCCTTAGTCTCTCCTTTAGCTACTCGAGTTCCTGCCTTGATCTCTCTAAAATGATGGACCATGATCTAGAATTATAAACCCTTTCTTCCCTTGTGTTACTTTTGGTTTGATCCCGCAACAGAAACAAAGCTAGAATTTTTCCTTTCTCATTTAAGAGAGTGGGTGAGAAAACGGAGGGGAACGTGCTGCCTTGGGTGGTCCTTGAAGACAAAGCTGCTTCAGCTGTCCACTCTAGTGTCCAAAGCAGCCCTTATCCTCATGATCCAATATGGCTGCTGGAAGTGCAGCCCTCAGCTCCTCTGAAGTCAAGGAAGCTGGAAAGGGCAGTGTGGGCTCTCTCCTTGAAGTAGGGGACTTCCCAGTTTTCTGTGGGTCATTTCTGCTGAGGTTCTCTGGGAGTGATGAACATATTCCAAAATTAGATGGTGACAATGGTCACACAAGTATGTTGGTTTGCTGGAAACTATCAACTGTACACTTTTTAGGTGTGATCCTATGCTGTGCAGATGCATCTCAATAAAGCTAGTTCAGAAAGCCTGTCAGACTCTTCTGCAGAGCAGCTGGACAAGTTCACACCGCACCAGGGCCAAGCAGTATAGTGCTCGAGTTCCTGTGGCTGTCTTCTCACTCGGCACTTGGTGGGGCCATCCAAACAGTTTCACCCAGGTGGCTCAGACGGCCCCTGCCGATGTGCTCCACTGAAGCTCACATACCTCTTCTCTGGTGGGGTGTTCATATATTTTGTTCATAAAAAATATTACATTCCAGGGTTGGAGAATGGCTCAGTAGTTAAGAGTACTGGTTGTTCTCGCAGAGGACCTGAGTTTGGTTCCCAACATCCACATGGCAGCTAACAACCATGTGTAACTCCAGTTCCAGGGAATCCAATGCCCTCTTCTGACCTCCTTGGGCATTGCATGACTTGGGTACACTTACATACATGTAAGCAATACACTCATACACATAAAATAAAACAAAAATGATAAATGAAATATTAAAAAATACATTCCAAACCAGATATTATGGTCCACACCTGTCATCCCAGCACTTGGGAGGCTGAGGCCAGGAGGCATGAATTTCAACCCACAAGACCCAGTTTCAAATAAAAACAAAAGTAATCAAAGTATCAGGTTGCTTTTCTGCTGTTGAATTTCTAGTGCTCTTTATTCTTGATACAGATGTTGTCCAATGTGTGTCTCCCACTTTCCCCCACCCCTGGCTTGCGTTCACTTTATTCACATTTAGAAGTTGAGCTGTTGTGGCAGCATTGCCGTGGTGTCTCGCCTGGTGGCTTTAATTTGCATCAGCTTGTCTCTCTATCTGGCTCGTGGGTCCTGGATCAGTGGCACTGCACCCACCTTGCTGCATGAACACGCCCTGTCAGCAGAATCAGTTAAAGAGGGTCTTCTAGGGGCTGGAGAGATGGCTCAGCGGTTAAGAGCTGACTGCTCTTGCAGAGGACCTGGGTTCGGTTCCCAGCACCCACATGGCAGCTAACAACCGTCCTTAATTCCAGTTCCAGGGGAATCTGAAGCCCTCTTCTGACCTCCGTGGCATTGCACAACACGGGTGCATTCACACACATGCAGGCAATACACTCATACACATAAAAAAAATAAAATATTTCAGAAAAAAAGAGGGTCTTCAAGAGATGCAACAGTAGAGTCAGGACAGCTAGGCTGGGCTCTGCTCCGCAGCCCACTCTAGTCAGCTGCATTCTGTGGTGACATCTCAGGAGGCTGAGAAATTCCAAGGACAATGACGATGAATGCTCTATTTATCTGACTCCCAGCATTCCCAGGGACCATCCTTGCTGCCATCCCGACATAGTTCCAGGGACACTGCCACACTCTGGCTGCTGTCACTGTGGCTGTTCCCAACTTCTAATTGTGAGCAGAGCCAACCTCAGATTGGGGTGCAGGCCTCGAACCATGAGTCACCTCGGGGATGTCGTCACTCTGGGAAAGACAGCCCGGTAGCTGTCTGGAGGCAACGCTGGGCACTCATTGTGTGCATGTATGGAGTACTTCTGGGTGTGGGGCAGTTCCCAGGCTTTGGGAACTTGAGGGCTCATAGGACAGAGCATCTATCCAAGGTATGAGGGTAGCAAGCCTCTCTCAGGTCTCTATTCTACCCAGATGCCTCTCCTCAGAGTGGCTGTCTTTGACCTCCCTGTCTCCTTCACTCAAATGTGAAGACAGAAGTTTGCTTCACGTGCAGTTCTGGGTGCCTGAGAGAAGAGGTGCATTAAATAAACATGACATGAAGAAGAAAATAAATTAGGTAATTGCACTTACACACCAAAATTAAATCAGGGTACCACTAAGGAGACTGACCAGAGCAGGGTTTAGACTTGGTGGTTTGTGGCAGGGCGGGGCATCCTGGAGGAGATGGCTTTTTACTTGAAAGCTGCAAGAACAGAGGGCTAGTGTTTATGGAGATGAGAAGAGAGTGTCCAGGACAAGGGAGCAGCCTGTGCAAATGTCCTGTGGCAGGGGAGCTCAGAGAACTCAGGAGCAATGACCAGGGAATGAATGAATGGGTAGGTGCCGAGTGAGCTCTGGGGTGCGTGCCACCCCCTGCTTAGAAGGCGTGAATGACACCTGGAAAGAAGGAACCTCAACTGAGGGATTTTCTCCATAAGACTGGCCTGTGGGCATATCTGTGGGGCATTTTCAGGATTACTAATTGATGTAGTAGGGCCCAGCCCACTGTGGGCGGTGCCATCCCTGGGCAGTTGGGCCTGGGAGATATAAAAAAAGCTAGCTGAGCTAGTGGGAGGAAACAAGCCTATAAGCTGTGTTCCTTCGTGGCCGCTGCTTCAAGCTCATGCCTTGGCATCCCTGGATGCTGAACTGGAATCTGTAAGATCATATTCCTCTCCTCCCCAAGTTGCGTTTGGTCACGGTGTTTATCACAGCAACAGAAAGCAAACCAGGACAGGAGGTTTTGTTTAGCTTCCAAGTCTGTCCTCACCATGCCAGGTAACTGACCTCTGACTTCTGGAGGTCAGCATGGAGAGGAGAGCACTGAGCTCTCCTTAGGAGTCTCCAGATGCCGGGATCACACATTGCCATGGCCGGACTCGCCATGGATGTGGCTCCCTCCCTGGCCCATGTTACTTGTTCTGAGGACATTTGTGGTGGGAGGGAAGGAAAGAGGAAGGAAAGGAGCTGGTTTCTTCTCCAAGTTGGAAGACAGGCTCAGTGCACAAGAGCCCTTTGCATTTTGGTAGGCTCTCCCTGGGCCTGGGCTTCCTCTCAAAGAAAGAGACTTTGGAACTTGCTGCATAAGCTTGAGATTTGAGTTCAGATCCCTAGAACCCATGGAAAGTGGGGAGGGCAAGGCAGCCCCGGTAATCCCAGCCCAGGAAGCAAAGACAGGATTACCGGAGCAGGATAGCTAGACAGACTAGCTGAATCAGGGGCTCAGGGATACCGAGAGAACCTGCCTCATATAGAAGACAGAGACCCATGAAGGGAGACACAAAATTAACCTCAGGCATACAAGAACTCACACATGTGTATCCACACACTTGAACATGAAATCCATGTATGCATACCACATACACATACATGTAAAGGAAGGAGGGAAGGAGAGAGGAATGAGGGAGGGAAGGGAAGGAAGGGAAAAAGGAAGGAAGGAGAGAGGAAAGGAAGGACAGAAGGATCAAAGGATCATGTCTGGAGTGTGACTGTCCCTCAATGTTGTGTCCATGATTGTCACAAGGACCTTGTGGGGTTAGAGTCAGTGAATGCTTAAGGGGACCAAGACACGTGGAAGTCCTGGGCCTGGCCACTTAGCTGTGCCTCACTAGGCTGACATTATACCCTGAGCCTGACAGCAATCACCTATAAGATGGGGTCTGGGTCTGTGTACACTGGCTTGCTCTCCCATTGTTAGGGTTTTCTGGAGAAGTAAACTGGATGCTTACTGAGTGCCTGGCATGGTGCATAAATGCATCTTTTGAGATCACCACAGTCTGGATGCAAGAGGCAGAAACCACTCTAGGCAAAGCCAAGCCCAGCATGGGCCAAGGTGTACTGCTGGGAGCGAATGAGGCTCACAGATAGGAACTTCCTTTGAACTTACTAGGAGGTGCTCACAAGGGCCCTGGAGGAGCAGGTGGGAAAGCAGTGTGCACAGGCCCCTGTATTACTCCATGTCAGCCTATAAGAATCTTTTACCAGGTTTGGGCACATGAGGTGGGGAGCATTTTGATCAACAGTTCCCTCTAGACCAGCTGCCACAGGAAAAAAGTTCCTTGAAGATGGGAAGCCTTTGAGAAAGGAGGGTGTGCTCTTGCAAGGGGCTCCTTTGATTGTTATCATGTGTGTATGATGGGGGTGCACATGTCACAGTGCATGTTTCCTCTTCCACCTTCATGAATTGAACTTGAGTGGTTTTAGCAGTGAGTGCCTTTACCTGCTGAGCCACCTCAGGGTATCTGACTGGCTTTGAAAACTTTTCCCAGAAGCCCAGAAGTCCTCTTGATCAATGCTGGGTTACACACCCAACCCTAAGCCAATCACTGGCCAGAGGAGACCAGAAACAGACCAATTACCATGGGTCTTGGTGTTCAGGTCTACTGCGCATGGCCACACTGTATATGGTCCACCTTGCCTTTAATCTCTCAAGTAGCTTGATGACTTCATGGAGATGCTGAGAGTGAGGCCAACTGTCACTCAGTCACGTAGTTCACCTGCCCCACAGTACTGAACTAAAGGCTCTAAATTGAACGGTGGCTGCAGAGACAGAAGCCTCAGCAGATGTTATTTGCAATAAACCAAGGAGGCAGGAATGCACCGTGGCTGCTCGCTGTTGACTAAGGCAGGGTTTAGTTACAGCGCCAGGTGAGCTGTGCTCTGTCTGTGGCAGGCCCCTCAGCTGTCACCCAAGCTTCCCTTTTGTTGGTCTGACATTGCATAGTGGGGCTTTTCCACTCGTGTGTAATCTGACTCTTCTTCAAAGTAGGGTGAATAAATTTGAGTGCTGAGCAAAATATTGCAATTGAAATAATTTCAGGAATATTTCTAGATTTTGGGTGAATTAATAGCTCATGGAGGAGGCACAGGCCCTTTTCTGAAGGCACGTGCATATTTCTTGAATTCTTTTGTAGGCACCAAGGATTTTAATGGTGGTATAAATCAGATTTTATAGGCCACAGATTTCAAGCATGGAGTTCATTAAATGTGTGAAATCTGACATTTGCTTCAGGGTGTGGTTAGGTCCTGGGGAATGAATCACAATCTGGTAGGGCTTTCTGATCTAGTTGGAGGAGCCTAGGGATGTTGCACAAAGAGGTGAGGTCTCTCCAAGCCGTCCCCAAAGCTGGTTCTCTCTGGAACCCTTCGACGGACCAGACACCAGCGATGGCTGCACCTGCTTTAGTCAGGCTAAGATACGTGGGCTGCATTCCTGTGCTTGGTTCCTGTGCTGTGCAGTACCTTCATCAGGCTCCTGGCCATGCGCCGAGCACCTGCAATGGCCAGTTAAAATGAGGTGACCAATTCTCCAGAGCAGTGCAGGGTCAGAAAATAAGGAGCAGCTGTGACATTTTCACAGAAGAGGGGCCCACTGGAGAAAGGCTTTCAAGGCACATTGGTGGGCTAGAGTGTGGATCAGTCACTAGAGTATTTGCCTAGCATGCACAAAGTCCTGGGTTCCATCCCCAGCATCCCATTGTGTGGCCCCAAACTGGGTGTGGTACATCCCTGTCATTCCAGGATTTGGAAGGTGGAGGCAGGAGGATCAAGAGTTCAAAATCATCTCTGGTTACAGTGGGAATTTGAGGCCAGCTTGGGGTATGTGAGACCCTGTCTCAAAATAGATAGACAGACAGACAGATAGATGATAGATGAATAGCATTTGTGTAGGGGTCATCATGCGAAGGAAGCACTGTGGCCCTGGACACACATCCATGGCAGACTGCTACCTGGTCAGGAAGGTGTGTTCCCAGAAGTTTAGAGACATGCAGGAAAATGATAAAACAAAGCTGCAAAGCACGTCAGGACCCTTATGGGGGCCTGGAGTCCCAAGAATTCCTTTGGCTGTCAGCAATGGAAATTCCTCTCAAATTTGTTTTAATCTGAAGAAAGAGGAACGTAGTAGATGGGGAGCACCATCTTCAGGCACAGCCGTATCCAGGGACTTGATGCTGGAGATGTCGGTTTTGTCTCACTCTCCTAGACCAGTGTTCCTGAGTGGAGTCTTCCCTATGGTGGTAAGACTGCCCTCGGCAGCTCCTGCCCGGAATCGGCTCAGCCTGCCCCGCCCCCCAAACACACAGGAGAGACAGAGGTCGGGGAGACAGAGATGGGGGAGACACACACACATAGACACACATACAGAGACACACAGAGAGACACACACACACAGACACAGAGAGAGACACAGAGACAGAGACACAGAGACAGAGACAGAGAGGCATGCTGGGAAACTTATATACTAGACATTGCTGACAGTTTGCCACCTGAGGAGGAGAATGTAGTTATTTCAAGAGACAGTGGGAAGCCATAGATGGCTACTGACCAGGGAGTGGTCTTAGGGTCTGTGCTGTTCTTTGAGAAGATCCCTCTAGCAGGACCCAGAAGGATGAATGAGCTAGAGGGGAAGAGGGAAGAAAGGAGAAGAGGCTTCTGTGATGAACTGGGTGGAAGTGTGACAGGGCAGTGGCTTCTCCAGGGTGGGAGAGAGAGGCCCAACATGGAGGGAGGCAGACGGGGTGGGGTTGGCATGCTGGGCAGGAAGTGGGGAGGCCCAGGAATCTGCTGGTCTCTTGGTCAGGGTTGCATGTGGCAGCTGGATGCCCTGGCCCTGGAGTGAATTAGAAAGGCCATGCCTTCCCTCCATAAGCCAGGCTTTGGGAGAACAGTGGAGCCTCACATTTGGGGGCCAGTTGCGAATCCCAGGGCTCTGGCACCCCAGCTCCATGGAGGGTGGGGCAGCCCCTGGAGCCTCTGCTGGTTTCCACAAGACTTTCCAGATGCCGGCTTTGTTGGTTCGCTTTATTTATTTATTTACGTTAAGTGGTAACAACAAAGAAAACTTTTTTTTTTTTTTTTGAAAAAAAAAACAACAAAACAAAACAGAAGCTAGGAAGTGAGAGCCATTGGGGGAAGAGGGCCTGGGAAAGGCCAAGGAGCAGGAGGTAGGAGGCAGGCACCTGCCCCAGGTGACCTGGGCTTCCGGGCTGCTGTCTGATGGTTCTGACCTCCTCTTCCTGGGCCAGCCCCGCATCCAGGTGGCAGGAGGCCTGGGTTCTGTGTCCACTGATTGTTCCTTTCCTCCGGTGGCACATGGCTCAGAGGTTCTGGCCTCTAGCCAGAGACCCTGCAGGCTGTGTGTGGGAAGCCTCAGTATTGGGGAGCCAGCCCCTCTCGGGTCCTTCTTGCCTAGGAGCTCACTGCTAGAACCCAGGGTTGCTAACAGCTGGTGCCCTCCATGACTCCAACCTTCCAACCTCCATTTATACATCTGTGAGGTAGACCAGTCCTCTAGAACCAGCCACCAGGGACATGGCCATGTGGACAGTTTTTGTTGTTTGAGACAGGGTCTCACTGTGTGGCCCCAACTGGCCTGGAGCTTGTTATATAGATCAGATTCACAGAGATCTGCCTGAATTGGGGATTGTGTGGGCCCTGGATCTTTACTGTTAGGATAGTGTCTTTGCTAACCAGAGAAGATCAGGCCAGCCCAGGGCATGCCAGGTACGAACTCCTGCCCCCAACCAGGGGTGTCTGGCCTGTGAATGTGGAAGAGCCCTGGAAACCTCCAGGTCTTTGCTGAAAGACCTGAGCTGGGCATACGTTCAAGCGATGAGACTCCTAGGTAAAACCCAACACTACTAGTTAAATTGGAATTTTAGATACACAGTGATGAACTTTGTCAGCATAAGTACCTCTTAGCTACACAGGGATGTACTTAACACTAAAACTAAGAGATAGAATCCCAATTCACAGTGTATTTAGTGGAAAAGGAAATGTTCCATTCTAGCATGTTGGTGCACAGTGCACAGGATGATCCCAGTCCTAATCCTAGCACTTGGAAGGTAGAGGTAGGAGGATCAGAAGTTCAAGGCCATCCTTGGCTACAGAAGGAGACCCTGTCTCAAAACACACCCCCACCCCTACCCCAGGCAATGTATTTGGGATAGTCTCTCCCCTAATAATTAAAACTACAGTCCCAGCTGGGCAAGGTGGCAAATACCTTTAATCAGAGCAGAGGCAGGTGGATTTGTGAGTTCAAGGCCAGCCTGGTCTACATAGTGAGTTCCAGGCCAGCTGGGGCTACAGGGAGACCCTGTCTCAAAAAGACAAAAAAAACAAAACAAAACAAAAACAAAAACAAACAAACAAAAAAAACCCCAAAAAACTATAGTCCCAAGGCGCTGATTCTCATTGGCTGACGCCAGTCACTATGAATGCTGATTGGCCAAGAGTAGAGGTGGTGTCAGGGCCCCTCCCAGCTGCATAAATAGGATATTAGAAAGGTCTTGTCCTAAAGTAAAAGTGGAAGAACTCTTTCTAGAAGGAGGAAGGGGTTGGGGCAAAACCCATGACTATGCAGGACACTCCGTCTTCAGTGAGCTGTAGCTAAGCATGAGGTCACCCTGCCTGGGACCTGCTCTTTCACACCTGAACTTTGAAGGCCCAGGGAGGCTGGAGGTGGGTAGCTGGTGCCTCGTGGCCTCCTGGGGTGACTTCCATTGCTTGTTTTCATTTATTTTGGTTTGGAAGCTGTGCACTGTGCAGGTTTCTCCTGCCTGCCTGCACATGCGCACCAAGGCAACAGACGCAGGTAAAAGAAACAGTTTGAGAGAAACTGGCTCACATGAGCAATCTGGTGGAGTGATGGGGAGGGAGGAAGGGAAGGAAAGAGAAAGAGACAGAGAAAATAGAGGCAGGCATGGATGTGGGGAGGAGGGCCGGGAGACAGGTCGTTAGCAAGTAAACAATTTCTGGCTTGTCACCCTCCCAGACTGCTGCCTGGTCCTCTGCTGCCCAGAGAACCCCCTTCTTCAAGGACCTCTCTTGTATCTCTCAGTTCAGTCCAGGGCTCCCAGGCATCGAAGGCCGGGCTCCAGAAAGTACACGTTAAGAATACATCAAAAGACTCTCAAATGGGGCCGTTGTGGGACCCTGTGGAAGGGGTCAGACACACTGGGCTGTGGCTAGGGCTGGCTTGTGGGAGATTAGGAAGCTGGTGTGCATTTGGCTCTGGAAACAGATGCATCTAAATGAACTCCAAGCCTCCAAAGCTGGGGTCAGGGAACACTGTGCAGGGCCAGCTGGCAAGTGTCTGAGATATCACTGGCCATGTGGGCCTTGTTGCAACCTTGCATCATCCCACTCTGCCATTCTGGCATGGAAACGTCCATAGGCCACCTGTGAACCAGCATACAGACCTGCGTTCTGATAAAACTTTATTTATAAAAGCAGACAGTAGACTAGATTTGATAGCAATTTCCCTATCTAAGACCTAGAACAAAGAAATTGTAAGGAAGTGCTGGGAATGTAGGTCAGCTGTAGAGAATTTGCCCTGAATCCCCAGTGAGGAGGGCAGGGGGTGTGGCTCAGTGATAGAGCACTGGCTCAGAATCCCAGTGAGGGGCTAGGGGCCATGGCTCTGTAGTAGAGCAGTGGCCTAGAATCCCCCAGTGAGGGGCTGGGAGTGTGGCTCAGTGGTAGAGTACTGGCCCAAAATCCCCCAGTGAGGGGCTAGGGGGTGTGGCTCTGTAGTAGAGCACTGGCCTAGAATTCCCCAGTGAGGGCCTGGGAGTGTGGCTCAGTGGTAGAGCACTGGCCCAAAATCCCCCAATGAGGGGCTGGGGGTGTGGTTCCATGGTAGAGCACTGGCTTAGACTCCTCCAGTGAGGGGCTGGGAGTGTGGCTCAGTGGTAGAGTACTGGCCCAAAATCCCCCAATGAGGGCCTAGGGGCCATGGCTCTGTAGTACAGCACTGGCTTAGACTCCTCCAGTGAGGGGCTGGGGGTGTGGCTCCGTGGTAGAACACTGGCCTAGCATACTGTAGGGTCCATCCTCAGCATAGCCAAAAAAGAAAAAAAACATTAACTGGGACATGCTGGGGTCCATCCTCAGCATAGCCAAAAAAGAAAACATTAAGTGGGAAAGTTCAATACTCTTGGGTCAGGAAACTGGCATTCTAAAACATCAAGTTCCCTAAATTATAGTTCATCCTCAATGCACGGGCATTTTGAGGGTTCAGGTCTGCCTTTGCCACCACCCCAGACACAATACAGAATCTCCTCCCCTCACTTGATCTCTGTTGATCACCACCTGCCTGGTCAATCAGCTGACTCCAGGCTCTCATGTGATAGGCACACTTGGTCTTCTCTAAGGAGCAGAATGTGCTTTGATCACCAGGGTGATTTCCATGGTTGGTCACAGCTTCTGGCACTTGGCTCCTCTTTCTCTGCTGTTCACCCTGGGGAGAGGGAACTGCCACACTGTGAGCACACTCAAGCAGCCCAGGACAAGTGAGCAGGAAGGGATGGCCTCCTGTACAGGAGGGAGCTACATTGGAAAGGGTACTCCAGCTGTGGTCAAGCCTTAGAGGCACCCAGCTGCCATCTTGACTCCACTGTTGCAAAGGACCCTCAGTCCAAGCAAGCATCTCCAGAACTTCTGACTCAGTGAAAGGAGAGAAAATGATGCCAAGGTGAGAGGTCTATCGTGAGAGATTGCTAATATGGTTATCAACACATTGACTCCGTCCACCTACTCATCCCATCCACTCATCCATTGAGCCTTCTCATCCACTAATTACCCACCTAGCCACTCAACACACCTATCAACCCATCCATTGATGCTACCTCTCACCCATTATCCACTCATCCATCCATCTACTCATTCATATACCATCTATCTACTACCTACCCATCATCCATCATTCATCTACCATCCATCCATCTATTCGCCAACCCATTCATCTATCCATCCATCACCTACCTACCTATCCATCTACCCACCCATCTACCACCTACCCATCTATCATTCATCTACCACCCACCCATCCATCTCTTCATCCCCCATTCATCCATTCATCCATCCACCACTCATCCATGCATGCATCTACCCATCCATCATTCATCTACCATCTACTCATCCACCCTCTCACCTATCCATTTATATACCCATCCACCTATCCCTCTATCCATTCACCCACCTACCCATCCATCCATATACCTATCCATCTATCTGCCCATTTACCCATCCACCCACCCACCGCCTACCCACCCACCCACCACCCATCCATCCATCCATCCATCCATCCACCACTCACCTATTTATCATTCATCTACCATCCACCCATGCATCCATCCACTCACCCATCTATCCACAGGAAGGGGAAGGAAGGAAGCTACTTCCATGTCTGTTGCCTGCAGGGCCTGTGCTGTCCCAGGACAGAAACTGATCTTTTTCTCTCAAGGGATGCTAGGCCCAGAGCAAGACCTCGATCCATGTAGACTAAACTATCAACTGGGGGGACAGGATGGAGTGTCAGGCCTGGCCCTCACAAGCCCAGGGCACCCTGAAGAGCAGGTCCCAGCCCTGGGTGCTCATCAGCCCAGGAGGCCCAAGGCTTGCTCTCTCAGACCCTGTAGGACCCAGAGGGCAGAATGGCTGTGGCCAGCTCAGTGGCAGAACGGCTGTCCTGAGGTAGGGGAAGGCTCTGTTTACCTTGGAAGAGTCTGCCTCTTTTGTAACAGTCACTCATTGTTGTTGGGAACCCAAAAATACTTTCATTAATGGAAAAATAGGGTTGGCTCCACAAAGCAATATTTTGCCAAGTGCAGAGGAGCCGGCGGGAGGTTCTGAGTGCATCCTCAGGAAGCATGGCTTCTTATCTTCCAAGGGCCTCAGAGAGGCAGCCCTGGGGGAGGCAGCACACAGTCCAGCAGGGTGCCTGCCCATCTCCATGTAGGTTCTCTCCTGGGCTGGACCACATGGAGGTGGTAGCCCCAGCCCATGTCTCACTCTGGACACAAGTACCTCAGGCCCTGGATGGCCTCATTCAGGGTTACTTCATGCAGTACCCTCCCTCATGGTATAAATGGAAGGCTCGGGCTCCCGGGTGACATCTCTCTGTGCTTCCAGGCTCCCATCAGCCCACCAGCCTCTTCTGGGAATGGGGCTTGCCACAGGCTCAGCCAATTCTGCAATAAGCCTGAGGGTTCCAGTAGCAATGGTCCTCTACAGCCAGGCTCCCCCATCCCCAGGACTTAATAGGCACCAGGTGAGGTGTGTGTGTGTGTGTGTGTGTGTGTGTGTGTGTGTGTGTGTGTTGAATACACATATTCATGTGGGGGTGTGTACATGTGCATATGGGTGTGCATATCCACGGATGTGTATGCATGTTAGGCCAGAGTTGACACTGAGGGTCCTCCTTAATCACTCTCCACCTTATTTTTTTAAGACAAGCTCTCTCACTGAACCTGGAGTCCACTGGTTCAGCTAGACTGGCTGGCCAGTGAGCCCCAGGGATCCTCTTGCCTTTGCCTCCCAGCACTGTGATTACAAACATGTGCTGCCATGCCTGACTTTTTATGTGGGTGCTGGGATCTAAACTTGGGTCCATGTGACAAGCACTGTACCACTGAGATTTCTCCCCAGCCCACTTGGTGCTAGTTTAAGTCTCATTATAGAGCCTTACAATGGCTCTCCACATAGATGGTAGTATTCCCATTTTGCTAATAGGGAAACTGAGGCACAGTCACATTAAGCAGTCCCCAAAGCTAGGGAGAGGCAGAGTTAAGATCTGAACTTGGGCCAGCCAGCCCTGAAGTCTATTTTATTTATTTATTTATTTATTTATTTATTTATTTATTTATTTATTTATTTATTTATTTATTTGTTTGTTTGTTTTCTGAGGCAGGTGTGTATAGATATTTTGCAGTTCAGGGCACGCCAGGACAGTAGAGGACAACCCACAAGAGTGAACGGCTTCAAAGGCATGTACCACCATGCCCAGCCTCTTTTTACTTTATTTTAATTTTATTTTATATTTTTTTGAGACAGAATCTCACTATGTAACCCCAGGTAGCTTGGAACTCGCTATGAGGACTGAACTCAGAGAGACCCACCTGCCTCTGCCTCCTGAGTGTGAAGCCTGATTCTTCAACCCAGTGCTGACTGCCTCTCTCACAGCAGCTGATCCTGTCACTCAGTGTCCCTCTACTCAATGGCTCTCTGTTCCTCTTAAAACAAGATCCATTTTGGTTTAATTGTTCTAGTCAACATTCTCAAATAGCAGCGGCCTAAGCAAATTAGACATTTATTTCTTTTGTACAAAAGAGTCTGGGCAGGACTTTCTGGGCTGCTAGGGAGACTCTGATCTTTAGACCCACGTTCCTCCTGTGTGGTAGCTCTCTCTCTTCCTCTAGACAGCTTCTACTTCATGGCCCTAAATGGCTGCTTGAGCTCCTACCATCAAGTCAAGGGGAGAGGACGAGTGGCAAGAATGCCCATCTCTTTATGGCCTGGATTCCTGGCTTCTCCACCCTGAAGCCTAGGATAAGTCCTTTGGACTGTTTTGGTTGGTTATCTATGAAAATGGAAAATAATCCATTTTTCCCCCCAAAGGCCATGAGGCTTAGAAAAGTTAACATGTGTCACATACTCAAAAGCGGTCAAAGTACAGTGTGAATACTCAATAAATCTTGGTGATTGCTACTGCTATTGACCCCATTCAGATATCGCTGCTTATGAAGGTTACTCCTCTACTCCAGTCACTAGGCTATGTACCATGCCATGTGCTGTCAGGCTCCCCAAGTCTCCCTGACACTGCAGTAGAACCTGCTTTGTGTAGCCTATGGCCCTCCCTCACCCTGTGTGGAACATTCTGGAAGGCATGCCTTGAGTGGCTTGGGTTCCTAGCATCAAGTTCAGGGACAGAACAGGTGCCCGTGCATGAGGCATGAATGTGACTTCCAGCCTGGCAGAGCACGTCCTCTGCCTCAGGACCTTTGCATGTGTCACTTCCCACAGTGCATCCCTAGCTGTCTGCACGGACAGCACCCATGAGCAGCACTTATCAATGCTCAGTTCCACCACTTCTTTGACATCATCTGAGCACCCTGGCAGAGACTTCCTCCTTCCCAGTCTGTGTGCTCTTGCTGTTTCACTCGGGGCTCATTTCTAGGCACAATGGTGTCTTTAACACTTGTGTGTTTCCTCTGGCTTTCCTCCACTCAGCTGCTAGCTCCACAAGGGCAAGCCTCTGCCTCTGTTTCACTCACAACCACATCCCCAGTGTAGAAAACTTTTGCCCTGATGTTTGTTGAATGAATAAACAAAAGGAGATGCTACATAGCATTTGCTTTTTAAATATAAGAAAAATTCCAGTTACAGTTATCTCAGACTTGTTGGGGTTGTAGCTTGGTGGGTTCGGTGCTTACGTCGCATGCACGAAGTCCTGGGTTCCATCCCAGCACTGCATAAACAGAGCATGGTGATACATGTCTGTCATCCCAACACTCACGAGGTGAAGGCAGGAGGATCATGATGAGTTCAAGGGCAGCCTTAGCTTTATGTGACAAGTTGGAGGCCAGCCTGGGCTACATGAGACCCTGTCTCAAAAAAAAAAAAAAAAAAAAAAGCTTTGATATTTCTGAGGCTCCACTTGTACAAAGGTCCCTTACTCCCCATTTTCTGCCCTTAGCAGGAACGAGAAAGGCAAACCAGACCACAGCAGCCCCAAGAGCCAAGAGCCAGTTCCCTCCCTCCCCCTCCACGTCAGCTCTCCAGCTTCTAGGAAAATCTTCCCCGTCTCTCACAGGGGGAGCCGGGGGCATTCCAAGGGCTGGCTAGCTATCCCAGCCCAGTTCTGCAGGCTGGAGCTGTGGAGGGGGAAACTAGCTGTCAGCAGCCCACATCTGACAGGGACTGGCTCTCTTCAAGAGCCTTGGGCACCCTCCCTTGGTCACATTCCCACCTGGGGACCCTGGGACCAGGAGGTTCTTGCTGGAAGCCAGTGGCCAATTGGGAGGTAGCAAAATTCAGCACTTCTGAGCTGGAAAAAGCGGTGCTGAGGAGTATTTTGGGAACAGTCAGTCAGGAGCTGCTCCAAGTGCAGCTCACAGAAGCTATTAAAAGCAAGACAATGTGCTCCAGGACGACTGGGCTGGGAAGACACCTCACTCGCGGCTGCAGCCACAGAACGGGGAGTTCTTTCCGGATGAGACGAACCTTTCCATCCCACGACTTGGGGAAGGCCTCCCCATGGCCAGCCACCGCCTGTTCCCTCTCCCTTGCCAGCTCTGGGGAGTACCTCACCCAGCCACACCTGGGCCTTGGATGGGTGGGGGTCCCCCACAGCCAGCAGAGCAGGTGGCCAGCCACATGGTCATACCTGACTGTCAGTCATTCACTCAACAAACATCCACTGGGCCCAGGTCCACACCATGCCTGCCCACGTTCTCACCAGCTGTTGCTCACTATGTGGTGACCTTGGGGCAGGCTCTGTGCCTCAGTTTCCTCACCTGCAATAGGTGGGTAATAGGAGTCTTTATCTCAGGGAGTTGTTGGGAAGCCCAAATGAGTTGTGTGTGAAGGGCTCGGGGAGTCTGCCAGAGTCACTCGGAGGTAGACATGAGATAGGACCACGGGGGGGGGGGAGGACCACCAGTTCCAGAAGTCTCGCCAAGCCCTGAGAAGGACACACAGGCCCCTATTTTCCTAGTCTGGTGGGAAGATGATGGAGGAACACAAATGGGGTGTGGGGTGGAGGGGCGGGGAAGGCTCCCAGGGTCCCTGGGGGGTAAAAAAGAAAAAGGCCCCGGGGGGGGGGGGAAGACCACCAGTTCCAGAAGTCTCGCCAAGCCCTGAGAAGGACACACAGGCCCCTATTTTCCTAGTCTGGTGGGAAGATGACTCATAAGCAGTCAACAAAACAGATGAGACAAGCCTGCCCTCTGTCATTCACTCAACGAGCATTTTTGTGGCCGGCCATAGGCCAGGTCTCTCTCCCAGTGCTGAGGACACAGCCGGGCCATGAAACTAGGGCCTTGGCCCCGGGGAGCTGGCATTTTACAGGGAGGTGGGGCAGACAGATGAGACACAAGCAAATCTGGACTACAAGTCATCAAGGCTGAAGAGACACAGCGGGCATCAAGTAGAGCCTCACAGGAAGGAGGCAGTGCTGCGGCACAGGAAAGCCTGTTTACAAAGAGGAGGGTCACACGAGAAGGCTGTCACAGAATGACACCGAAGTGGGACAAAGTGGTGTATACCTGCCATGCCAGTACTTGAGAAGCTGTGGCAGAAGGATCAGGGGTTCAAGATCAGCCTGGGCTATATAGCAAGGCTCTCTAAAAAAACCACAAAACCAAAAAACTCAAATCATAGGATGGCATTTTGAAGCCATGCCTCGCAGATGGAAGAAGCAGGCCACAGATGTATGGGGATAAGGGTTCCAGGCCAAGAGGTGGCCGAGTGGGGGACGGGAGGGAGATGGAAGGAGACAGGGCCAGGCCTGGGAGGCCGTGGTGGTCCCTCCTGTGACTTCTCCCACACTTGGTGGCTTGAAGGGCAAGCATTTATCTCATGCCTGGTAGCTAAGGGCTGTCCCCTAGCTGTGGCTGCCATCACTAGAAGGTTCTATGGGGGGTTTCCAGGTTGGCTGTTAGCAGGCGGCTTGTCCACAGGCCTTACCTGAGTGTCCTTTCTCCACCCCACCCTCCTAACCACTCTGCCCTTCCCAGGGTAAGTGGTCCTACACCATTACCTGCAGGGTCCCCTCAGCACATAGTAGGCAGAACCACCCAGAATGGTGACATCAAGGCAGGCAGCCTGGGGCTTCTGCCTTTGCAGTGGTGACCAGACTTGATTCTCAGAGAGAGGGGGACACCTCAGCAGGGGGATATTTCGTTGAGCCAGCTATTTGTGTGGTGGTTATCCTAGCACAGTGGCAGTTAAGTGTAGCTGCACCTACTGTGTACTCAGCACTGTGCTTAGCCCTGCATTAGGTTCAATAGCATAGGATACTGATGCCTTCCTCAGAGGAAGATGAGACTGTTTGAGCAGAATTTTTTCCTCCAAACTGCCAGAGCAGGGGTAACCCAGGTCAGAAGAGACTGAGGTGGCCAGAGAAAGGCGATCCTGGAGGAGGTCCCCTAGGTCAGGGAGGCCGTAGAGGACCTGGGTGAGGGACAGGGATGTGCAGGCCAAGGACATGGATGGTGGGGGTGGCTGCAGGGGCCAGGAAGGGTCTCTAGGCCTTTAATGGATTTCAGGATGATGCCACCAGAAGGCTGCAGAGTGGGAAAGGTTCTGCTGGTCACATGGAGGAGATCTCCAGGGAGGGCTCTGCAGAGTCACCCAGAAGGCAGCCCAAGGGGTGGGGACAGGTGCTAGGAGAGATCTTTAGGAGGGAAGATGCTCGGAGCTGGGGCATCATAACACTCAACAGGGAAGAAAGTGCTTCAGGACCGAACCCCATCCCTGGCCCCGCCACCAGGTCGCCCACCCACCTCTTTTGACTTCCCCAGTTCACACAAGCTCACTAGGACATTTTCATTCCTTTCCTTATCCACTGGACTTGGTCTCTGCTTATGCCCCTCCCCACCCTTCCCCACCTCTCCTCACCACTCAGTCACAGCCAGGCCATCAAACAAGCGCACCGAGTGCTAGGATCTTTGCACTTGCTGTTACTGTTTTGTGATGGGGTTTTGCTGTGGTATCCAGGTTGATCTCGAACTCACAGCCATGTTCCTGCTTCAGCCTCCCAAGGGTTGTGACTACAGGCAAGCACTACCACACCCAGATGATCACAGACATCTTTGATGAGGCATTTCTCTGAGCAATTGAGAAAATTCTTGCAAGGCAGCAAAGGCTGGCAGGTAAGAACAAAGGTTCTAAAGCCAAATAGCTGGAGTTCAAATCCTGCCTCTGCCACTTAATGGCTGGGCAACCTTAGGCATGCAGCAGGACCTCTCTGAGCTGCAGTTTCCTGCTTGATAAAATAATCACTATGAGACAGATGTGAAGGTTCCATGAGTTAATGCTCATCACAGAGTAAACACGCATGTATGCTGATGGATAGATGCCATAGAGAGGCCAGCAAGCCTCGAGTAACCATTTTGCACATGCTTGTGCTGGTGTGCCTTCCTGTGTTTGAGGTGTGAATAGAGATGACACAGGCTCTGCATGCAGTGATCAAGGGGACATGTAGGTGCCCTGTCTGAGCTGTCCTTCGTCCTTGCAAGGTTCCTGATGTTGATTCACAGCTTGGGCAGTGCTGCCCAATGGTGTCCCAGCAGAAACACCTGCGGGTATATTTATGAGGCTGTTGGAGGGGGGAACTATGTAAGAAGAAGGTCCCCTGAGCCCAGATGTGGCAGCTGCCTCCTGGACATTCTCCCCAAGGCTGCCTGGACACCTCTTTGCTTTGATTCGGTTTCTCCTGCTTCCCCCTCACATGCTGGTGAGTTCCAACTCCAGCTGAGAGCATCTATTTGGGGGAGTTTTTTTGGATAATTTAGTGGGCGGAAGCTCCCCACCCACCCCCCTTGGATCGCCCCCTCAGCAAAGGGGAGTGCTCCACAGAAGCGAAAAACAGTGGGTGGTTCAGTTCAAAAGGACAAAATATTTCTTGCCTTGGCACTACAAGAGGAAAGAAATTGTCTGAGGGACTCAAGAACAGTTAAGGAGGGAGCCTAGCTGCAGCTCATGAGGGCAAGTTGGGTGACTCAGCTGTGAGGCCCCAGCGGAGCCTGGTAGTATTAATTGGGTTTTAAAAGGGAAAAACGCTTAACTGTGACAAAGAGTAAGGGCCATAAAAACACAGCTAATGCTGATTCTGCCGAGTTCCAGAAGGCGTCCTCCACTCCGGCACCTGTGGAGATGAAGACTTGCCTCCAAAGCCTGAACTTGGGTGGGACCAAGTCTAAAATTATCCCCAATAATGAGTCCACCAGAGGAGGCCTGCAGAGCTGGTTTCCTGCCTCTTCACTTCTGGCCTCTGAGGCGGAGGCCCCCGGGAAGGCCTCTGGGAGGCAGGGGCTATGGAGCCAAGAACACTGGCTTTGCTGCTGTCAGAGTTGGGGTCACCTTGGGGCCAGCTGTGTGAACATCAGTTCCTGAAACCTTAATGTGCTCATCTGTAAGTGGGGCTCACAACACCATGCTCAGTGGGAACTCGAGGAGCTAGATCTTTACTTTAAGGGATAAGGGTGGATGTGGCGGCACACACCTGTAAGGATTGTTGAGTAATGAGATTCAGACCAGCCTGGGTTATGGAGAACCCATCTTAAATAGCCAAAATAAATAAATAAAAAGATAATGAATGAGGGCTGGCAAGCTGGCTCAGAGAGTAGAGGTGCTTGCTACCAAGATTGATGACCTGAGTTCAATCCCCAGAACTCACATGATGGAAGGAGAGACTTGAAAAATTGACAAATTGCCCTCTGACCTCCACATGCATGCCCCCTCACAATTAAATCAATAAATATAATAAGAAATGAAGAAAATGAATTGATGTGGATGGAACCCAGGGCCTTCTGCTTGCTAGGCAAGTTCTCTGCCCCTGAGCTGAGGGATGTGATCTTACAAGGAGCTTCTTTGCTTTCTGGCTGGACTTGGCAGTCATAGGAAGAAGTCTAGAGGTGAGACATGAGCACAGTCCAAGCAGCCCAGTCCTCTCTTAGTCACCACTCACGCCTGGACCGTGGGAAGGTTTTATTATTTTTTTAAAGATATGTATTTTTAGCATTTATTATATGTCTTACTGTTCTTAGAACTTCCATTAAATAAGCTCAATTAATTCTTACCTCAGCTCCAGGTAGCAAGCCTTGCTACTGTCCCTATTTTACGGGTGGAAATGTGATGATGAGGCAGAGCTAGAATGGGAGCCATGTGTGGCTCCTCAGGTTGTTTGAGTCAGTGTCACCCAAGAGGATTTTTCTGGAGGGATGGACACATCTTATTGTGCTGTCCGATACTGGGAGTCATCACCCACCTGCGGCTTTTGATCACTTGACATGCACCTCCTGCAATTAAAGAACTGACTTTGGCATTTCATCTACTCATTAATGACTTTCAGTTTAGCCCCATTTGGCTGGTGGCCACCATGTTGGCCAGTACAGGACTACCTGCTCCCAGCTTCTATATATGATTTTGTAAGGGAGTAGGTCTTTAGAGGTGACCCAGGGCCTGGTGCATAGTAGGTGCTGAGTTAGGGGAACTGTTCAAGCACAGTGCTGTTAAGTGTAGTATCTATCTGTGGGAGCTATGAGTGGTTACTGGTAAAAGGAGGCTGTCATTCATGCATAGGATGACCCATGGTTCCCAACCTGCCTGGGAATGTTCTCTACTTTAAGCCTGAAAGTTCTGGGGCTGGAGAGATGACTCAGTGGCTAAGAGTATTGACTGCTCTTGCAGAGGACTTGGGCTCGATTCCCAGCCCTCACATGGCAGCTAACAACCTTCTGTAACCCCAGTTCCAGGGAAATTCAATGCCTCTTCTGACTTCCAGGGGCATTGCATGACATGGGTGCACTTATAGACATGCTGGCAATAGACTCATACACATAAAATAAAAATAAATAAACCTGAAACTTCTGCAACCTGGGGATCTTGGCTGGTTGAGTGCCCTATTCCTGTTGCAGATGAGGGGGCATGGAGACCTCAGGAATGGAGCCTCCTCAACAGCGCCTCTGACCAGAACCCCATCAGCCATCCACATGCCAGTGTTGACCAACTAAACCAACAGGCAAAGCTGCCTGACTTCTCTGTGTCTTTCCAACTCTCTTGCAAAATGGGTGCTTGTAGGGTGGCTGCCTGGAGTTCAGTGGCTCTGAGATGTGATTTAATTGGAAGACAACACTTTTCCTTACCTTGAAATTTTTCTTGGCCCACAGTAGGTAGACAGACCCAGGTGCTCTTGGGAGTGGGGGTGTTGTCATTTAAGTTTTACTCTCGAGGGCCACCCTGGTGGAGGCAGACTTTGAAGAGAGTCCCCTGGGTAGCAGTGGGTTGGGGCTTTCTCAGGCCAGGTTCCAGTTGGACTTCATAGTACTGAGTCTCTGGCAGAACGTGGTCAGTCTGGGAGCTGCTGGGGGAAGCCACTGTGGGTGATGCATGGAAAACAGAGTGGTCCCATGGGTGGAGTCAGCTCCCTCTCAGTGTCTCTTGAAGTTCAAGTTTCTTGTGTGTATGTGCGGGGGGGGGGGGGGGGGGGGGGGGATGCTGAAATGTAAAGTCCTTGTTAAAAGGCAAACCCGCCAGGGTTGGTTGCTACCCATATTTTTATCAGAGCTCACAATACTGTTTGAAATGTGCCTTTTCAAAGGTGGCTTTATCTCTGAGTCAGAATTACCCACTGTGTCTGCAGGTGGGGAAGTGGACCTAGCTGAGATGCAGAAGAGACATTTTGTCATTGGAAGTGGTGCCCTCTGTGGAGGTGGTCCACAGGTGGGAACCACCTGGGCAGGCATGGCATTCCACAAATCTCTTCCCCAGGCTACAGAGGTCTTGACATCCCTCTATTTTCCTGTTTACACAGCACATGCATAAACACGTGTTGCCTGGTTTCAGGAACTCTTTAGCGATTTCATTATTGCTGGACCCTCTGACCATCACTGGAAACCTTGGATCTTCTAAATGAATCTAAAAATAAACTCTGGGGGAGAGAAAAAAAACTTGGACAGTTGACACAGGCATCCCTATTTCTTTTCCTTCCTCCTCCTCTTCCTCTTCTCATCCCTGAACACATAAGAATCTGGGTAGTCAGAGGCCTTGAGGGGCTAGCAAGGCCCAGAGGGCAAGTAGCCAAGGGCTCCTGGATAACCTGGAGGTGTTGGCGGGGACCCTGGGCAGCTTTCTCCGAGGGGCACCGGCTGGGAAAGTGGGGGACTTGGGAGGCTGGGGTGTGGAAGGCGGTGGCTGTCTGGGCCGAGCTTGCACACAGCTCTCAAAGTGCCTGGACCGCCGCCTCTCTCTCTCTCTCTCTCTCTCTCTCTCTCTCTCTCTCTCTCTCTTTCTCCCCTCTCTCTCTCTTCTCTCGACTTTTTCTCTGCCCTGAACAATCAGGGACTTGTGCTTGGCCGCTGAAGGAGCCACGGAGCTGGCTGGCCGAGGAGGAGGCGACGTCATGGATTCCTGAGCGTGAAGTTTTCAGGAAAGCCCTTAGTTTTGGAGATGGACGGGATCCAGTGGTTTCCATGGCGCTGGGTAAACAGGAGGAAACAGTGAGGGAATCCCGTTATTTTACTGCATTGAAAGCCTATAAACACGGAGCGGGGAAGGAAGTCGCGTTGCCTCTGGAGTAAGCCATCGCTGAGCGCCGGGAGCCCGGGGAGCCGGAGCCGGGAGCATCGGGAGCTGGGAGCATTGCGAACAGGAGCACGGAGAGCCGGAGCGGAGCCTGGGCCGCTGCAGGCTCCGCGCCCCTCGGTGGCAGCCGGATCACAGCATCCTGGTCCCCAGACCGCCGAGCCCGGCGTCTTCAGATGCAGCAACCCGCGGCGTGCAGGCCCGGCCACCGCCAGCCGCTCCGCACCATGGGGTCCGTGGACCGAGGTAACCGCGCCAACTCGCCAGCCCCGGCCCTTTCCTCCCTGTCCCTGCCATCCCGCTCCGCATCGCTACAGCGCTGTTCCCCGCTCCCTCGCAGCCCCGGCTTCTCTATCCCTGCGCAGGTAGAGGCGGCCCAGGAGGGGCGCGCGCCCTGACCGGAGATGGAAACTTTGGGAAGTCTACTTGGCGCGGGGCAGGGAAGTGTCCCCGAGGCGAGGCGGGATTCCCTGGGTGAGAGTTTCAGGAGGACTTTCCCTCCGCGGGACACCGGGAGGGAGTCTCGCTGCTAACCGCTGGCTGCTTAACCTCTTCCGCGCTCGCTGGGCTTTGACAGCAGAAGCCATGGCTGGTACCGTTGTCAGATCATTATCATCATCATCATTATTATTCAGCTTTTTTTTCCCTTTTAGGAGCACAGACTTTGCATTTTACCATACATTCATATAGATGACTCCATTTTCCAATAATTATAGCAACAGATGCTCTGAGCCATTTAAACCATTGTCTCCCCCCTTTGGGGGGCTATGTCTGATGGTTCGTCCAGCTCCCCCACCCCAATTTAAGTTTATTCTGCTAGGAGTGACAGACCCTCCACTCTCCCATTCTCTCCATTTCCTCTTCCTTTTTGGACCGCCCCCCCCAGCTTTTCTCTTTAGTTCTTATGGGAGAGAGTTAATTCATTAAAATACGATATGAAATCTAGCCCATCTGGTTGGGATTGTACAGGGCTTTGCGTTGCAGACTCAGAAATCAAGTCTTTAAAGTGGAAGGAAGCCATGGGATGTTTTCTCCGAGGCGAGCCCCTGTGCAGGGCCAGGGGCACAGACAAATGGGAAGGGCTGAAGGGTTAAGAGAAATAAATTAGCGTAGGAGGAGTTAGCCTCGTGTCATAAAATCTGAGTTGAATGTAGGTTTTGTGCTCTGTGTGCTTAGTGGACTGAAGTCCTAGGGGGCATGGTGGGGCATAATGACAGTTTCAGCAAGTAAATTTCAGGGGCTCTTTTTGAAAACCTGATCCAAACCCAATTCCTCAGGTTAGGTATGTTTGACCACCTTTAATTCAGTGGCATGTTTTAACTGAGTGGTACCTTTAAAAGCAAGATCCTGCCAATGCTTGGGACATTTTTTCACTAGTACCATTTCATCCTGTCCTGTGCTAGTGGTCAAGTAGTAGGTATGCAATGACAGAATGACAAAGAAAAAAAGTGCTAATATTATATCATGTATCACAGTGATGCTCCCAGGCAAGCTGCACATACATGAAGGTTACTGAGCGGTTTCTACCGCTCTAAAAACTGAAACTGAGAGATTAGTGCTCTAACAGCGGGGATTCTGGAGACAGACAGATGCCAAATTTAGCTCCATGAGGGACACAGAGAGAACGCAGAAGAGAAACTGGGCTTCTGTTTTGTGCCTTACCGCGGCTGCTAGATTTCTCCACTCTGGGCTTATAATATTGTTTCCCTGTTAAGGTCTCAAAAGGAGGTGTATTTTGCATGCACGTTCCTTGTCCCCTTCCCCAGTCTGTATGAGAACAGTAGACGTATGCACACCAGTGCATACCAGACTGTTCTTGGCAAACCGCACTTGGCATGCCACAGCCACAGGGTGCATAGAAAGCAGCTCCAGGAATCACAGACAGCTGGTGAGAGGCTGATCCAAAGCACTGAGTGCTGTGCATAGGCACCTCCAGGGGGAACAGCTAGAGCATCTTTAAACTCAAATTCCAGCCCCCAGTGTGCATGCTGATGGGCAATCTTTAAGCAGAGGATAGAAATATTTACATGGTAAAAATACCAAACTTGCTGTACTTTGGCGTTGGCCTAAAGCCCTGGGGGTCAGCGTGCGGGGCGGGGGTGCTTCAAGATCTGAAAGAGGTGTACTCAGTGTTATCTGAAAGACGATGGAAAGTATTTCAGGAATAAACAAACTCGGGGTAAGCTTTGCTCCCTCCCAGGCCCTGATTCCCTGACTTCTGCTTGGATTAGAATATCTGTTTGGCCATATCACAACTATGTGATATCAGGGAAGAGACATGACCTCTCTGTACCTCCATTTCCTCATCTGTAAAATGGTGCCTCTAAAAAGGCTTCTGTTGTGAGCATCGATGAGTCCCAACACAATGTGTTGCTTTTCATGGATGCCCTGTCAAGGTTAACTGCAAGTCCTATCACAGTAATGGCACAAAACCATAACCAATGTTGACTAGAAACTGAATGTCACAGCAAGACATATTTGAAAATATATCGTTCTTTAGGCACCCCCCTCCCTTTTTGAGACAGGGTCTTATATAGCCCAGGCTGGCCACAAACTCACTATGTAGCAAGGGATGACCTTGAATCTCTCATCCTCCTGCCTTCACCCCCTGAGTCTGAGATTACAGGTGTGCACCACCACTCCTAGTTTATGTAATGCTGGGGGTGGAGCCCAGGGCTTCAAGCATGCTAGGCAAGCACTCTACTGGCTGAGCCGCATCCCCAACTCCAAGACCTCTTAAGGTGCTTTTTAACTTTCTGGAGCTTTGGAATGACACACATACAGATGATGACTTCAGAACCTTCAATTTCCTCATTCACAAAAAATGAATAACGATAGTGTCAGCGTCATACGAAACCATGCATATAAAACGCTTAGCTCTGTGTTTAACGTGTGGTAAATGCACACCCAATGTTAGTGTCTGGTGGTTGAGTACAGCAGAACGAGCTTTGCCCAAAGTCACATAGACAATTAGGAGCATAGTGCCTGGGTTTGGGCAAGCCACTGCTGTCCCCTATGTCCAGAAGAAAAACATCTTGAGTGTTGACTCAGAGTCGCCCACGACTGGGTGCCTTCCTTATAGACTGGATGTGATAAGTACCGTACTCATGTCCCCTTCACGGAGGAGGGGCAGTAGCTGGCTAATGTAACCCAGCAAGAAAATGGCAGAGCCTCAATCTGAACCCAGGCTTTGGGCCACGTGCTTAGCTGCCTCAGATGCTAGCTGACATCACCCTGCCTTCTAAATGCCGTTTGACATGTGCTTTACTAAGAAGCAGACCTTAGTTCTAGACTCTTTCTCCAACTCCAGGTTGTTCCCTGACACAACCTGGAAGGGAGGGAGAGACATAGGAGAGGATGCAGAAGGCATGCTCATTGTTGTCAAAGACAGGGAAACTGAGGCAGGCAGGGAAGGTGCCCAGCCGAGCCATGCCTCATCCTAGGGAAATAAAAGGGCGTTTCCACTTCCATTAGAGAAAGGCAAATCTCAGGAGGCCAGCAAGGAGGCTCAGAGCAAGCTGCCAAGGTTCCTGCCCTGCTAGTCCTCCTGGGCACTGCAGACAGCCAGATCCGCAGGGCCTTCAAAGCCCCCTCTACTGCCTGCCAGTGCTCAGAGCTGCAGCAGGAAACTGGACACTACATTTCCAAAGCTGTTTCCTTAGTGTGGCTGCAAACCCTGGAGGGCAGGGGTCAGGCTTCCTATTTTGTGAGTCTCTAGGGGCCTAGGAACCATTTCTGGGGATCCTGGGGGCGGGTGGTTGATTGACAGCCTGAACACCAGCCACAGGTTCCAATCGTGCCACTTTCTAGCTGTGTGAACTCGTGCAAGCCACTTCACTTTCTCGTGTCTCAGTTTTTCTGTGGGTAAGAAAGTGATAATTAAGGTTAAAGCTGAGTGATATTTAGAACAGCTGCCCTGGGCTGGAGCAATGGCTCAGTGGGTAAAATGCTTGCTGTACAAGCATGAGGACCCAAGTTCAGATTCTTATCATCCACTCACATAGAAATTGGGTGTAGTGGTGCTTGCCTGTAAAGCCAGTGGTGGTGGTAGGAGACAGGTGGATCCCAGGGACTTGCAAGCAGCCAATCTAACTAAAGTGGCAAGCTCCAGGTTCAGTGAGAGACTCTGACTCAAAAGGTAAAGTGGAGAGTGATTGAGGAAGACACCTGACATCAACATTTGGCCTCTGCATGGCCACAGACAGGCAAGCACACCTGCACACACACAGACACAGACACAGACACACAAAGACACACACACACACACACACTCCACATGCCTGTACACATACAGATCTTAGAGCAGCTACCCTGTGCCATTTACTAGTAAAGAGGCTGAGAATGGAGCTGACAGGATAGAGAATGCTCTCCTGAGTTGTGCACTGTGTCATAAGTGAACCAAGAAACAACCAAGATGGTTTTGAATGGGGTTAGGTGCTAGAGACAAAAATAGGAGAAAGTGACCCTTGCCTTTAATCCCAGCCCTTGGGAGGAAGAGGCAGGCAAATCTCTGTAAGATCAAGGCCAGTCTGGTCCACATAGTGACTTCCAAGGGGGCTGGGACTAGGGAGTCCCTGTCAAAAAAAAAAAAAAATAGGAGAAAGGAGTTGTAAATAACTTGGGTTCTGTGTATGTGTGTGTGTGTGGTATGTGTGTATGGTATATGTATGTGCATGTATGCATATGCAAGTGTGTGGTGTGTGGATGGGAGCATGCATGTGCATGTGTTCATAGATTCCTGTGTGTGCATACATATGTAGGCATGTAAGCATGGGGGTGTGCATGTATATGCATGTGTTTGCATGAACACATGTTGTAGGTGGCTAGACCGGGTTCCTGTGGCTACTGTAACACGTTACTGCAGACAAGGCTGCTTAAATCAACAGAAGCCTCTTTACCATGCTGGAAGTCAGAACTTTGAAATTGGTGTCAGCAGGGCCATGCTCTCTGAAGAGTCAGGACAGAACTTTCTTGTTTCTTCTGGCTTCTGTAGCTGGTGGCTGCATTCCTCCCCTCTCTGCCTGTCTTCTGTGGCCTTGTGCACTGGTGCTCACTCTTCTAAGAACCCCTGCCATTGGATGGACTCCTCAGGGCTTGGTGGTCTGGTCTTCACTCGTCACATCTTCAAAGTACTTATTCTCAGTAGGCCCCATGTGCAGGCATCCGGAGTCAAGACTCGAGGGTTGGTTTTCGGTTGGAGAGCAGAACAGCACAATGACAGTGATAGCATTCTCATCCAGACAGGGTGGCCCCTCTTCTCTAAGGAGATGGGTTTCTATTGAGTTCTGGATGGTGCAGGCTCAGGATGGACACTCCCTGCACAGTATCCTCAGAAGAACATTCCCAGCAAGAGGAATAGTGCTCACAGACACCCTGAGGAGGGTATGTGCTAGGGACAATCAGTGGTCAGTCAGAAGACCAGCAGGGTCAGGACAGATAGGCCAGAGCAGGGCAAGATAGAGGCTGAGATAGTCAGTGCAGGCAGGGCAGGTCATGTGGGATCTCATAGAAATTTGAAGTTCACTGTCAGGGGCACAGGGGGCAGTTCCCAACAGCAGGGTGTGCATCTCCTTAATCTCCAAAGGCGCTCGCACAGGCAGAAGTGCAAGGCCTGGAACCAGGTTGGAGTGGACACTGAGCAAGCAGGTGAGGGCTGGGGCAGGGGACAAGAACCAGGATGGGGTGGAAGGAGTGGTCAGGAGTGATGTCTCCCACCCTGTGAGCTGGCTGTAATGATGATCTCAAACTGTGTTCCCCTGGACCCTGGCGGGGACCATTTCCTGTCTTTGGCACTTGGAAAGCAGACAGTCATTCTAGGAACACGTGTGACCCTGCAGATGTGTCTTCCTCTTCTGCTGCTACTTTTCCTGGAGTCACTCAGTGTTTCATTCTGACCCAGAAATGTCCCCTGGAAGATCCACCCTGGGCTTGTCATCCAGGAAGAGGGACTGGGTGACAAGTGTCAGGTTGGTGAAGGAAAAACCCATCTCCTGGTGGCACAATGACTTTCTAAGGAGCATCACAACCTGTTGCGGACCTCAGTTTTCTTAGCTGGAAAGTGGGGAGACAGCAACCATTACACCTGAGGCAGGCTGCTTGGGATCTAACAGAGACCCTGTCTAAAGCTCTCAGACTAGACCAGGCCATGGGGTGACTTGTGCTAGCTGCCATTTTTTATTATTAATTATTATTTGTTTATTTATGTGTGTGTGTGTGTATTTTGTTGTTTGCTGACCTTAGATTTTAACCTTCTTGTCTTGGTCTTCTGACTACTAGGATTACAGGTTTGTACCATTATGCCCAGCTTCTCTAACTGTTTTATTTATTGGGGCTGGAGAGATGGCTCAGCAGTTGAGAGCACTGGCTGCTCCTGCAGAGGATCCAGGGTCAGTTCCCAGCACCCATATGGTGGCTAATAACTATAACTCCAGTTCCAGGGAATTCAGTGCCCTCTTCTGGCCTCTGCAGGCATTGCATACACATGGTGCACTTACATACATGCAGGCAAAGCACTCATATACACAAAATAAAAATAAATTAAAAAATTTAAAGTAAGTTAATTTTATTTATTTATTTTTGAGATAAGAGCTTACCACATAGCTCTTGCTGGCTTGGTTCTTGTGAGTTCAGGCCAGCCTTGACTTGTGGGGTTACAGGCATGTGCCACCTTGTCCAGTTTTATTTTAGTGTTTAGTTCAAGTTATTACTTTCTTTCAGCTGAATAAGCTTCCAGAGTCCTTGCTGAAGTATTAAGGCTATTTTTGTATCAAACCCCGGGGGTCTTTCTATCTGCTCTGGTGGTCTGTGTCAACCCCTCAACCTGAGAGTGAAGTATTTATGTGAAGGTGGGTCAGGGTGAAGAGAAGCTGAGACGCAGGAGGTGGGGCTGTTCCCCTTTGCAGTTCAAATAGAGACTGTTGAGAAGCCAAAAGAGACACAATCATGTGAGGTCTCCAGTGTGGCAAGTGCCAACAGCAGAGGGTGCCTTGAAGGGGGGGGAGAGACGAGAGAGAGAGAGAGAGAGAGAGAGAGAGAGAGAGAGAAACAGAGAGAGAAACAGAGAGAGAAACAGAGACAGAGACAAAGACAGAGGGAGCAGAGGGAGGAAGGGAGGCTGGGGATGCAATTCAGTTGATAGAGTGCAGCACACGAGGCCCTCGATTCATCCCCAGCACTGCATAAGACTGGGCATATACCTGTAATTCAGCATTCTGGAGGCAGAGACAGGAGGCACAGGAGTTCAAGGCTATCCTTGACTACATAACAAGTTCAAGGCCAGCCTGGGCTACACGAGACCCAGTCTCCAAAAAAGAAGTTACAATAAAAATGAGGGGATCTTGTGTGCCCTTTTCTGGAGGAGGGGTAGTGGCACTCTAAGCTGAGTCTCTGACTCTGCTCCTTTTCCTGTCACAGCTCAGTTTCAAAGATCATCAGGCATGCTGGCAAACACCTGTCTTCCCAGGACCCAGAAGGCTGAGGCAGGAGGATGGCAAGTTTCAGACCAGTCTGGGATGTATGACCTTGTCTCACAAAACCAAAGACTGGAGATATATATAGCTCAGTGTTAGAGTGCTTGCCCTACATGCATGAAGCCGTGGTTTAACCCCCAGCATTGAAAAAAAAAAAAAAGGCGTAAGTCAAACTTGATAAGTCTTGTGTCCCTAGTGCTAAGTTGATCAGCCCTGAAAATGGTTTTGCTTGAGTGCAAGGGAGTCTGGGGAACCAAACAGGGGCAACAAAAATCCCAGCCACTAACATGAGTCACATTTAATGCAGTCTTTTAAAAATTAAAAATGAGTGCCCAAAGCCATAATAACCTATAAAAATCATAACAATTTAAAATAAAGGCAGGGTCAGTATTGTTTATATCCTCTTTTCCCTCAGTGTCTAGCTTGACTATGATTGAAGCTGGCATTCGTGTGTGTGTGTGTGTGTGTGTGTGTGTGTGTGTGTGTGTATGTTTAAAAACAGAGCAGAAAAATATAGTTCGGGGGTTAGTGGTGGGGACACTTGCCACCAAGCTTGACAACCTGAGTTTGATCCCTGGAACCCACATGGTAGAAAGAGAGAAATGACTCTTGCAAGTTGTCCTCTGACCTCCACACATGTGCCATGGCACAGGCACACACCTACACAAGTAAATAAACATAAAAGGATATAGTCTGAGTACTAGGGGTTTATCACCTCTTGAATTTTGTCCCCCCCCCCCTTTTTTTTTTAGAAAAGTCTGACTACGTGTCCCTGGATGAAACTCATTATGTAGCACAGGTGAGCATCAAGTTTCTGGTAATCCTCCTGCCACAGCTTCTCCTGTGCTGGGGTTATAGGCCTGCATCACCATGCCTAATCCTCTTGCCTTACTCTAGTGCCAGACTCTGGTACCAAAATGCCTCAGAGAGTAAGTCACACTTGTAGCTCTAGATGCATCTAGAGAAGCCATGAACCCAGGACATGCTTAAGCTGGGGAGTGATTACTTCTGGGCTTCAGGAAAGACTCTTCTACTTTTCAAACTGAACTTAAAACACTCATTGTTATTGATCTTTGGGAAGGTCAGCTGGGAAGGTGTGTGTATGAGGTCTAGTTGTGGAAGATCCTATGTCTGGATGATTTCTTATC
Source organism: Nannospalax galili (assembly GCF_000622305.1). Lineage (NCBI taxonomy): Eukaryota > Metazoa > Chordata > Mammalia > Rodentia > Spalacidae > Nannospalax > Nannospalax galili. The sequence goes on from NW_008340140.1 coordinate 4,719,024, forward strand.
TGTGCATTATCTCTTATTCATATGTTTTTTTTTTTTCTTTGTGGAAACATGTTTTTTTTTTCTTTGTGGAACATGACAGGGCATTTCCCTTTATACAGAATAGCCTTTTTCATCTTCTTTTAAAAACATTATGTGTAGGCAGAATGTCCCCGAAGCCACTGGGTAAATGAAATATTTATATAAATATGGTTGTGGGTCATATACCCATGCTAGGAGCTTGGCTGCAAATGTGCAGCACACCATCAGTTGTCACAGCCTCCAGCCCTCTGGTCCAGTCCCGTTATGTTGACAAGCAGGTACTGGTTCTTAGGACAGAGTTTTGTCCCCCACCTGTTCCCCAGGGGGAAGTGTGGGACCCACCTTCCCTTCATTCCTCAGCTCCTTTTTTTTTTGAATGAATATTATATTTACATGCCCTGGACATTCCTGGGGATCTGAGCACACAGGCAGGTTTGCCAGGTAAAAAAACAAGAAGCCCAGCTAAACCTGAATTTCATTAGCTAGGGAGATAGCCCAGTCTGGAGAGTGCTTGCCTTGTAAGCATGAAGACTTGAGTTCAATCCCAAGAACCCATGTTAGAAAAAGAAAAGGAAAAAAAAAATATAGTCAGAACCTGAGGAACAGCACTTCATATCCTCTGGCCTCCAAAAGCCAAGTAATGCACAGAGATGAACATGCTTACACAAACATGCATATACCTTGCATTTCATATAAAAATAAGTAATTATTTTTATTTATTATTTTTTAATTTTGTGTGTATGAGTGTATTGCCTGCATATATAGAAGTGCACCCATGTTATGCAATGCCCAAGGAGGTCAGAAGAGGGTGTCGGGTTCCCTGGAACTGGAATTACAGACAATTGTTAGCTTCCATGTGGATGCTGGGAATCAAACCCAGGTCCCCTGCAAGAGCAATCGTGCTCTTAACTACTGAGCCATCTCTCCAGCCCCTGGATGTGTGTTTTCTTTTTTTAAAAAATATTTTATTTATTACTTTTTGTATATAAGTGTATTGCCTGCACATGTGTAAGTGCACGTATGTCATGGAATGTCCACGGAGGTGAGAAGAGAATGTCAGATGCCCCTGGAACTGGAGTTACAGATGGTTGTTAGCCTCCATGTGGGTGCTGGGAATCAAACCCATGTCCTCTGCAAGA
>NW_008340140.1:4720404-4805965 GCF_000622305.1 Nannospalax galili
GACAGTTGTTAGCTGCCATGTGGGTGCTGGGATTCGAACCTGGGTCTTCTGAAAGAACAACCAATGTTCTTAACCACTGAGCCATCTCTCCAGCCCTCATTTTCTTAATTTTTAAAAATATATTGTTATTTTATGTGTATGAGTATTTTGCCTGTATGTCAAGTGTATCCATGCATGCAATGCCTGAAGAGGCCAGAAGAGGGCATTAGATACCCTGTAACTGGAGTCACAGATGGTTGTTAGCTACCATGTGGGTGCTGGGAACAGAACTCAGGTCCTCTTCAAGAGCAGTCATTGCTCTTAACTGTTGAACCATCTCTCCAGCTGCCCTCCCACCCCCATGGGTATGATTTTTTGAGACAGGGTCTCCCTGTAGTCCCAGCTGGCCTGGAACTCACTATGTAGAGCAGACTGGCCTCAAACACAGAGATCAGCCTGCCTCCGCCTCCCCAAGTGCTGGTATTAAAGGTGTGTGCCATCATGGCCAGCTTCCCATGGGTATTTTAATTAATTAATTAATTAATTAATTAGATCTTTTTGAGACGGTCTCCCTATGGCCTCAGCTGCCTGCCTCTGCCTCCTAAGTGCTGGGATTAAAGGCATGCACCATCATGCCTGGCTCCATAGCCATTTTTAAAGGACCTTTGTTACTGTTCTGTCTGTGTTTAGGCAAAAGCAGAAACAGCAGGTCTAGGGAGAAAGATACTGAAGTAATCCTAGAAGGGGAGGGGGCTTGAATGCAGAGTGAGAAGAGCTGGAGTTGGTGAGAGGCAGTTGGATTTGGGTTACAGTTTGAAGATACATCTGTCCTCGGATTCTGAGTTTGTATGTAGGATGAGAGCAAAGGAGGGAAGCAGGGCCACTCCTGGGTTTTGGCGGGTTCATGGGAGAGCAGTGCACGAGCTGGGAAGAAGGAAAAGGATGGCTCCAGGCATTGCTTCTGGCCATCCATCCAAACATCCATCCAAGCATCCATCCAAGCATTCATCCATCCAAACCTCCATCCAGATATCCAAACATCCATCCATCCATCCATTCAACCAAACATCATTCATCTATCCATCCATCCAAACATCCATCCAAGTATCTAGCATCCATCCAAGCATTCATCCATCCACCCAAACCCCCATCCAGACATCCAAACATCCATCCATCCATCCATCCATCCAAACATCCATCCACCTATCCATCCATCATCCAAATATCTGTGCTCCATTTATACACTCATCCACTGTATATAAAGCTATGAATGTGGTAGTCATGGCCCCCACTTTAGTGGTTCCCATAGGTCTATTGAGCTAAAATCCTCTGATTGGTGAAGCCTGAGTCTTTCATCTACATTCTTGCTAGGTGTGGTGGGACAACTATGTTGGTGGTTCTAACAAGATAATCTTTTTAAAAATTTATTTTTATTTTATGTGTATGAGTATATTGCCTACGTGTGTAAGTGCACCCAAGTTGTATAATGCCTGCAGAGGTCAGAAGAGGGCATCTGATTCCCTGGAACTGGAGTTACAGATGGTTGTTAGCTGCCATGTGGGTGCCAGGAATTGAACCCAGGTCCTCTGCAAGAGCAACCAGTGCTCTTAACTGAGCCATCTCTCCAGCCCCCTACCAAGATATCCAGGGGCTGGAGTGTAGTGCAGTGGGAGAATACATGTCTAATATTCAGAGTCCTGAGTTTGAGTCCCAACACTGAATAAAGAAAAAGTGGCTTTCCAAATGAACACCCTGGGAGACTATTAATAGAAGATGGGAGGAGGAATTCTATGTAGGCACAGACAACAGATGCTCACCATAACAGAAGCATTGAACCATTATGTGGAGGAATAAGAAAGGATGGGAGGGTATTGGTGGAGGCTCCCTTACCAGCTTTCACTTGTTTCTCCCTGGCCAAATTTCAGGGTCTGGCCTTGTATCCATAAGAACCCAGAAGAATCCATTTCCTTCTATAGATGTGGTTATCAGAGTCTTAGCTGTAGTCCTCCCAACCCTGGCCCCATGTACCTCTACCCCTAAGACACCTGTTGGGCTCACCGACTACAGCTCTAGCATCCAAACAGTGCTTTGTAGCCTGAACAAGGTCAGCACCAGGCCCAGGTCTCTGCTGCAGAGCAGGCTGTCAACCAGTTGCTGCCACCTGTGGCCTTGCATTTGGAATAGATGGCAAGTTTTTGGCGTGATGGCGCAAGCCTGTAGTCCCAGCACTTGGGAGGCAGAGGCAGGTGGATCTCTAAGTTCAAGGCCAGCCTAGTCTACATAGTGAGCCCCAGGCCAGCCCCCACTACAGGGAGACCCTGTCTCAAAAATATCAAAGAAAAAAACAAAAACAAAAACCACACAACCGTTCCCCACCCCCCAGATGTCAGGAGCCTCACATCCAGAATTGAATATTCTGGTTAAGCTGGTGCCTGGTGAGGCTGGGGCAAGCTGAATGTTTTAATAGCGCTCCACCTGATTCTGATGTGTGCCTGGGTGAAGAGCTGGTGATTTAAATCCTGTTGGAAAATGGTGTTCACAGCTGTACCTCCTTGCTTCTGGGTCATGTGTTGAGGTAGAGGCAGGGTCCTGTACATGTCTCTATTGCTAGCAGATGTAGTGCGTGGTCTGTAAATATTTGTGGAACAAATGATGATGAGTTTTTTGTTTTTGTTTTTTTGGTGACAGGTTTCTCTCACACTGTAGCTCAGGCTGACCCCAAACGTGAAGCAATTCTCCTGCCTCAGCCTCCCAGTGCTGGAATTATAGGCATGTATCATCACACCCAGCTCAATGATGGAAAGCTTGAACCAGTCCTCCATGGTAGAGCAGAGGTGGCTCTCCCTGGAGAGTGGCATCCTCTCTCTTCCTTCCTGCTGGCACATGAGACAGGGCTGTAGTCACTGTCATTCCTGGGTTGTGACCAGGACCTGAGGAACTCTGGCTTCAGTCCTCAACTCCCTTTTGATTCATTCAATGTTTTAAACAATCACCTCCTAACCTTATGACTCAGTGAATTTCAACTGCAGCAGGACCAGGGCTTTAAAAAGGTATCCTAGTGATTCCAACATGCTAGGGGTGTTGGGGACCACTGCCCCACTCTCCTCTGCTACCTTGTTTCCCAACATCAGATATTATAAGCTGGGAGATCCCTGGAATGTTTTATTGAAGGGTGGCCCTGGAAGTCTTACTGGTTCATGACCTTCACCTTGGGGCTTGATTAAAAAGCCATGTTCCTGGGCTGGAGATGACTCAGCATTTAAGAGCACTGGCTGTTCTTGCAGAGGACCTGAGTTCGATTCCCACCACATGGTAGCTAACACCTGCCTGTAACTCCAGTTCTGGGGAAATCTGTCATCTTCTTCTGACTTCTGTGGGCACTGCACAAACACATGTCCACTTACACACATGCAGGCAATACACTCATACACATAAAATAAAAATAATAAAAACATTTTAAATCCATGTTCCTGATTGTGAATCCAGACTTGAGGAACCAGAGGCCTGGGAAGGAGCCTGGGAATCTGCATTTTACACCAGCCTCCGGATGTATTGGTTACCTGTCAGCCTTGAAGATTTCTCTGTTCCCTGCCTCCCACACACCAGACCACTTCCTGTTCTCACTGCCAAGGACAGGGCCCTCAGGTCGTCATCAATCAAACTCTTCACATGTCACTTCCCCCAAGAGGCCCTTCCTGACCCTGTAGGTCCTGAAACCTCCCCAAGCCCCCGCTGATCATATCCCACTGGGGAGATGATCTCTATCCCTTTCTTTCCCAACTGAGGGACCACAGTGCAGGTTCATGCTGGGTCGTGTGTCGTGCCCCCCCCACCCCCGTGGTCGGTGGTCCAAGGAAAGCAACATTGAGACTTGAACTCTAAGCGTCTGCCATTCTTGCCCAGGTCAGGGCTTGCAATCAGAGACAGGCCCCCCGAGTCACAGCTGTGGGCAAAGTACAGGGCGCCAAAAAAAGACAGGGTGCTCATGTCATGCAAAGGTTGGGAAGAGGAAAGGCCCAGCGAGTGGTCCCTAGGAAAACACATATGGCAGTAGCTTCTGGTTCGGATCCTGGGTCAGGCAAGGGCCGGTGGGAGATAGAGGCCAGAGCCTGTCGCGGTGTCCTGGCCACCTGCAGCGTGGCCACAGGACTGGAGGGAGGCCTCCTTCCTCCCAGCTTGGGCCAGACAGGGCTTCGCCCCTCCCCCGTCCGGGTGTCGCCCCGCCCCCGCCGGGTCCGGCCGCGTCCCCGCCCCCTCCGCGGGCTGCAACAGGTGCCTCGGAGCAGGAAGCTCACCCTGCTGGGCTCCCCGGACGCGTCCAGGACCCGCTGCGCGCGGCGCGCCATCCCCTGACCAGGCGTGCGCCCCTCCAGGACGCTGACCCCGCCGTCCTCCCGAGCCTCCTCCCTGCCTGGCCACCTGTAGCCTTCGCCACTCCTAGCGCCATGGATGCCTTGGAGCCGCAGCCCGACCCCGACGGCGGGGACGGCCCAGGCCAGGAGCCTGGGGGCAGCCCCCAAGAAGAGTTGGACTTCTCCATCCTCTTCGATTATGACTATTTGAACCCCATCGAAGGTCGGTGGAGGCTCCCCCCGCCTGGCCCCCAAGCCTGGGCGGGGATGTGGGCCTGGGGACCCGGTGTAGGGCCAGCTCTGCGCCACACTTCAGGTTACCTCGGGTGGCCTGCAGCAGAGGACTGCCTCTGCCCAAGTGACCAGGAGGGGAGCCGGCGATAAGGACCGCGCCTGGCTCCCTCCCTCCCCATCAGGACGTCAGTTTCCAGTTCTCCCCAGCGTCACTCTTAGCATAGCGAAGGATGGCCAGGTCCCCAGGACTGGAGTTTGCGATCCGGAGTGGGTCTTCAGAACTGGTGGAAGTGATGGCTTTGCCCACAGAGGGAGGAGGGGAGGAAGACGCAGAGAGGAGTTGGTGGAGGGGTGTGTGCGCAAGGATGTAAAACAGAGCCAGCTGACCCAGCCAGGGGGGCTGTCCCTCCTTCCTGGGCGCTGCTGGGAGACAGCCTCCCTGTGGCCTCCCGGGAGCTGCGGTTGTTGGGGACTTTGTGTTGAAACTAAGGAAGAGATAGTATGTCTCATGCAGGAGGGTAGTTTGTCTTTGGTGTCAGGAGGGCGGCCCATTTCCTCTCTGGATTCTGCAGCTTACCAGCCACCGGCAAGTGGACCCAGCCCTAGCTTCCTAAATGATTTTATCCCTGCCCTTCGCCCATGCTATACTGGCGGGGGCAGCTAGGGGAGCAGAGGTGTGGATCTGGGAGAACATAGTCTGTGCTTTCAATTGCTCTGTTGCTGGGGGGTGGGCACACACCCTGTCATTTTTCCAGTGGCAGTAGCAGCAGGAGGCCCTGTGCCCAGCCTCAGTGTCTTTTTGGTTAGCAGGTTGTCTTGGAACAAACAAGAAACTCAACCAGGCTTCCCATTTGACAGCCCAGCCCAGCCCAGCCAATGTGTGTGACAGGCAGCCTTCTGGCAGCCTGCAGATGCCTAGATGGCTCTGGGCTTGCCTGCATCTGGTGCCTGGTGTGTAGGAAGGGCCATGCCTTCCTGGCTGGGGAGAAAGCCTGTTACTGAGTCTTGGTTGACTTTAGCGTTCTCTTCAACAGGGTCCTCAGGAGCCACCTTAGTGGAGGGACTTGCTTTGACAGTGGGTATCACCCTCGGTGAGCAGGAGATGGCAATTAGTAACAATTTTGTATTTTGTCTGGGGCTGGAAACAATTAGTCAAGAGCAGTGTTCTAGGGTTTCAATCTAGGGACAGCCTTCTCTTTGAAAAGACACAATTAGGAATCTGTAAGCCATCCATGTTCACATCAGTGGTCTCTATGTTCGTTAAGATTAAAGTCATGTTTGGCAGAGAATTAATATACCCCTCCCAAGTTCACAATCAGCTATCCCCCTACCCCCCTTTTTCTGAGGTGAGGGTGGAGGGTGGCGAGGATTTCCGGGAAAATAGTTTCCAAGCCAAATCTGGTGGGAGGTGCTTTCTATAGTTTTTCTTGGCAAGTAGAATTTGGTGGCCACCAGATGGGCTGCTTAATGTCCATGGGAAAGCCTGGTAATCTGTATTTTTTTTAAAATAATAAACTTTATTTTTTGGGGGAGCAGTTTCCCATTTATAGAAGCACTCTGATGGTAACCCAGAATTCCCATACACCCAGAATTCTATTCTTTATGTTAGCCTAGTGCATCAGCATGACACATTTGCTATAATTAATGAATTGATACTGAGACTTCCTTATAAACAGAAGTCCACTTTCAGAGTCAGGATGTTTCTAGACTTTTTGTTGTTGCTGCTATTTTGTTTTGTTTTTAACCTTGAAAGTCCTGAGCAGTACTAGATGTTACACCTTTGTATATACTGCCTCTTTATTATTTTTGTGATGGTCTCACTATGTAGCTCAGGCTGGCATGGAGCTCCAGCTCCTCCTGCCACAGCATCCTGGGTTCTGGGATTACACGCTTAGTTTCGATTTTGGTTTTTGGATTTTTTTTTCTTGTGATTAGATTAGGGATAAAGGTGTTCAGAGGAAGACCACAGTGGTGTGGGATACTCTCTTCCTGTCATATCAAGGGTACATACCGTCAACCTTATTGATCACTGTGAAGATCACTTCATCATCTGTCAGAAGATCCTGCTGAGTTTCTCCCCTGTGGTGACTCCTTTCCAAATTGTGCTCTTTGGAAGGGGGACATGATCTGAGGCCCTAGTGGTGTTTAAATTCTGGAATCTAGTGGGAAATGAGGCCTTTGGGATGGGGACGGCATGGAAGGAGCCTCACAAGCTTCCAGAGCAGAAGTGCTTCCAGAGTGAGGTGCTCCAGGTGTGGGGTGCCTCCGGAGGTCACTCCTCCCAGTTTCTGCGTGGTGGGACTCCCTAAGAGTGGACACCTTCACCTTGCAAATAGGCTTGGTCTAGGACAGTAGCATCCAGGTAGAGTGTGGAAGTCTTACATTAACTCTGGGCAAAAACTGAGAAAGAAAAGAACTGTCAAAGGGACAGATGTCACCATGGAAACTGGCGAAGGTTACTTAGGGACGTTTTAGGAGGTTGGGTCGTTAGCATCTGTGGGACATGAATTAACCCAGGTGATATACACTTCCAGCCCTAGCAAACAGGCACTATTTTTTGACTGCCATGTAACAGAGGAGGCAAAGAACTTTCCTTAGGAAGCAGAGCTGGTAGAAGGCAGAGCTGAGCCTAGGCTCTGCACTACAGTGCGAGGCTCCTCACTCCTCCCCTGGATGGGGACATGGTCCATGGCAAAGATGGAATTGAAGACAGGAGTTTTGAGCAAGTCGCTTAACCTCTCTGTACCTCTGCTTGCTTGTCTGTAAATGGCTTAAATCATGGCTGTCTCACAGGATTATCCTGTGCCTTGAAAGGGTTAACCTATTTAAATCAACCCACAGTGGGTTTTGTGTCTAGTGTTTATTAAACTCTTGCTTGCAAGCTCAGTGTGAGTCATTTTCCAGCTACAAATCCATCCAACAAACTCCTGAGCACTACCATGTGAGATCCTGCGGATACCATGGAGGAAAAGCCCAGATTTCTGCCCTGGAAACACCAGTGTCTCTAAGCAGGCCACTCCCTATATATTTTCTAATCTTATCTAATTGCATTAGCTGGTACCTGCTGTCAAATGTTACATAATAGTGGAGATGGTAGACATCTTTGCCTTTTTAAATGAGCTGTTTTATTTTTAATTATGTTTGTATGTGTGGATCTATGTGTGGGTATGTGTACCACATGCATGCAGGTATCTGTGGAGGATAGAAGAAAGTGTTGGAGCCTCTGAAGCTGGAGTTACAGGGCATTTGTGAATCATTCAGTGTGGGTGCTGGGACCTGAACTCGGGTCCCCTAAAGAGCAGCAAGTGCTCTTAACCTCTGAGCCATCTCTCCAATCTCTGTTGCCTTTTTTTGACCTTGGTAGAATGCTGTGTGCTAGCATAGGTTTAGATGTTTGTATTTTATTATGTTCAGGGGCTACTCATCCATTCCTGTTTCCCCAAGAGTTTTATCAGGAATAGGAATTGAATGTCATCTAAGACTTTTATAGCATCTATGGGAAAATACTATTTTCTTCTTAGACATGTTGCATATTGGCTTACATTAAGAGATAACCTAAGATTGAACCGTTCCTGGTTATAAACTCTATTTGAGCACTGTGCATTATTTTCTTGGGCAGGAATAATCCGTTTGAGACAATATTAAGGTATTTTTTGTTTTTTCCTGCCAGCCATATTCCTGAACATTGTTGGTCTATGATGTCCTTCTCATGTGTGTAGTTGGCTTTAGAGTTCTTTCCCTTTCTATGAGGACAACTTCTGTTTCCTCAAGACACTGGTTTCATCTGGGAAGCTCTTGGGTCCTAGTGCTTTGCTGTGGGGCTGTTTATTGATGACCTTCTTTGCTGTGTTTGTGGGACTGGCCTGTTTATACTTTCTCTTTTTAATTTTTTGAATTACATTTCCTTTCTTTTGTGTGTGTGTGTGTGTGTGTGTGTGTGTGTGTGTGTGTGTGTGTGTGTCTGTGTGTGTCTCAGCTCAGAGAACAACTATAGGAGTCAGTTCTCTCCTCCAACCATATGGGTCTTGGAGATCAAACTCAGGTTTATTGGGCTTGGTGGCAAACACCTCTGTGTGTGTGTGTGTACATGGGTATGTGTGCATATGTGGAGGTCCGAGGACAATTTGCCAGGAGTCTGTTCTCTCTTTCCATCATGTGGGTCCCAGGGATTGAACTCAGGTTTGTCAGGCTTAGTGGCAAGCACTTTTACCCACTGTGTCATCTTGTTGGCCTGGCCCTATTTTATGCTCTCTAGTTCTACAGGAGTCAGTTTTGGTAAACTATACCTAAGAAACGATCCATTTAGTTCAACTGGGTTTTCAATTTTTTTTTTCATAGAGATGTGTCTAACACACTTTTATTTTCTACTGGAAGAGACAGTCAAATATATCCTGTGCAAGGAATAGGATTAGGGTTGTGGGGTCCTGGTCGTTGCTGGTCCCATGGTAGAGGGGAGATGTGCTGCTCTAGGTAGACTGTTCAGATGGAGTTACCTTGGGTATGCTTGGGACTCAGTGAAGTCTTCCTTCTCCTAACTTTGAATGCCTGGGATTCCGTGGTCACCTCCAGAAGTACCAGGCCACCTAGATCCTGTGGGTGACAGATCTGCTGGTGTGTTTGCTCCCAGTTTGCCTCAGTAGGTCTGATAAGTCCCTCCTTGGGCTCCCTTTTGGCTCAAGCTAGGGGACCAGCCTTGCCCTTTCAAATGCAAACAGACTCTTCCTGATACCTTGGCAGAATCTGGCCCTTCCTCCTCCTCCTGCCTGGGTCAGGCCCTTTGAAAGGCTAGTGAAAACCAGGATGCTACACACGTACACACCTGCACAGGCACCAGCTCCATGAACACACATGTTCCAATCACAGAATATGCGCACACATGCTATGTGCCTGTGGTCCCTCCTAGGGGCACTGCCTCTCCCACCTCCTCATACCATGTGCTTTTTAGACCTACCATTTCTGGGGTACTTGTGGCCCAGTTCCTGTTGTCACTGGCACTTCAATTTAGGAACACCAGCTTTCAACCCATCCTCAGGGGTGAAAACCTCACCCCTCCAGCAAACACACTGCTTGCTGGTTTAGAGCAAAGACCTGTGGGTGGGAGGATGAAGGAGCCTGGGTCCCTGCCCTTGCCTGGCCACTCCTGGGGCCAATATGGGACATAGCCTGGTAAACAAATGAGGTGTGTGATACAGTCACTGGCTTTTTTGGATGCTTACTAAAAATAGGGCTGTGCACTAAGCAAGCTGGCTCAATGGACACACGTGATGTGCAGATGCTGCTGTCTGTGGTATGTTAAGGACAGACTGTAATGAGCCTGCTTTGGACAAATAAGGTCTCCAGGTACCTCCAGGTGAGCAGAGGCCTGGCCAGGGATGCAAAGGAAGTTGGGCTGGGAGTGGCCCCATCAGCCTTCACTGCCAAACACATAGTCACTCTAGCTTTCTGCACTTAGCAGTGCCTTCTGGTCAGCAGTAGAGGCTCTTAAACTCTTAAAGTAATACTGCTGAGATTGGTTCCCAGGGCTCTCTAGCCCCGGAGGGGGTGAGTTAACTAAGTGGGAAAATGTAGCAGGGTCCAGTGTATCTCAGTCCAGGTCAGATACTGGACTCTTCCTGGGGTCCGCCTGGACCGTATACCCAGGCTCCCAGCAGAACATTGTGTTGGTTAATGCAGGGCTGACCTGGAACCAGGGCACTTGGGGTCTGAGGCTCTGCGCTTAGTGCTATAGCACCCAGCCAGAAAGTGTACCCAGACCATTCCACTCAACTGCAGACTCCAGCCATGTCCAAGGGGCCCATGTGTGCGGCACCTGTGTAAGATAGTCCTTGAAGATAGTGAGTTCAGTCAGAAGTGGGGTCACTGCTGCGTCCTGGGCTTATGCTCATCATACAACTTCCAGCAGAAAGTAGAAACGAAGGGCACGTAGACATGGGGGAGCTCTCGCCTCTCCATTTTTATCTCTTTTCTCTTTCCTTTTCATCCATCTCCTCCTTCTCGTTCATCTCATGTTGCCCAGGCTGTCTTTAAACTTGCTTATGTAGCCAAGGATAACCTTGAGCTCCTGATCTTCCCACCTCTACCTCCTGAGTACTGGGAGGCATGTGCCACCATCCCGTTTATGCAGTGCTAGGGATGGAACCCCGGGCTTGTGCATGCAGACTGAACCACATCTCCAGCCTCCATTTTTGTTTCTTTCTCTGTCTCAGTGGAGACATGCATGCTCATGCATGCTTCCTAGGGCACTTGGGCCCTTCTCACTGACAGTGCAAGTCAGAACACCATGTGTAAGATCACAAAGTCCTGGCATAACATGTGGATGTGCTGCTTCCTACACTGTGATCTAGGCTGAGCCCAAAGCACTAGCCTACAGCAGGAGATCACTGTTCACCAGTTGGTTGGATGCAAAGTTGCTAAGCCTCATTAGCAGGCTGCTAGAGGCCATGTGACTTCAGTTCTGGGCTGGGGTTGCTCCTCTGCACAATGGGCTCCTGAAGACAGTGGGCCCTGCTGGGGCAGAAGTGAAGGTTCAGTAAAGTCAAGGATTCCTGGCCCCAGCAGCTGAGCCTTTGCAAATATGGATGGTGGTGTTGTGAGATGGGCCCTGTTGTGAGATGGGCCCTGAGAAATTTGGCCATCCTAAGCTGGGGAAGAGACTCTGCCTTAGGCCTTGATGTGTCCTGAGCCAGAAGAGCAGATGGGCCAGGAAATAAGGGGTACCTGTTGGCTACTGGGCTGCAGTGGTGTAGTAGCAAGCCCGCTGAGTAGGAAGCCTTTTGGCTTCTAAATCCCCAGACCCCTGTTTTCTCTCCTAAGCTGGGTAGCACTGCCAGCTGCAAACACTTCCTTAACTGTTCACCTTCTGTGGTTGGAAGGTTCCAGAGGCTTTCTGAGTTATGCAGGCTCTTCCCAGGCCTCATACCCCTGAGCCAGGCCACTGAGGAACAGCTTTGAAAGTGCAGTGTGATGGTGCCCTGTGGCTTCCCCTCAGAGGGGACTTCCTCCCTCCCCAAACAGGAAATCACCTCAGGCTCCGGGAGAGCTCAGGGCCAACTTCCCTGACTGGGCTGGCACCCTCCAGCTAGAGTTTTCTTGATTGTTTTTGAACTGAGTCAGGACCTCAGGCAAGGTCCTGGGCTGTTCTGGGATGGACCAGGCTGTCTGTCTCTACCTGAACCAGGTGCATTCCCTAAAGCAAGAGGAACTTCCTGTGATTTTTCTGCTGAGCTTTGTTACCAACTTTCCCCCAAACAGGCAAAATTAGAGAAGTTGGTACGTAGATTCCCATGTTCCCACCCTAGGCTCCAGCACTCCAGCAGCTGTTAACACGTTAACAGACGTTGTTTCATGTCCTATCTCCCATCCATCCACCTCCCCATCCTAAATGCCATAATATTTTATTTTGTTGTTAAATAGACTCATAGGTTTCTGTGAAAAATATAAGCACTCCTGAGAAAAAACAATACAGTTGCCTTTTAGGACCCTCAGGGTGTTGCCTCCTAATGTCAAAATCTCACATGCTGAGGACCGTTTTATAGAATGGCATAGTATGTGTGCAACAGAGCCTCCATATCATCCTGTGTATTAAAATTATTTCTGGTTTACATATATCCCCTTCAATGGACACTCAATGGAGATAGTTGCTCTACCGTATTGCTGGTTAAGTAGTGATTCAAAAATGTCTCCAGGGCTAGCGAGAAGGCGCAGTGGGTAAAGGTACTTACTGTGCAAGCCTGACAACCTGAGTTTGATCTTAAGAACCCAGTGGAAAGAAAGAACAGACCATATGTGCACCTGTATTCATACACACAGATACACAAATATAATAGAACAAAAATTTAAAAAGGAAATTATTTTAAAAATATCTCCAGAGTTTAGCACAGTTTTTTTCTTTTTCTTAAGAAAATATTTTATATAATCAGGAATAATGGTGCATGCCTTTAATCCCAGAGGCAGGCGGCAGAGGCAGGCAGATTTCTGTGAGTTCAAGGTCAGTATGGCTTGCATAGTGAATTCCAGGCCAACTGGGAGACTACAGGGAGACCCTGTCTCAAAAAGACCCAAAAAATTTTTATTTATTTTTATTTTGTGTGTATAAGTGAATTGCCTGCTTGTATGTAAGTACACCTTGTCATGCAATGCCCACAGAGGTCAGAAGAGGAACTGGAGTTAGGACAGTTATTAACTGCCATGTGGGTGCTGGGAACTGAACCCTAGTCCTCTGCAAGAGCAGCCAGTGCTCTTAACTGCTGAGCTGTCTCACCAATCCCTTTTTTCTTTTTTGAGACAAGGTCTCATATAGCTGAGGCTGGCCTCAGCTTGCTCTGTAGGTGAGGATGACTTCTGCTTCTACCTCCAAAGTACCAGGATTTTAAGTGTGCACCACCATACCCTGTTTATATGATTCTGGGACCAGAACCTGGGGCCTCTGCATGCTAGGCCAGCACTCTGCTAACTGAGCCACATCCCCAGCCTGCAGAACCGCCCCCCAAATATTTCTGATACATAGCTGGTTAGATCCACAGGTGTAGAACTCAAGGATACAGACTGACAGTGGTCACTGCTAAATGTAAAATAGTAATGTCAGATACTCAGTATTCAAATCACATTGTCTCCCAAGTGTGTATTTGCACCTAGATCTAAACATGATCCTTTCATTGAGATTGGCAGACCTGACCGTTGTGCCTTTTCATTCTATGAAAATCCCTGCCAGACAATTTTCTTACTGTTTATCTGTTGGAGAAACAAGGTCACCTCTATGGGTTTCTCATCATGCTCTGGATATTGCCAGATGTGCCATCCCTATGGTGTCTTTGAGATGTCCCTGTTTTCTTTGTAGTTTTCTGTGTGTATACATGTGCATGTGCATGTGGAGGCCAGAAGTCAACCTTGGGCATTCTTCTTTGGGAGCCGTTGTCCACTCTGTTTGTTGTTTTGAGGCAGGGTCTCTCACTGACCTGGAGCTTGTCAGTTCACCTAGGCTAGCTGCTCAGCAAGTTGGGATTCAACTGCCTATTCCCCCAGTGCTGGAATTACAAGAGGGAGCTGCCACCACACCCCACTTTTTATGTGGGTGTGGGGGCTCAACCCTCTAAGTACTTCACAGACTGAGCCAGCTCCACAGACCCTGGCATTTAGCTCTAAAACCCTGTACCTTTGGCCTTTAATGTTTTTTGTTGCTGCCTTTTCCCCCTTCTGTGAAGAAACACACTCAAAGCAGGCTGAGCTAGAGGCACATGGGGAGATTTCCTTTCCTGAGTTGGTACTGGGGCCCAACCTGCCTTCTAATCTGAAGATTTGGAAAAGAGCCTGTTTCAGGGGGTCTGTTTTAGTTAATAACATGCATTTCTGCCAGCCAGTCCTTCCCTGCAAACTTTAATTGAGCCATGCCTGGGTGAGCTTTCTGAAGGCAAGAAAGTGGCCTGCAAAGCTAGGGATTTGTCAGGGCCTTATCCAAACAGAGCTGCTGGGGGAGAGGCTTGCACAAAGGGGCTGTTCCTTGCCGGGAAGCCCTGTCAGCTTGAAATGCTTTCTTAAAAAACTGAAGGAAGGGGTGTTTACCTGCCTAATCCTCAGAAGGTGGGCTGCAGGTCTGAGATTCTCAGCGGGTGATGTCACCTCTGCAGGGTGGACTGGGAGGAATGTCTTAATGACCAGGGGCCGGCAGGGCCCACTGATTCAGTGTGCCTATCTCTGAGAACATGGTACCTAAAGGAATGTTCTAGGGTTTATTCCCAGAACATTATGTGTGGGGCCATATAAATAGGATTTGTTCAGCCAGTTAGGCACTGATGTTTGGCCCGAGTCCCTGGCTGAGGGTTCTATGGCCCCACAGTTGCTCAGAGCAGCCCCCCTGAGGCTCAGGCTTTTTTGGGGGGCAGGATGACAAGGGTGCAGCTCCTGGAAGTGACTGGGGTGCTGGAGGATGCTGTTTTGCTGTGCCCCTTCCCACAGGCCTGCCACAGCGAGGGTGGGATTTGCCACATTGAGCCCTGTTTCTTCAAGAGGATCATCTGAAGTCTATTTCTGGTAAATTCTTCTGACCAGAGCTTTGCTTCTGCTTTAGATGAGAGAGCTCAGAGACCCACTGGGCTCTCCTGTTATAGACGGACCTGTAGATTGCTGACTTGCTCTCCAGGGCCTGTCTTCTCTGAAAACAGAGGGAGAGCAGCAGGGTGGTTGAAAAAAAAATTAGAGTGCATCCGCATGAGGCAGCACCCCGTTACCCTGGAAAAAGAGGCACCTACTATGTACTGTGCAGGTGAATCTGAGACTTGACATTGAGCAAATGACGTGAGGAAGGCATGTACCCTGTGACCCTGTTTATGTGACATTCAAGACCAGTCAGGCCTAGTGTATGGTGAGGGAGCACAAGTGGTCTGCATCATCTGAGAGTTAGCTATTGACTGTGTGGGGCCATAGGGACCCCCAGACCTGTCACTGGGAATGAACCACGTGTGTGCATGTGCAAAAACAGCTGTTCAGTATTACCATGTGGCACTCTATCCAGTGGTGCCTCTGTTTTTTATTGACCTTGGGGGCTTCCCTACACCCCAAGCCTCAGTTTCCCCATGTCATGCATCGAGGTGATAATACTGACCTCTCAGGTTGTTGGAAGCTGCTCAGGGGGAGCATATGCAAGCCCGTGGCTTAGTGGATGCCAGCTATCAGAAGGACAGCAAGTGGGAAAGTGACTGGGATTCCAAAAGCCAGCAGGACCCCAAAGTAGCTCACCCTCTGCCAGACGCGGCCCTTTCCATTCCACCTTGAGTGGGGAGATGAGGCTTGCAGTCTTTCAGAAGGCTGAGCCCTGGTGCCCTCTGCTTGAAGGTGACAGTGACATGGTAGGCCCACAGAGCCCATCCACTTCTGCAAAGTCGCCCAGGGTAGTGAGGGGAGGCGTGTGTTTTTGCAAGTGGCTCTGCCAGCTGCAGGTCCCCTGGAGTCCTCGCTGGTGCACTGTCCCCATCCTGTGTCAGTATCTTGGGTGCCGGGCTTGGTGGCAGCCTGCCGGAGACACCGCCGAGACCGCCTCTGTCTGGTGAAAGCAGACAGCTGTCTTTGCAGGGGCAAGGGCAGAAAAGACTGGAGTGTGCCAGGTGGCCTCTGCCAGAGCCTCCATGCTGGCGAGACGGGACAGTAAATGTCCCCTTACTTTCTCTGGTGTTCTTGGACCAGATCTGGGTGGAATTTCTCAGCTTTCAGAGCTCTGTCTGTGTGTGTCACCTCTGAATAAAGGGTGTGACAGCCTGGATCCCCTCCTTCACACACATGACCTATTGATGGGGAATCCAGTTGCAACTGGATGGGCAGGGAGGGGCCAGGGACCCGGGAGGGGGGGGGTTGGGGAAGTTTGCTCAGCGTTCCCTTATTACTTAAAAGCCATCCGTGGCTCCTGAAAGCCACGTTTCTCCCTATAGGCTGTGCACACAATTGGGTGGGAATTCTGTCCACCTTTCTGCCTTGCTTTGGGGTTCCTGAGCCCCACATTAGGGCATTTAGGGAAGGCACAGGACACATCCCACAGCCTGCCTCCTCTCCTTGCATCCTACTTGCATCATGGCGACAGACTGTGATGCCTCAGAGCTGGGCCTCAAATATGATGTCATGAAAGGAGAGCTTTGGACAGAGACCTCAGGATCTGCTACCTGACCTGGCGAGTGGCTGTGCCCCCTGTTCCCTAATGGGGCTTTCTATTTTGGTCATTCTATTCTGCTTCCTGAAAATTCTGTCTGCCCATACTGTGCTTCTAGACTGAGAAGTAGTTCTTTGCTGTTCCTTTCTCTCTCTCTCTCTCCCTCTCTCTCTCTCTCTCTCTCTCTCTCTCTCTTTTTGGTGGTTGTCTTTTGTTTCATTTTTGGTCTTTTTGAGACAGGGTCTCCCTGTAGCCATAGCTGACCTGGAACTCACTATGTAGACCAGGCTGATCTTGATTCTACAGAGATCCACTGACCTCTGCCTCCCAAGTGCAGGAATTAAAGACGTGTTACCATACCCAGCTTGGTGGTTGTCTTTTGAGGCAGCAGGGTCTCAGGCTGGCCTGGAGCTCAGTATGTAATCTAGCCTGGTCTTAAACTTCCAGAAATCCTCCTACCTCAGGCTCCCAAGTGTTGGGACTATAGGCAAGCATGTATTTTGCTGTTCTCCCCCCTCCCCCCACCAAACAGCTCTCTGTTGGCTATCAGCCTGACACTGAGTGGTCATCTGGCCTTGACCACAGGTCTGTCTGTCCTGAGGGTGGACATCAAGCCTGCAGGAGACTCCTGGAGGAGAGGTTGGTGGAGACTTCCTAGTGGTCCAAGTGTGTTTTTAACTCTGTCCTGGGGCAAATGGAGGGGCTGAGAACATTTTATGAGAACATTCTAGAAGAAAATAATTGGGATCTCCAGTTGTCAGGTCAATAATGGCTCTGTGGCAGTTTGTATTCTAGGGGACCCGAATTTCTCTGTGTCATAGTTAAGGTGTCACCACCCAGGAAATAGCATCTTTCATGAGAAGTGGGGTTCAGTGGTGGTTGTGGGGGCGGGTAGAGGAGCCAGGTTGCCTCAGGCTGTCCTGGCTCTGCAGCTTTAGAAGCTGTGTGACCTTCCAGCAGATGACTCATCCTCTCTGAGCCTCATTTTCCCCATTTGTAAAACTGGGAAACAGTATTACCTGTTTCATAGTGTTCTTGTGAGAAAAAACAGTTGCTCTATGTTAGATGGGTACAGTGGTCTTTGGTGTCAAGTAAATGGTACAGGTGTATTGACAGTTACCACTTTCTTTATGACAAGTAGCTCACTGAGTCACTAACACTTTAGTGAGAGTTAGTGGCTCCATGCAGGTTGTGGGGAGGAAAGTATGTGGAGCCTTTCTCTCACCACCCCACACACTTCTGGAGGTCAGCACAGCCTGGGCTGCGAGGAGAATTTTTGAAGTGCTGACTAGTCCATTTTATTTTTATAAAAATTCCTTCCTCTTTTAAAAAATGCTTTTGAAGAGGTTGAGGTTAGTATGTGCCACACTTTCAAGTCATCATAAAATAGAGCAAGTAGCAGAGGACCTAAGAATGATCAGTCAAAAGATTCAGTAATAATAAAATCCTAGGGGTCCCCGTTTACCAAATATCGGTTCTGTGTGTTGGGCTTTGTGTGGAGCAGGCAAGCTGTCCCACAGCTAATCTGTATGTCACCCATTAGGATGCAGAGTGTGCCCTGATCTTACAGCAAGGTCAAGGGTAGAGCCTTTGGACACTGCATGACCCTCTGTGGACCAAGCCCTGAATCCCCAGTGAGTAGCCTCTCACTAGCCAGGGGCTGATATGGCCCCAGCAGGCTGTTCCTGGAACAGGTCCAGGGAAATGATTAGAGACTCCCCAAGTGTTCCCAGGGCCCGGATGTTGGGTAAACCCCAGAACCACACTTTAGGAGGAGAAGAGAAAGAGACTCAGAACTTCTCTCTGAGTTTCTGAGCCTGCTGCTATAGAACCAGGCAGCCAGTTGAGACCACGGGGAGCCAGAGGGACTGGGAATGTACAAGTGACACGGCTCCTGGAGGTGGCTGGGGAGCCTCTGCTGCCTTCTGAACCATCCTAGGTTCCAGGCTGATACGTACTTTAGGCTGATTGTGAGCCTCTGTGGAGCATAGGAAGTGCAGATCAAACAGAGCTGCAAGGCCCAGAGCTTTGCCTCAGCCTCAGCCTCAGCTGGTCTTGGAAGGCCTGGGGACAGTTGGAGCAGATGGGGCCACTGCTCAGGGCCATTATCAGTCCCCACTACAAGGTATCCTTGGGTTGTACCAGGGCTAGAATTCCCAATCCTGAGTGAATTACTTTATCAGATTCTAGCCAAGGAACTCAGGCAGGTGGTCTGAGTGTCTGTTCTGTGTATTGAACTTTATGTGGGGCCTCTCTGTGCCTCTCTTGTCTGAAAGGAGAACACAGCTATGTACTCTGTGTAATGTGCTGAACACAGTGTGCCTGTTCCCACCATTTGAGCTATTCCTATTATATTTTTGTAATTGGCTTAATAATAATATTGTGTTTCAAAGAGCTCTTTATCTCAGGATAGGGGACAGGTGAGTGACTCTGTGGGTTGACCTCAGCATAGGACTCTGTAGGAGCTGAACTTGGTCTGTTGGGTGCCTCTGCCTTGATAGACAGATCATGGTCCAGGAGAAGGGAGCTGGAGACATGGAAGGGAATTCAGGGCAGGAGGAACAACATGTGTAAAGAAAGCAAAGGGACACAGAGGACCTAAAGTAGCCCCCATTCCTGCATTCCAACTCCCTTTGGGGACTGCCATCTTGGGAGTGGGCCAGGCATCTCCCATGGCAGGTAGGATTGAGATGGTCCATCGTAGGTGACGGGCACAAAGCAAGTGATGTCTCTTTGATGCTACTTTCCCTCTGAGCTGGTAGGAATAGCATCTCAGTGGTGCATGACCAAATTTTTAAGGCCTTTCCTTCTGCCTGTCCTTTCCTTCTGTCCTCCTTGGCCTGTACATGCACACTTTGCAGGCTCATAGAAACCTGCCACATCTCGATTGTGGAAGCAAAATAAGACATTTAGTGTTCAGCCAAACCCATCCAGCTCTACCCACAACATAAGTTATACCTCAAAGGAAGAGCGCTCAGGAGGGGCGTGAGACTCAGGCTCAGAGCTTTTGCCCAGGTATCTTGCTTGAATTTAGTTAACTTTTTAAAAAATATAGTACTACAGATTAAACCCAGGACCTTGCAATTGCTGGACAAGTGTTGTACCTCTGATCTACATCCCCAGCCCTTTTTAACTTTTCATTTAGAGGCATGGTCTCACTAAATTATCCAGGCTAGCTTTGAACTCATTCTGTATCAGGCAGGCCTTGAACTTGGCAATGCTACCGGTCAGCCTCCCAAGTAGCAGGGATGACAGACCTGGCTTGGACTTAGTGACTTTGCCTTGTACTGTATTTTTACCCCACCTTTTTTAAGAGTGATGGCTCTGACTTCCTGTTGTGGCAGAGGTGTGACTGTTCCTTTTAAAATAAAAAGTTAAGATATGGGGCTGGAGCGATGGCTCAGTGGTTAAGAGCACTGGCTGCTCTTGCAGAGGACCCGGGTTCAGTTCCCAGACCAATGTGGCGGCTAACAACCACCTGAAACTCCAGTTCCAGAGGCTCTGACCCTCTTATGGCCTCCATGGACACCCACATGCATGTGGCATACACACACAGACACACATAATTAATACATCTTTAAACAAAAGTGAGTAGACACGGTTAGTAAATAATGTTTGTTGGGGTCACTGCCTACAGCTACAGCAAGCAACAAGAAAAGCGGGGTTTATGGAAACACTCCTCAGAGACCATTGAGATGGGGCTCACTTTCCCCACATCTGAGGGTAGGCCAGGACAGTGAAGCCAGGAGAACACCGGCAGGTACTTACAGAGAGCCAGGATCCCAGCCACTCACAGAAAGGTGTTCATGATGTGCCATTTGTGAAATTTGCTGTCAAACCCCTGAGGAGCAAGAAGGAAAAGTTATTCATTACCTTCCCTTCCCTGCTTGCTGTTAAACATTCATAGATCTGTGGAGAGAAAAGGTTAAAAAAAAAAAAAAAAAAGGGAAGAAAATTCTGCTGCTGGAATTAATTAAAACTAGTGTAATGCTTTAATACTTGGTGCATAGGTCTGCCTACTCCTCTGGTCTCACAGGCAAGGTGAGAGGTGTTGTCTGAATATATGTATGTATGTATGTGTGTGTGTGTGTGTGTGTGTGTGTGTGTGTGCGCGCGCGCGCGCGCGCGCGCGCGCATGTGCTTAGTTTCTTGAGAGCGTCTTACTCTGTATTCTAGGCTACCCCTGAACTCCCTGTGTAGCCCAGGCTGACCCTGAACTCACAACCATCCTGCCTCAGCCCCCTGAGCGCTGGCATTATAGGCACCACCCACCTGGGTGCTTAGCGTTTATGTGGCTGTTTCTGGACTGCTCGAGTCAGCCTCAGCTGGGTTTTTGCATCAGAGAGTTTTTGATAAGGAGTGGAATTTCTGCACAGAGCTGTTTTCCCGCTCAGCTTTGCCAGCGCAGGGCGGTGGGTTCTCAGAACACCATCAGACATCAATGCCGATGGGTGCCTAGATTAGATATCCGTGCATGCTGCCTGCCAGGAAGGCATGTAAGCACACATGGCCTGCATGTGCCAGTAGTTCAGCCACACTCGGGCTGCATGTCATACAAACTCCAGCCCCTGAAGACCTGAGTTAGAGAAATCAAAGCCAGGAAGGAGCCAGACATGCCTTCCCCTTACTCTAAGAGACCGCAGGTCCTGGAGTGGGTGGGGGACTTTTCCTCTATCACTAGCCAGTTAGTGGCAGAGCTGGGCTAGGTTCTGTTTCCTGCTTGTCAACAAAGTTTCATTGTCACATATTATGTTCCATGTCACCCCCACCTCCCACCACCTGCACTGTAAAAGTTGAAAATGCTTGGGAAATTAAGTTTGTTTTTTTCTGCATATACGGAAATCAAAGGCTTCTTTTGCAGGGCTGGGGAGATGGCTCAGTGGGTAAGAGTGTTGTGTAAGCATGAGGCCCTGAATTCGGATCACCAGAACCTATGTAGAAAAGCTGGTCATGGCTGCATACACCTGTAGGGGGTGGAGACAGGAGGATCCCTGGGACTTGCTGGCTGCCAGCCTAGCTCGAGATTCAGTGAGAGACCCTGTCTCAAGGAAGTAAGGTGGAACATGATAGAGCAGGTCTCTGCACTCATGTGGGTACACACACACACACACACACACACACACACACACGCACACACGCACGCACGCACAGGCACAAACAGGTGTGCCCTCCCCAACCCATTAGACAGCTCACACTGTGTTCACCTTGCTTTTCTTCGGTACTGAATCTCTGGTCAATACTGCTCAGTGCAGGAGGACTTTTTCAAACCACTGTTGGAAAGGACCAGAACATTCCCTGGCCCAGCCAGCAGAGTTTAGCGTGCTTCCCGTTTTCAGACAGCAGTAGGGCTGCAGACACTCACCTTGTAGCCTCTTGCATAGATGTGAGTGCCCTGTGGGGTGCAGGTGGGTCTGGGATTTTGATGCCTGTTACCCAGTTGCCTCATCTAGTTGTCCTTCTGCCTTGTGGGTTGGGCAATGGCATCTTGGCACTCTCCGCTGGAATTAGGAGACATCTAGGGCATAGAGCAGGAGCCCCTTGGAGGAGCCTGAGCTGGACAAGCTTCCTGGGAGCATGGGGTCCATGGCTGAGCTCATGGGTGTGGTGGAGAGAGGGTGGGTGGAGGAGCTGCTGAGGCAGAGGGAACAGCAAGTGCCAAGGTCCTGAGGCAGGAAGTCAGTCCTTTCCCAAACCCCACTTTGCCTGGAATCCAGAGAGGGGAGGTCAGGTGAGTGGGCAGACAGCTCCAACCAGGCAGTCCGAATTGAGGTCAATTGTCCCCACACTAAGAGTGGTGGGCAGCCCTTTGGGGCTCTCACCTGGAATGGGGACACCATCTGGGCCTTCTGAGGTCAACTCAGACTGTGTTTCCCCTAGGGTTGCTCAGAAAGAGCCTGGGTGTCCACCCCAGCTCCCCAGGGCAGCAGCTAGCCACAAAGCCTCTGGAAGAGACCCCATTCCCGCTGTGCAGGACCCTGGACGTGATTTTTTTATTTATTCTTTTAGCCACTTTACAAATGTTTGTGGAGGCCTGCAAGTGCCAGGCACTGTGGCGGGTGCTAGATAAACAATGCTGACCCAAAGCGGACGAGGACCCAACCCTAGTGGAGTTTAGAGTCCAGCGAGAGCCACCAACTTCCATAAAGGGCTAGAGAGTAAATATTTCAGGCTTTGTGGCTTATACAGACCCTGCCAAAACTCCCAGCTATCCTGTTGCAGTGAAGAAGCAAGCCCTAGGTCCTATGTGAATAAATAGGTGTGACCATGTTCCAATAAAACTTTATTGACAAACAGTGTGGAGGTCGGATTTGGCCCTTGGGGTGTGTGGTTGGCCTGGTGTTGGTCTAGCAGTACAAGTTTACCAACACATATGTATCAGAGGTGGAGGAAGCAGAAAGTAGGTGCAAAGGAGGGAGGTGGAGATGATTGGGGAGGCTAATCTATGGAGGTGCTGGTGGGCAGGTGTGTAGAGTAAGGGCAGTAAGTCCTGGGAAGATCTTGGGGGGAGAAGAAACAGTGTTCTCAAATACTCTGAACAGGAAGTACTTGAAAAGTAGCAAAGAAGTCAGCAGGGCTGTCACTGAGCCAGGTTGGGGGACAGTGGGCACTGGTCAGATGGTGGGACAGGTTGGAGATAGGGGACAGGATGGGAACAAGGGACAGGCTGGGTTCATAATGACCTCTGGTTCTGTCTGTGAAGCGAGGTAGCCTTTACAGATGGTTTCTAGAGTGGACATTTGACAGTCTGCTGCATGGAAACCAGATTTGGGGGACAGAGGTGACATCAGGGAGACTGGGAAGAGAGGAAGGCTTGGTCCAGGGTGGACATGTTGTATGGGGAGACACTGAATCTGGTTGGCTGCTGACAGCAGAGAGAGGCTTTGTGGGTGACTAGGATGGGAGGTGTTCTAGTTTGTTTCTCTGCTGATGTGATAAACACCACAACCAAAAGCAGTTTGGTGAGGAAAGGGTTTACTTGGTTCACATGTTACAGTCCATCCCTGAGGGAAGCCAGGGCAGGAACTCAAGGCAGGAATCTGGAGGCAGGAGTTGAAGCAGAGACCACAGAGGAACGCTGCTTACTGACCTGCTCCTCCTGACTTGCTCAGTTACCTTTCTTATACAGCCTAGACCCACCTGCACAGGGATGGCACTGTCCACAGTTGGCTGGGGACTTCCATATCAATTAGTAATTACAAAAAATGCCTAAGGCGGGGCTGAAGAGATGGCTCAGCAGTTAAGAGCACTGACTGCCCTTGTAGAGGATCCAGGTTTGGGTCCCAGCACCCACAGCTAACAACTGTTTATAACTCCAGTTCCAGGGATACCCTCTTTTGGCCTCTTCACACATTGTACACACATGCTACACTCACATACACACATGTAGGCCAAACACTTATACACACAAAATAAAAGTAAATTAAAAATAAAAATAAGAAATTGTCTCACAGACATTGCCCCAGGCCAATCGAACTTCAAGTGAAGTTCTCTCTTTCCAGGTAACGCTATTTTGTGTCAAGTTGACAGGTAGTGTGAGCATGGGGGGGGGCCAAGGCTGACCCCCAGCACTGATGAAGAGGGAACCTCAGAGGTGGAGTTGGTATGGGGTACTGGGGACGAGCTACTCCCTTGACAGCTGTACAGAGCTGTGTCTAAGCAGTCCTGTGTGCCTGGTCCCATGTAGTACCCAGTGAAGGACACCAAGCAGCAGGGACAGGTGGGGCCTGAGAATTAAGTGACCCTGTGAGGCAACAAGTGGCAATATCTTTACATAACAGGACACTTTCCTGGAGTGACACTGACACTGGTGGGTCCTTGAGATGGGACAGCAGAAACCCAAGATGGGTTCTGCTGACACAGATGCTTAGAGCACCCTGCCTGTTAATGATTTGGGGGCTCTGTAGCCATGACCTGACTTTTGGGGGTCAAGAGTCTTCTCTGAAGGAGTTCTAAGTCTGCTAATTCCACGTCTTTGGGGACTCTTGTCTCTCCTGGTGCCTCATCTAGAAAATAGCACAAAGGAATAGGGAATTCTGGAAAAGTGCTTCTCACACTTGGGTCTGGACGCCTCAGACAATTGCCGAGCACCATGGATGCCAGAGCCCATGTGTCCTGCGGCCACATCGTAAGTGTGAAATGACCAGGTCAGACTGTGGCCATGATGCCCTGGAGAGACAGGAAATCCATATAATGGGGTTGTGACCCACAGTGACACTAAATAACCCCAGTCAGGAAGGAAGCTCCGGTGTAAGATGCCAAGTGGGTTTAAGTACCGCTTCAGCTGCGGGGTCTGTGGTGCTGTGAGCTGTGGGAAATACCAAATGCAGTTCTTTCTAAAAAGAAAACTATTGTGGGCAGGGTGTGGTAGCGCATGCCTTGCCTTTAATCCCAGCACTTGGGGAGGCAGAGGCAGATCTCTGTGAGTTTGAGGCCAGCCTGGTCTACATAGCAAGTTCCAGGCCAGCTGGGACTACAGAGTGACCCTGTCTCAAAAAGACCAAAAACCAACCAAACAAACAAAAACTATTGTGTCTGTGTGAACAAACATGTTATGTGTGTATATACATGTGTGTGAGAGTGTGGAGGTCAGAGGTCCATGCACATGTGTATGCACACGCGTGTGAATGTGGAGGTCAGAGGTCCATGCTGGGTGCTGTCCTCAGTTGCTCTCCACCTTTTTTTTTTTGTGACAGCATCTCTCACTGAACCTGGAGCTGACTGATTTGGCTAGACCATCTGGCCCATGAGATCCAGGGATCCTCCTGTCTCTGCCTCCCCAGTGCTGAGACTGCAGGCACACCTGGCTTTTATGTGGGTATGGGGATCGAACTCAGGTCCTCAGGCTTGAGGCAGCAGTTTATCAACTGAGCTAGATTCCCCAGTCCCTAAAACACACTTCTTCTAAGGGTCCCTTTATGCCCCAGGCTGGAGGCTCTTAGCCCAGCTTGTCCTCCTCCCTCCAGCCAAGGATGGAGCTGGTGAAGCCAACACAGCCCTGGAGCACTCTCTGGGGGGAATTCTGGACAAAGTGGCCTCACTTTCCTTGTTGAGCTGGGCAGGGGTTGGCATGGTGGGGTGTTAAAATGAACAAGCGGCAGGAGACTAGCCCACCTGTGACTTTTCTGCGCCCTGGTTCTGTTTGTGAGGCTTAAAAACCCCTCCCTCCCTCCTTGTCTTTCCAGAAGAACCGAGCACACATAAGGCCATCAGCTCACCCTCCGGACTTGCATACCCCGATGATGTCCTGGACTATGGCCTCAAGCCATACAGCCCCCTCGCCAGTCTTTCTGGCGAGCCCCCCGGCCGCTTTGGAGAGCCGGATAGGATAGGGACCCAGAACTTTCTGAGCCCCGCCAAGCCAACAGGGGCCTCAGGCCCAAGCCCTCGGATCGAGATCACTCCATCCTATGAACTGATGCAGGCAGGGGGGGCCCTCCGTGGGAGAGATGCCAGCCTGGTGCCTGAGCCGCCGGCCCTGGCCCTAGCCGGGGTGGCCGCCAGCCCGAGGTTCACGCTGCCCGTGCCAGGCTTCGAGGGCTACCGCGAGCCCCTCTGCTTGAGCCCCGCTAGCAGTGGCTCCTCTGCCAGCTTCATTTCCGACACCTTCTCCCCCTACACTTCGCCCTGCGTCTCGCCCAATAACACCGCAGGGCCGGACGACCTGTGTCCCCAGTTTCAAAACATTCCTGCTCATTATTCCCCCAGAACGTCGCCAATAATGTCACCTCGAACCAGCCTCGCCGAGGACATCTGCCTGGGCCGCCACTCGCCCGTGCCCCGTCCAGCCTCCCGCTCCTCCTCACCCGGTGCCAAGCGGAGGCATTCCTGCTCCGAGGCCTCGGTTACCCCTGTGCCCGGAGCCTCACCCCAGCGCTCCCGGAGCCCCTCTCCGCAGCCCTCGCCGCGCGTGGCAGCCCAGGACGACGGCATCCCCGCCGGGTACCCCCCCACGGCTGGCTCTGCGGTTCTGATGGATGCCCTCAACAGCCTCGCCACGGACTCGCCCTGCGGGATCCCCTCTAAGATCTGGAAGACCAGCCCCGATCCCACCCCCGTGTCTGCCGCCCCATCCAAGGCCGGCCTGCCCCGCCACATCTACCCTGCAGCCGTGGAGTTCCTGGGGCCCTGCGAGCAGGACGAGAGGAGGAATTCAGCTCCGGAGTCCATCTTGCTGGTGCCCCCCACCTGGCCCAAGCAGCTGGTCCCTGCCATTCCCATCTGCAGGTAAGTGGGGCTTTGAGAATGGTCTGTTCCCAGGTTGGAGCTGTTTTCTGGTTGTTTGCATCAGATAATAGGGAGACTTGATGTATATCCTGGTTCAGCTGCTCTCTGGCTATGAGGCCAAGAAGGAAGTTAACTTTCCCACTTTCCTCATCTGTAAGATGGGTACAATGGGCTATCAGCCTCACTGGGTGGTGGTTGTCACTGTACAATATAATGGCTGTCTCCTAGGGCTCCTGGTTCACTCCATTCAACAAGAGTTTATGAAGTTCCTAATACCCACTGGATTCTTTGACAGGAGCAGACAGTAGTGAGTTAGCTAAATAGGCCAGCATGCATGACTTTGGGGTCAAGCCTCACTATGTAACACCTGTTACCTCATTATAAGAGGAACTGGGTGGGGGTACCTGTTACCTTCCTTAATACTATGTTCAGCCATAAAGAGGTCCTAAAAACAAATAAATTCATAGGCTTCAATCCACATGGAGCTTAACAAATGAGTGTGGATCAAAGGCTAGAGGCTTTGGGATCTTTGGGGCCTGAAGGTGTGTCCTGGCTCTGCCATCTGTTGCCGGTATGATCACTCATGGCACTCTGGTGCTGTCTGCCTCTTGCTGTACTTGCAGCAGACATTGCTAATCAATTGCCACTTTTTTTTCTAATTCAGTACCTTTTTGATGCCAGAGTAGGCATTACCAATCAATCAGGATTCTTTCTCTCTTCCACCCTGCACTTTTTCTGAGCACGTTTCATGTATTCCCTGAGAGAGAGGATCGTAACAGAACCCACCTCATGGTGGTAAAATGGCACGCCAGCCAGCGTTGCTATACACAGCAGGAGGTCAGAAAAGGGACAGCTGCTGTTATGATAAGCGAGTCGAGGTCTCTCAGGGTGTCTTGGTTTCTTTTCCTGTTGCTATAAAACACCCTGACAAAAGCAGCTTAATGAGGAAAGGACTTATTCTGGCTCACAGTCCAAGGTTCTGATCCCTCATGGTGGGGAAGTCAAGGCGGCAGGAGTCTGAAGCCTCTGCTCAGATCTCATCCACAGTCAGGAAGCAGAGAGGGAAGTGAATGCTAGTGCTCAGTCCAGAATCCCAGCCTAGGGATTGGTGCCCGCCACAGTGGATGCATCTTCATGCCTCAGTTTACCTAATCAAGATAATCCCCCACAGGCATGCCCAGATGCCTGCCTCCCAGGTGTTTCTAGATCTCAAGTTGACAATTAAGGCAAACCATCCCACGGTAATTTACTCTCATAGGGAAGCACTTGAGGAAGTGCTTGATGATTGACAATCCTTGTGCAGGAGCCTGAGCTCTTGGTAGAGCAATGATGATATTAGTCATCATCAGTGTTCAGGGAGGCCTCCTGTTGCCAACACAGTTCTAAGTGCTTGTGTATTGTTCCCTTTTTCCTCACAGCCTGGTTTGGTATTATTTGGCATAATTTTTTTTTAATTTGACTGCTAAGGACAAGGAAGTGATGGAGGGTGACAAATACAGTCCTCTCTGTCCTGCCTGATGGATGAAGTGCAAGGAGACAGGCTATCTCCATCATCCCTGTGGTTCCCACACAGCTTTTGCTTTAGTGAATGGAAGCATTTTCCCAGATCAAGCTCTGAGCAGAGTAGATGGAGTCTGGTTGATCTTGTCAGTGCCTCACAGCCTGAGCTGAGTGGGAACAGAGATCCTGACTGGACAAATGGTCTCTAATATGAGTATAACTCAGAATATATGGCAGGAATTCATGCATGTGCCATTTCAGATGACCTTTGAATGTCTGACCCTTTGAAATAGACCTGCTTATCCATCCACCTGCCCACCCACCCACATATCCATCCATTCATCCTCCTACCCATCCATCCACCTACCCACCCATCACTATACCCCATCCATCCATCCGCTCACCCACCCCCACACCCATCCCTCCCTCCCTCCCTCCATCCTCCTACCCTATCCATCCATCCACTCACCTACTACCCACTCATCCATTCATTTGTCCATCCCCCATCTCATCGATCTATCAATTCCCCTATCTCATCGATCTATCCATCTACCCACCCATCACTATACCCCATCCATCCATCCCCCTAACTCATCCATCCATCTTCTGAAACTTATCCCTTCTATCTGCCCATTCGTCCATCCATCCACCCACCTGTCCTGTCCCATCCCATCCCATCCCATCCATCCATCCATCCACCTATCCACTCACCCACTGAATATTCTCTGAGATCCTATCCAATGTCAGGTCTGGCTCTAAATCATTCCATGATGAGATTTCTTGGGTCCATTTTAAATACATTGGCCAGGTAAGAGCTCTGTGGGGATGAGGGTGGTGTCCTGGACTTGGAGTCAAGAGGCAGAGTTGGAGCCTAGGCTGTGTCTCACTCTGCAATCTTTGGTAATGTATTGTATTCTTTAAGGCACAGAAGGAAGGCTCTTGGAAAATTTTTAGAACCATGTTTGGCTTATCAATGAGATCATTCTAACCCATGTCAAGTATCTGTCGTAATATACTGGGTAATGTTGACACACCAAGAAAATTAGACTTAAAACTTGCCCTCAGAGCTTTTATCTGTATATCTCACACCATAGCTGAGTCAGATAGTGCATAGAAAATGATGTGCCTGTGTATGTGTGTGCATGTACATGTGTGTGTGTGTGTTTTACAAGAAAAAAAAACCATTAGTACTAATGTTTAGTCATCACTTTTGATGCTAAACCCCTTATTGGATCTCAGTATACTCACTTCACAGTTGATGAAGCTGAGGCCTAGGGAGGTATAGGCATCTGATCAAAGTCACACAGGGACTAGGAGGTAGAGTCAGAACTTCGACTTGAGTGTGGAACCCTAGTCGTTTATCGATCTTCACTTTTTATGCTGGGGTTTGAGTGGCTTGGGTCATCCATACTCAAGCCAGACACTTCTCTCTGTGCTTGCAGCACCTATCACTTACTGACTCAGTAATTCTCTGCTACGTGTTTGTAATAGATTGAAGTTTCTGCTAAGTCCATTGTGAAGTAATGACACAGGCGATCTGTTTGCCATAGAAGTATTCCTGATCCCACATTTGCCCTCTGGAAACGGCAACATCCTTGTAAGAGGAGGAGGTTCTGGTTTTCACGATTCCCAGAGGAGAAACCATCAAGGCTATTGGAAACATGTTAGAACCAATGCATAACAAAATTGGCTTCATCCATCATGAAGCTGGCCAGCCACTCTGTTCTTGTCAGGATGAAAGAGAAAGCAAGGGAATGCTTTCTGCTTCATAAAGAGCTCCTTCCCTCTCCCTCCTGTCTGTGCTCTTCAACCCTTAACATTTTATTCCTCTTCCCCTAGACACACTTTCCAGAAAAGGGGTCATTTATGCTTAGTGTACAGATGGACCAATTTGGCTTTGCAGTCTCATAACCAGGCCTTTTCTTCCCCCAGCATCCCTGTGACCGCATCCCTCCCTCCACTTGAGTGGCCACTCTCCAATCAGTCCGGCTCCTATGAACTGCGGATCGAGGTCCAGCCCAAGCCCCATCACCGGGCCCACTATGAGACGGAGGGCAGCCGAGGTGCTGTCAAAGCCCCAACGGGAGGTCACCCTGTGGTGCAGGTACAGATTCAAATTCTCTCCCTTCTCTGTCCCATGTTTGTCACCAGGGGATTCATTCTGCCTGGCCACTGTTTGCCTCTTGGGAGGCTCAGATACATTTCAGCTTCTTATTCCTTTGAGAGGAGGGAAAAACCCAAGATGGCATTTGTGTCAGGAGCAGCTCAGGGAGGACAGTCTTGGGGAGCAGGATAAGGAGACCAGGGATACTCTGTGAGAGGCGACTATTGTCTTTTCTTTGTGATGGAGAAATTGCTAGTCTTTGGTAGAGGTGTTATAATCACAAGCATTTCCTTTTGTTTTCCCTAATCAATATCCTTTATGCTTGTGCCTCCTGGTTCATATGCTTTCTTTCTCCCCTTCAAAATAGTTGAGTTGAAATGTTCTCCACAGTTGTATAATCTGGAGAAGCAGGAAGTATTGATTAGTTTCTAGATTCTGGGATACATGGACCAGAGCAGCTTAATGAACTAGAATCTTCAATATATTTAAGTTAATGTAACTTTAAAAAAAATTCTGTCTTATAGTGGAACTATTCTGTGATAGGGACCAGGTTCTTAACCTAGAGAGTTCTTCAGAACCCCTTGCGGGGGGTGGAGGGGGTTCTTAAAAATGCAGTCTTGAACACACTGAAACCACGTCCCAGAAATTACAAAATGCATATAACATCCAAACAAACAAATAGAACTCCCAAAGCCCAAAACCTCCACTGGTACTTTGGAGGTTTTGGTTAAGTACTCTTGACTATGGTCAAATTTTGTGGTATACTTGTATGATAAGACTGTATTGAAGCCCATTGCACTGTAGAATTCAATATGCTAATGAGAAAGAAAAAAAGGGGAGGGGGACCCGCCATAAATCCTGGCTACAGCCTACTTGAACTTTAACCTTATAGTTTTAGAACTTGCTTCTTTCTACTCACTGACACCCCACAGCCTTGTCACCTACTTTCTTATGTGTTTGTGGTTGTTACCTCTGTTCTCATGTGGTGGTGACACACATGACCAGTGTAGACTCTGGATTTTTATCTTCCTCTAAAGGTGGCCTGGGAACCCACTGGCCCCTTGGAGTATGTGTCTGCTGATACTACAGTGGGTAGGTTAGGGGGTGTCTGTGGGAAGCCCAAGCTGTTTCTCATTGCCTGGGTACCTCCTGGGCATTCTACTCCTAGAGGATATAGTGTTGACTTTGGGCCCTGGAGGAAAGAACAAAGACACTGTGAGTTTAAGACTTGGCCTCTGTGGACACTGGGTGGGGTGTCTCCCCTCTGGTGAGCTGGAGCTCTGAGATGCCAGCCGTGCTCCACCACAGCCTCTTGGTCTTCTCTGTCCCCACCGCAGCCTCTCTCTATACTTTCTCAGCCCTTGGCCAAGGCCTTGAGGCTCCTGAATGGTTCAGCAGCTAGGGAGGTCTAACTCTGCCCTGTTGGCTCAGCGGGGCCTCCAACTCTGCTGGGTCCGCAGTCCTGGGAATGCAAGGGAAGCGAAAATGAATTGGCCTGCTTGGCCAACGTCTCTGCCATCACAGTCTGGTGTCACATGCCTTTTGCCTTGTGACCTTTTGTCCTGTTTTCAAGTCTCTGTGGCGGGAAGGCTGCTCTATACCTGCCATTCTAACATACCTGAAAACTGTTTTGTTTTGTTTTTTCCCCAAGAAAGTCTTCCTGTTTTTAGTGACTAGGCTTAGCTTGTAGGGTGGGAACCTAGCCTGCAGGTTGCTGGAAGAGTGAGTCAAAGATTCTGTCTGTAATAGACAGACTTATTGATGGCAGATTAGGAGTAGGGGGCCATGAGAGGTGGCTTCTGGGATATTGCAGAGAAAGGGCAGGAGTTTCAACTTCAGAATGCCTGACAGGAAACCAGAGCCAGGGATGGCACTGCTTAGTCTGTCTAGCAAGTGGATTCATGAATGATCATTTCTTGGGCTTCCGCTGTATGTACCATCTGCTGAGCTCGACTCTGGGTAGAGAGAAAAGTCAGTTGTCCCTTTTTCATGAGGGAGAGACAGCAATGGGATCATGGGAGTGACAGAGAGACAAGCTGTGTCAAGGGACAGGAGGGAAAAGTGCCTCGAGTTTGGGTTGACACAGCAGTGGATGTAGACAGGCTGAACGTGAGCTGGGAGTTCTCTGAGGAAGGAACTGGGGCTGAGGATGCCTGGAAGAGCAGCATGTGCAAATGTCCAGGGACTGAGGAGGCTGAGCAGCTCAGAAGGATGTGTAACTAGAGCATGTGGCCCAGCCTCTGGGGAGACCGGGATGGAGACACACCTGATGTTCATGGGGAGCAGAGAGCTAGGGGAGGAAGAGAGCTGGGAGACTCTTTCCTAAGGCTCTGTGCACTTCGGGCCATGTGGCGCCTTCATTCACTGGTCACTTAACACATATTTATAAAGCACCTGCCATGGACCAGGCAAGGCACTGGTTACTGGAGTTACATTGAGCCCCAAAGCCAGAAAGTCTCATGCTCATTCACTTACATTTTAGCAGGATGATGGACTTTCAGGATGCATTTACCATGTGTGAGAGGCCATCCATTTAGATCAGGGCGATGCCATGAAACTTGTTCAGATCATTGCTGTTTAACAGTGGAGTTCTAGTTGTTACAGTGCTTTGCTTGCCATCCACGGCTCTGTGGACAGTTTGCCATGACGTCCCACTCACAATAGAGAAAGCCATAACCAACCATGCACACACCCCCAGCCTACCCTCCCTCCTCACAGCATCCTGCACTGCCCTGGCTCTGATCCAGTTGCCAGCTTTTTGGAGTCCAAAAGTTCTGGTCCTCAGGGGATTCTGACTGGCTCTCTCAGGGGACCCTACCACCCGCTGAGTACAGTTGGCTGTGGCCTGTGGCCAGGGCGGCCATGTGAGAGCTGGACTTTCCATGTTGAAACAGAAGCAGATGTGGAGATAGAGATGACGATCAAGAGACAGAGGAAGCCTCCGGGTGCAGAGCAGGCTCTGCTGCCCTTCTGGGATCACAGAGGGCTGAACTCCAGGTTTAACCAAGCTTCTGTACCATTCATCCAGGGCTGGGCCATGGAAAGTTCCAGAAATGGAGTGAACTGGAAGTTGAGTCCAGAGGAAGCCTGCCATTCTACACCTGAAGTTCATGTCTGTCTTCTGGCCTGTTACTTTTCAAAGTAAACCTGTGCTTTTAAAGTTTATAGTTTGTTCATTTTCCTCTAAAATTTCATTGAATAGACTGTATTCCCTTCAAAATGATATATATGAATCCCTGGGTTTTAGCATGGGAAGTGAATTAAAAAAAAAAAGAAACTTTTTTTTTTTTTTTTGTGGCTGGAGATGTAGCTCAGTTGGTAGAGTGTTTGCCTAGTATGCATGAAGCCCTGGGTTTGATTTGCAACACTTCTAGAAAGGGGTGAGAGGTATATGTACATGTCTGTAGTCCCAGCACTTGGGAGGCAGAGGCTCATAAGTTCAAGATCATCTTTGGCTGCATAATGAGTTAGAGCCCAGCCTAGGCTACATGTGACCCTGAATTAAAAAGAAGTGGGGGGTGAGGGAGGGAGAGAGGGAGGAAGGAAGGAAACTTCTTTGAAAAAAAAAACAAGGCAGCTGCTTTGAGGCTCTTCACCTTTTAAGTGGGGTCAGAAGCCTTTTCTGACCTGGGGGTGTCTCTGTCTCTGCCCCAGGAGAGCAGAGAGCCTGGATGGTCCCCTATTGGGTCCTCTGCTGCCTGCTGTTCCTGCCCTGGTTGCTCTGAGTCCTATAACCACAATCTGCTCAGAAATTCCTAGAGATGCTGCTCTGTCTTCATCCTCATCCAACCTCTTTGCTGCGGCATCACCAGACTCCGGGATGTGTGTTCAACTGCAAGAAAGATTCACTGTCCTAGTTTTGTCTCTGTTGCTGAGATAAAATACCATGCCAAGAAGCAACTTAGGGGAGCTCACAATTCCAGGTTCCTCTGTGGGGAAGTAGAGGCAGGAACTTCACATCCACAGTGAGGAGTAGATAATGCATGAGTGTGGGCTTAGTGCCCAGATGGCCTTTTCTCTTCTCTTGCTAATCCAGGGCCTAAACCACTTTCAGGCTGGGTCTTCCTCTATCACTTAAGGCAATTGATACAGTCCCCACAGACATGCCCCCAGGCCAACCTGATCTGGATAACCCTTCACTGAGACTCTTCCCAGGTGGCTCTAGGCTGTGTTGAGTTGAGTTCAGCAGTCCTTTAGGAGAGTGCTATGGTCATTGTGACTTTGGTTCTCACCCCAGGACAGTTTTTAGAACTGTCAAGCATATCTGACCATGGCCCTCAGGCCGTACACATCTCAAGATAGCTGTGAATATGGCCTAACACGTTTTTTTGACCATAGTGTCCTATCACCATGTAAAAATGTTGAACACTACAGCCCTACCTACTCTGTCTCAAGCAGCGGTTGAGACTTCAGGAGGAAGCCCTCAGGAGGGCTTCCTTACAGGAGCATAACCTGGCCTGACCCCACATCTCGGCCTGCAGAGCTGGGCTTTGTGGTCTCAAGCACCTGTCCAGGAGTCTGGGAAAGCCACATGCTTTTACATGTCAGCAGACTGCAGGTCCTTAAGGCTCATCTGTCACATGTCAGCTCTTGGAGGAGGAGAGGGGAGAAAAGCCAGGCAGCTTTGAGTTTTCCTTCCTGGCAGGGTCATCAGGGAACAGCGCCCCTCAGCCAGCTGGATGTGTGGGCTTCTCTGATAACTCTCTGAGCTTGGGACCGCCCCCTTCCTTTCTAGATGCGTGAGAGGAAGTGGATCTTGCTGATGGTCATTTGTCCTGGCGGAACTGCTGTGTTGGCATCTATGGAGGCTCACAGACTTCTGGGGGAGGGGAGGAGCAAGGTGGGTTCAGCTGGCTCAGATTTCAGAAGAAGGGGCTGGAGGAACATGCTCCGAGGTGACTGGGACCTTTCACTCAGGAACTCTTTATTCTTTACCAGGTGCCTGCCAGGGACCTGGAACATGGTGATGGGTAAACATGAGAATCCCTGTCCCTACAGAGTTGACCCAAATGACAGACCTTGTAGAAAGCCAAGCAAGGGGGGGCAAGATGGCATAGCAGGTTAAGGTGCTTGCAACCAAGTCTGATGACCTGAGTTCTGTCTCTGGGTCCTGTGTGGTAGAAGGAGGACACTGACTCCCAAAAGCTCTCCTCTGACCACCACATGCATTGAGGCATGTTCATGCCCCACCCTTCCACTGAATAATTATAATAAAAACATTTTTTTTAAAAAAAGGAACTGTGAAAATAGTGTATAGGAAGGTGACAGCTCTTTGGGCGAACTGCCAGGGTAAGGGAAGGGATGGTCAGGGACCAGAAAGGAGTGAAGGAGTCAAGGCACAGGGTCTCAGGGACAGGGCTCCAGTCTTGGAGACAGTTGGGGCCCAGGTAGGCCTGGTACTGGGTTGGAAGACAGGCCAGTAGAGGGGAAGAAGAGGTGACCGAGGGCTTTGCATATTAGGGGTTAACTCAGGCCATTCAGTGGGATCACTGGGACTCTGAGCTGTCGGGACAGGAGAAGAGGAAGGGACAGAGAGCTGCTATAGGCTCCAGGCAATGGGGCTGGGGCTGGGCCACGTGGAGGGTGTGAGGTGTGACTGGATTCTGAGCATGTTTTGCCAGCCAGGCTAGCTAGAGCTGAGATTCACAGTGTTCTCGGCTTGTCTAAGTCTGTACAAGGTGGTAACTTTGAGAAAGGCTGTGGTCCCAGGGTCACATCACCCTATCCATCCCAGAGAGAGGCCTTTTATTTTAAGGGAAGGTACCTTTTGTAGGTGACTTGATCCAGGCCTTTGATCAGAAGATGAAGCTGGGAAAGGTGGGGTGTAATAGAATGGGGACTTGGGGTCCCTGTTAGGAGACGCTGTCCGCATTGTTCTGCGTACCATCCTCTCCTCTGTACCAGCGCCTTGGTTGTGGAGCTAGTAATTGATTCAAACTCTTTAGAGAAAGCATAGCCAAGGATATCTGGGGGCTAGCTGTGATTGCTACATGACCTGAGCTGCTGTGGTGATGGTGGCCTTGTGAGAGAGTGGAGCCCAAGATGCCATGGTCCAAGGTGAACAGAAGAGAGAGGCAGAAGCTGAAGTGATGGAACCCTGTGGACTCAGCCCACACATACCCAGGTGAGGCGGGCCGTGCTTCTAGTTCCCATTAGAAAGTGTCTCCAGAGAGTCTCGGGGAGCATTTCCCGCAGTCCATACAGAGCAGAGAGGCTTCTAGCATGTTGGCAAAGCTGGTACTCTCCAGAGAAACCGCATAGCATTTTGGCATTGGTGGGAATGTGTGGAGAAGCTTTCCTCACATATGTGAGTTCTCAGGCTCTTGCTCCACACCAGGCACT
The DNA here is from genome assembly GCF_000622305.1 of Nannospalax galili. NCBI lineage: Eukaryota > Metazoa > Chordata > Mammalia > Rodentia > Spalacidae > Nannospalax > Nannospalax galili. The sequence continues at coordinate 4,756,772 of NW_008340140.1, forward strand.
GTGTGTTATGGTGAGAGTGACACTCACTGTAAGCTTTCTTCAGTGACCTCCAGTAACTGGAGGTAGGTGGTAGAATTACTATGCTCATTTTACAGACAAGGAAACTGGGGCACAGTGTTAGCATACCTGTCTGATATCACTCAGGCTGGGGGTGATAGCTGGTTTGGGTGTGGGTGATCTGAAGTTTACACTGTTGACCTGGGAAAGAAAAGGAACAGGTTGTGTGGGGTGAGGGGTGCTGGCTCTTCCTGGTGCTAGGGCTTGGTATAAACTGGTAGAGGACTGCGTCTTTTAGATTTGTTGTTTTGTTTTGCGAAAAGTTGTCAGGATGTGGGGCTGGAATGTAGCACAATTCTAGAGAGTTCTCCTGACTCATGGGAGGCCCTGGGATGACTCAATACCATACACACACGTACAAAAAGAGGACTGGGGAGATGGTTCAGTTGGTAATGCGTTTGCCACTCAAGTATAAGGACCTGAGTTCGATCCCCAGCACCCAGGTGGTAATGCATGCTTGTAGTCACAGTGCCGAGGAGGCATGGACAAGAGAATCCCTGGAGCTTGTTGGACAGGTAGTCTAGTGGGAACTGTGAGACCCAGGTTCAGAGAGGGAACCATCACAAAAAATAGGGTGGCTGGTAAGATATTTCAATGGGGAAAAGTACTTTGTGTGCAAGCCTGATGACCTGAGTTTGATCCTTGGAACCCACAACGGCAGAGAATGGACTTGAAATTTGTCCCCAGACCTCCACATACACACTGTGGCATGTTCATGCATGTACATACAAATACATGCATGCATATACACATGAGCAGTCAGCATACCAAAGGAAGGGGCCCTGGGCTGTTGAACTGCTATTTTGCTAGGAGACAGGGTCATGGACACATAGCCCTTCTGAGCTCTGTTGGCTCAAATTCAGCTCAGCACTAGGTCTGGCTGTTTCTGGTTGCAGACAGGATTGGATTTCATCCTTGGAGCCACGGAGGGAGAGCAGGGACTCTTAGCCTAGTTTACAAATGGAGAAGGATCTCTGGGAAGTGAAGGCACTTGCAACCCAAGTCAGGCAGCCAGTAACCCATGACCCCTCACAGTGGCTTTGACTTCTGGGCTCTTTGAATCTCCTCACCTTACCCATGTGTCTTCTGCTCCCAGCTGGCTGTGCAATGACTGACCAGGCACAGAGCCTGGGCACTTGTGGGACCTCCTGCTGGAGGGTGACATGCATAAGCAGGGACAGATTTCCAGAAGGCTCACCTACAATGGCTTAATTGGGTGTCCTTCTGGCTGTGGCACTGGGTGATGGACCAGGAATCCAGCCTTAGGTTTTGCCTTTGTTTCAGCCTTTTCTATCTGGGGTCCTGGGAAGTGCCTGTGGGAAAGGGAGCTCTTCCTAGGTGGAGTGTCAAAGATAGAGGACGATGGGCTGGGGAGATGGCTCAGTGGCTTAGAGGACTTGCTCAATAAGCATGAAGACCTGAGTTTGAATCCCCAGCAACCATGTAAAAAGCTGGTCATGGCGGTCATGGCTGTGCGTGCCTGTAACCCCAGCTTTGGGGGACAGAGACATGAGGATCCCTAGAGCTCACCGCCAGGCAGCTGAGCTAAATTGTCAAGCTTCCAGTTCAGTGAGAGACCTTGTCTCAATAAAGTAAGGCAAAGGGTGATGGAGGATGACACCCTGTGTTCTGCTCTGGCCTCTGCATGCACACACATTGCCAGACACACATGCAAGTAACACAGACACACACGGCGGGGGCAGGGTTGGTGACCCCATTTGCAAGTTCAGCTTGTCCTCAGCCGGCCCCGCCAGCCTCCGGATGCCCTGTGGGTTTAGTGGGTGTGGGGCTGAGGCGATGGAACAAGCAGTATTTTCTCATTTCTAGAATGAGGCTATGAATGAGGCTCCAAGCTGCCTTGGGTGGTGTTAGCTCTCTCAACAGTGGTCATTAACTGGACAATGGAAGATGGGTTGGTCAGTGGGAGTAGTGGCCTCTCAGGGGTCCTGGGAGGAGTGTGGATGTCAAAGCTGCTGGTTCTGAGACCCTGGCAGATGCTGGGCTGGCTCACACCGTGTTGTTCTTTGACTGGGGCAAGCTTGCTGTCCTTGCCTTGTTACTGAGGAAGTCAGACTCAGAGCACAGAGGGACTTCCCCATGGAATGTCTTATCTGGAACAATACGCTGGGCCAAGGCCTCATCCCAGACTGACAGTGCCAGCTCTGCACCACACCCCAGCCCAGCCCAGTAGCTGTCATTGGTTCTGTTTCCAGGTGAGGACACTAACGCTCCCAGAAGCCCATTCCTTCCAGGATCCTACTGACCTCCTGGGGGTGACACTGACGCCAGCATCATGGTCACTACAGAGGTTAAAGGAGTTAACATTGTATAGTGCAGGAGCAGAGTGTGGCACACTCAGGAGACCTTGCTGTCAATCTTGTTCCCTCTGCCTGTCCTGTGTGGATCAAGCCATGAATGCAGGCTCCCAAGTGGCCGCTCAGACTCCCCTCTACACCCTGTGCTAGGTTGCATGTGATTCAGAGGCAATGATGTAGATGTGATGTCAGTGCCCATCTTGTGCTGAGGATATGCTGTGTGCCCTCTTCTCACATAGTGCTGTGACACCGAGGTCACCATCCCATGCCTCAGGTATGAACCTGAGCCTCAGGAGGTCAGGTGACTTGAAGCCTCAACTCAAAAGAGCTGAATTTAGAACTTTGTCTGATGGGCACCTTGGCTCTAGGTGGTCCTGAAGCCCACTATGTAGGGGGACGATTGTGAGCACTGTCACAGGCTTGTGCATACAGGTTTGAACACATGGGAAGGTATGATTTTATATAACCATGCACATATGTGCACATGCATGTAAACATATAACTATGCACACACAGTATAGTTTCTCTATAACCATGCACACATGTGCATACACATGTAAACTATTTTATATATAACTATGCACACATATGCACAAGGTAAACTGTATGCTTCCTATATTACCATGCATACATATACATACATGTAAACTGTTTTCTATATAATCATGCACAGAATAAAACCTACACGTACTCTATCTAACCACACATACAGTACACACACACACACACATATATATATATAAATTGTTTTCTCTGCAACCATGTGGAAACATACACATACATGCACACCTACACATTTTCTATGTAGCCACATACACACATGCACACACATGTAAACAGCATGTTTTCCATATAAACACATGTGGATCTGCATGTTTTCTGTATAACTACACACATGTAAAGTGAATTTTTTCTGTATAACCATGCACTCACACATAAGTATGCTGCATGCTTTATGCATAATCACACATGTATACATGTAAACTACATGTTTTCTGTATGACTATGCATATGCATGTACACAGATATATCTACCCCCCCCCCCCATATATTCAGTTATATTTTCCTTGCTGGCTTTTGGCTTTGTTGGTGTGTCTGGAACCCAGGGCCTCACATGTGGTTAGCTAGGCGAGCTGTCCTGGGCTTGGCCCCAGCTCCTGTCTCTCTGCTTAACCCCAGCTCTCTCTGAGTATTTGATGCCATGGTGGGGAGGAGATACTTCTGCCCAGGGAGACTAGGCATCGCTCAGAGAGCATGCCAGGCATTGCTCGGAGGGCTCGCTCTGTGTAGCTGGCTGGAATCCTCCTGGAATTCCCGGACAGGACTGGTAGATACAGAGAGGTTAGGTGATTTGCCTGAGGCCACACAGGAAGCCAGTGAACCACAAGCTGAACCCAGGTGGTCTAGCAAAAGCCCACACGCCTAACTTCTTAGGCCACAAAGAAGAAATAGAAATCTTTAGTGCCCAGAGATAATTTTCTGGGTGGCCCACCGGACTCTCTCTGTGGCTTTGGTATTTGAAAAGTTCAGGAAATTAACTAGGATATTCAATAATCAAATCATACTTTCTCCTGGCTAGGTTCCTGGGGTGCAGGCTAGATGTAGGCTGATGTCACCTGCTACCTCTTCTTCCCCTCCCTGTGTTTCACTGTTCTCAGCTGGAGTTCCCTCCCAAGTATAGGTGGGACAGTACTGGAGCTTGGGGCAGAGCAGACTTCTGAGTGTGGGTGACCAGGATGCTCTGAGCATGTCCAGGCCTGGGAGACGAACCCACAGAGTCTATACAGCCTGTGCTCGACCCTGATGGACCAGCCTCCCTCAGGGTGACTACAGGTCTGCACCTCAATGGGCATGGAACTTGCCCACCACAGTCCCACCCCACTGTGGTGGCATGGCTGTGAACAAGGAGAATCTGGCTTTGGGGGCCTCTGTTTCCTCCAACAGCAAGTTGGGAAGGATGTTACTATCTTTTAGGATTTTTGTAGGAGGCATGTGGAGCCAGGCTCCCCGCAGTGCTGAGTTGCTCTGGTTCCTCTGCCAGAGGGATGGTACAGCTGTGGTAAGAATTGAGCAGTGAAAGCTCTGGGCAGAACAAGACGTCCCCTGTGACCTGGATGGCTGCCTCCTCTGCCAGAGACTGTCAGCTTCTAGAACAGTCTCCCCATGCCAAGCTGACACCATCATCTTCACCATCATCGTCCTCATCAGTGGCAACATTAAGGGAGATTTCATATTCTTTGGGTTTGTCATTGAACTTAAAAAGACATCACATTTTGATTTTCCAAATAGGAAGTGGACCCAGATTGATCTGCTTAGGGGTTGATGATTGAAGGGAATGGATGGTCATCAATGACCCCCAGGCTTCTGATGGAATGCCATCTTTTCATCTGACAGTCAAGGCAAAGCCACAAATGCCACCTGATGACTCCATAGGAAACCCGCCACAGGCCAGTTCACAGATCTTTGGCTCTGCCTGCTCCCAAGCTGAACCATGTCAAGCACACATCTGCTCTGTCACACATCTGCCTACTTCTCCTCATCAGAAAGTGGCTCAGGGATCCAGAGAAAGCCTGGGTGGTGGGCAGGATCACCAGAGGGTGGTGTGTGGGCACAGTGTAGGAACCTGGCATTGTGCAGGGTGAGGACTGGTTTAGGACTGATTTTCTTGGCAGCTTTTGCTATTTGTCAAGTGTTGATTAGGCCCTGGCCACATACCCAGCCCTATGCTAGGTGCTCCCTGGTGGCATTCAGCCCACTGTGAGTGGGTCACAGACAGTCCCTGAGTGCATGGTAAAGGTGTGGCCTGCTGAGCAAGAGCCCACGTTCTCCATGGTCCACAGGTGCTGCGTGTGCATATTAGAGCTGGAGGCTCTCCTTTCTGGGGCTGGGGAGATGTCCTCAGATTGTTCCCCCAACTACAGGCCCATACTTGCCTTTCCAAATAAAGTCTTATTGGCATATAGAGACATCCCATTATTTACAGATCTATGGCCATTTGAGTAGTTATGGCCAAGGTGAGTCCTGGTAATGGGCAGCCCACAGAGCCTGAGGAATGTCCAATTTTGTCCTCTGCAGGACAAACTAGAGATGGTGGACTGACACTCCCTTCTGGGGAGGGAGACATAGAATTTCCAATCTGTCAGGAGATAAAAGAGCAGCAATAATAATAATAAAGTGGGGAAGGGAGATGACTGTGGGGTGGTGAGGGTGCCACTTAGCAGCTTCCTGCAGAGGTGACATTTCTATAGAATTTAGAGCACAGAGGGAGTAATTGGTCCCGTCGTCTTGGGTGAAAGTATTGTAGAAAAGGGACAGTGAGTGCAAAGGCCTGAGGTCACAACTTGCCAGCTGCCCACCTTGGACGTCAGACTTGAGGTAGGCCAGCTGGGGCTGACTTGGGAGCTTTAATTTCCACGTGAGCTTTGCCGTAGCATGTCTGAAGTTTTTAATAGACATGGGATCTTTTCAGTGTGTCATTGGTTATAGGATTGCACAGGTGTACAGTATCATGAGGGAGCCATGCCTATCTGAGAATTTAAGACTGTTTTGACATGTGCCCCCTAGACATGTGGAGAAAGGTCTTTGGACATTCTGCACAAACGTGGAAACAGGCTAGCCATGACCCTCTTATGTAATTATGTAAGAGAGACAAAGAGTACATTTTAATGTGTGTGGGTCCATCAGCCTTGGCTGCTGGACAACTTTGCATCACCAGCTCAGCCAGCAGGTGCTCAACCTGTGTTCATTGTCTTTTGCGTGCGTGCATACATGTGTGCGTGTGTGTGTATGTGTGTGCGTGTATGTATCTGTGTATATCTGTATGTATGTCTGTTTGTGTGTCTCTGTGTCTGTATGTGTCCATGTAACAGATGGAAGGATGTGGGGTGGATGGACAGGAGGAAGGAAGGAAGGAAGGAAGGAAGGGCAGATCAGAGTGTGAGAAAGTAGCATCCAAGTCAGGAGACAGAATGGCGGGGGAAAGGGCAGCCGCTTTGATGTGTGTCTATGTGCATCTGTGTATCTCTGTCTATATATGCCTGTATATATGTGTATGTCTCTGTGTATATGTCTGTGTATACATGTATGTGTCTCTGCATGTGTGTCTGTGTGTGCACCTATGTGTATGCATGTGTCTCCGGGTCTGTGTGTGTTTATATCAGGTGTCTTCCTTGATCACTTTCCACTTTGTTTTATGAGATGGTCTCAGTGAACTTGGGGTTCTTGGCTAGACAGGCTGGCGAGAAAGCTCCAGGATCTTCCTGATTCTCCGTCCCTGGCAGAGGATGTGGAGTGTCACACTGGCTCTCACATGGACACTGGGGTCTGAATGCCTCATGCTCTGACAGTCAGCACTTTACCGCCAAGCCCCCAGCCCCATACTGTTTCTTTCTTTTTACTCTTTTTCTCTTTCTGTCCCCTCCCCCTTTCCTTTGCTGTCCCCTGCAGTGCTGGAGACAGGACCCACTAATTTTCTTTTCCAAGGGTTTTTCACAGATTTTCCTTCCCATCATGACCAGCCTGGGACACAGTGGCCTCCCATTGGTTTCTGCACAGCTTTTGAGGTTTGTGCCATTGGGCCCCATCCCTGACTTTCCCTTCCCTAAGCCCATGGAAGCTCCTGCTTTGCATGGCTGTTCACTTCCCCCCAGACATCCACGTGCATTCTTTCTCTGCCTCATTTTGTTGCCTCCTCCTCCAGGAAGCCTACCCCAATACCTCTGTCAGAGCAGCTGCCCTTTCCCTTGCCATTCTGTCTCTTGACTTGGATGATACTTTCTCACACTCTGATCTGTCCTTCCTTCCTTCCTCCTGTCCATCCACCCCACATCCTTCCATCTGTCACATAGCAGTTAATCTGCTGCATGAACCATGGACAGTGAAGGTCCCCATTGTTTATTTGGGGCACTGGGGACTCCCCCACCCCCGCTTCTTGCCTCTTGGATGCACAGTACTCCAGGCACAGGGCAATGGGCATGCGAGCAGGCTGCCTTTGGTGGTTTTCTGTGCTGGAGGAAGCTGAGGAAGGAAGTGGCGATGATTCAGAGGGCCAGTTTGGTTCATCAGGCTGTGCCCAGGCCCTGGTCTTGGTGGCCAGTGTGCCTTAGGCTGGCCTGAAGCTAGCAGAAGCCGTGACTTCACGGAGTAAGCACAAGTTAGTTTTATAAGATTAAGAAGAAGGAAAAAAAAGTTCTTTTTTCACTTTCCTTTTTCAATCAAGAAGTAGGCCGTGGGTGTTCCCCTGCGGTTCGCAGTCAAAGAGAGCATTGTTTTTGAGCTCTGAGTTCCCCTTGGGCTTCAGCGTTGCGTGTGGCTAACTTTAACTTTGAACTAATGCTTTTAGGGCTGGGCTGGGGTTGGGGGTCCCGGGCCGGCTCTGAACAAGGCAGCAGGCTTGTTCATTGTGCTGCATGAGTCGGTTGCCCCATCTCGCCTCTTCTTCCTGTCCTGAGATGCCTCCTCCTCCCCGTTCCCTTCTTTTCTGTGAACATGGGGCAGAGAGAGTTGACCCAATTGAAGCTGGTGGCATTGACTGTCCACAGGGGACCCACCTGCGCTCATAGGCAGGGACTACAAGGAAGGAGCCAGGACAGGAATTTTCACTAGGAATCTTATGAAGAAAAAAAATGGGGTGTCGGGGCTACAGATGGCTTAGTGATTAAGAGCACTGGCTGCTCTTGCAGAGGACCCAGGTTCGAGTCCCAGAGTCCACATGTCAGCTAACAACTATCCTAACTCCAGTTCCAGGTGATCTGATGCCCTCTGTGGGCATTGCATGACACAGGTGCACTTGCATACATGCAGGCAATATACTCATACACATAAAATAAAAATAATAAAATATTTTTTTAAATAGTTGGGTGTTATGCCAAAATGGGATTGAACTGAGTGTGGTGTGCATTCCTATGATCCTAGCACGTGGGAGGCCGAGGCAGGAAAGGATTGCTGTGAGTTTGAGGCCAGCCTGGGCTACAAAGCGAGTCCCTGTCTCAAAAACTCAAAAGAAAAGTCTCAGGTGTCTCAATGGCCCTGGAGCAGCCTCCTACTCGTGTGTGCCATCTTGGTTTTTCCATTTTTCTCTGTTGCTTTTTCTTTCTGCATCTGTTTTTGGTAGATCTGTTAGTTTCCTTGCTGAGAGCAGGATCAGCCTCAGTGCCCAAACTCGGACTCCAGATGTGGAAGTGGCTCCCAGGATGTGCTTTGGGGAGGAAGTTGGTATGACTTACTGGGGACCTGGGTGTGGATCCCGGCTCAGGCAGCCCTTGTTCCCTCTTAGCGCCGGGCTGGAATGAGGCCAAAACGTAGGAGAGACAAGAGTGAGCAAGGTCACAGGGCAGTTTAGTGAAGCTAACAGCTGGGGGTTGGTTTCTAGAAGGGAAAACAGTACAATAGTGTTTGGACTGGCCTTTGGCAGCCAGGTTGCCGGTAGCACCTTTTGGCCTGGGTGCCTGGGGCAGTTTCCTCACCCACTTTGGGCTGAGCAGGGCAGTGGTCTTGTGCTTCCTCTGTGTCCAAATGTCAGGAATACCTACAGCCAGGCTTTTTGAAGGGGCTTTAAGCTGATGACAGTGATGAAGACTACAGTGACTGAGCCCTCCATGTTCCAGACACCACACCATGCTAAGTTCTTTCCAGGAGTTGCACCCACTAGCCTTCCCCAAAGTCTTAAAGGTGGGTGCCTGTTGCTATCCTTGTATGTGTGAGGTCCAGAGGTGTGGCTGGCATTCCCCAGCCTGACGAATTTCAGGACAGAGGCATAGAGCAGGCCAGACAACACAGGTGGCCAGAGGCAGCATATTCTGGGCCCACTCTGTGCTAACTTCCTACCATACAGTACAGCGGGGCGTTTTCTGCCTAGGGACCTGAGGCTAAGGTCAGGACAGCAATAGAAGCTGAGTCAAGCTATTGCAGTCCCTTGGGCTCTGTTCTGCCTCTGGGGAAACAGCCTAGGTAGCTTTCTGGATGATGGTGACATTGGGCCAGGTTTCCACCACTCTGCACAGTCTCAGATGAAGCCCTAGGCAGTGAGATGTCCTTGCAGTGTGAACAGATGGGTTCACATGATCAGAGAATAATCAGAGACGCCTCACCCTCAGAAGACAGGAGAATCGCCATGTCTGCACCTGCTGTTCCTCTGGTTCATTATCAACTTCACATCTCTGATGTGACAGAGGCCACCAATCCTTATTCTAGACCCACAGTAGCCCATGAGGAGTAAGGGCTGTAATGCTGAAGATGATGGAAAGCATTTATTGAGTGCCTACTTTGTGCTGGCGCTGGTTCTATGAGCTGCATCCACATGGGTGCACTGAATCCCTGTTACCCTGGTATCTGACCCATGTGTAACTCTCAGAACACCTGACTGATCACTCAGGCTTTGCTTCAGTGATCTTACAGAAATCGTATGACTGACCAGATGTCCAGGGTGGGAGGTGAGGTGTCTGCATCCTCTGTGACCATCATCCCAGCCTGCAAACATCCAGCACGGATGTACAGTGCTCAGGGCATCTTGAAGGATGGAGATGCGGGTGACATGAAAGACGCTCCTGGCCTTGAGGGTGACAGTGCGGATGTGGCTTGGAGCCAGTTGAAAGCAAGCCTCATGAGGAAGCAGATCGCCCTCTGGCCAGACGCTTCCTCCAGGGTTGCGTGAGCTTAGTGAGCCCAACCCTCTTCCAAGGCCTGGCCTGGCCCACGGGTGCTGGGTGCCACTGCAGGCAGCGGTATCTTTGAAGCCCTCTGCTACCACAGCCTCTTATCTTGGCCCATGGTTGGTTCCCGGCCGGAAAAGGGAAATGCAGGCAGAGGAAGGCTCTGTGCTGGGCTTTTGTGTTTGGTTCTTATTAACAGAGGCCGGCCCCGGCTCTGTTGTTTGTTTTCCCACTTTTCAGTGAAAGGGTGATGGATGACTTTCTGTATCTCCGGCGCCTGCCACGCGCTATGGCTTGCTCACGCACACCACACCCTCCAAGCAGAGGCAGGCTGGTGAGCAGGACTGTGGACTGATACACAGGGCTGGGTCTGCTCTGGGGAATGAGCAAAGGTGTTTAGAGACAGACTAGGGTTCCTGGAAGTGGGGACAGTATGGGGCACTGGTCCAGGGGATTTGTATATAGTATTTACCCCTTTGTCTGTTTTGAGACAGGGTCTTGTGCTATAGCTCAGGCTGGCCTTGAACCTGTAACAATCCTCCCGCCTGAGCTCTCCTATCCCAGTGCTGAGATTGCAGGTGGGAGTCACCATGCTTGGCTTATGTTTGCCACCACCCCCTTGTTTTTTGCTATGTGCAGGAATGCAATTTTCTCTAGCCCTAAGGAAGTCTGACTGGGCAGTGCTGAAGTATTGGCAACATGGCCAGTGGGTACAGAGGGGAGGGAGACCAGCAACTCTAGTGTGGCAGAGTGGAGAAGAGACCAGACTATGCAGGACCCTCCTGCCTGCCCCCACAGTGTATGTGTAAGACCCTCAGGTGATGGGTGTGTGAGTGGCCGGGGACATGAGTAGGACAGCACTGTTACCCAACAGAGGTCCAAGGAGGCTGTGCATGCATCAGTCCCGCTGGTGTCTGCTGGCTGCTCACATTCTGAGGCCCCCTCTGCTCTTTGGTGCTGCAGAGACTCTCTGTCCACAGTGGAATTGTGCACAACAGTGAGAACTGCACCCCTCTTCCAGCTCCACACGCAGCCAAATGACTCTCATAGCTGGAAATGAGCCCACAGAAATAGCTAGCTCCTTCTCCTGCCCCTGCTTTGGCTCCCACTGTCCACCCCACAGATATACCAGCAGCAGGGGAGACCCCAGACAGCCAGGCAAGCTGCCCGGGATGGATGCCACTCCTGGTTTCTGAAAAGTGCGTTAACTATAAGGACAGGCCAGTTTCTTCCTCTGGCCCCTCTGAGCACAGGACAACCCTCCAGACCATGGCAGGTCCTGCCACTCTGTAACAGTATAGTGGCAAACCTGGAGTTTCTGTGAAGTTTGCTAAACAGCTCTAGTGTGGGGTGTGATCCAGGCAGGTTCTTCTTTTTTTTAAAATTTATTTTTATTTTATGTGTATGAGTATATTGCCTGCATGTGTGTAAGTAAACCTGTGCCGTGTAGTGCCAGCAGAGGTCAGAAGAGGGTATCAGAGCCCCTGGAACTGAAGTTACGGACAGTTGTTAGTCACCATATGGGTGCTGGGAACTGAACCCAGGTCCTCTGCAAGAGCAGCCAGTGCCCTCAACCCCTGAACCATCTCTCCAGCCACCCCCAGACAGGTTCTTAATCCTCCTGGAGATAAACTACAGGCCTCAGGGACAGTGGCTTCCCATAGTGTGTCTCCACATCCCCCAAAGCCCTCAAAAACAGCACCTTCCCTAATGGATGCCAATTCAGTGATCTCTGGGGGTGGGGTGTCAATTAATGTGTCAAAAACATTTTAAAGAACAGCTCCTCTGTTGTTGATTTAAACATTTTTATTACTTAGTTTATTTTGTGTGCATCTGTGTAGGATACGGGAGTGGTGTGTTTGTGTGTTTGTGTGTGTGTGTGTGTGTGTGTGTGTGTGTGTCTTAGAGGACAACTTGCCTGAGTCAGTTCTCTCCTTCCACTATGAGGGTCTTAGGGCTAGAACTCAGGTCATCAGGCTTGGCTGCAAGCTCCTTTACCCGCTGAGCCATTTCACTGGCCTTGGTACCTCTGTTTTGTGAGCATCTTTGCTTTGTGACTGGTCATTCTTTTAACAATAGTGGTAGAAGGTTTCTTTTGAGATAAATTTCTGTAAGTTAAGATGGGAAGTATGTGCTAAAGATTGAGTAACTAGTTGTCTAGTAAAAGACCAGGATTGGATGGAGACTCGTAGACATCCAAAGGACACTGGCTGTCAGGAGATGAATTGTCCTCCTTTTTCAGAGATAACATTTACTGAATGTGTCATGGAGCCAGACCTGCCTGGTTGGGCGCCTGGCTGTTGTCTTCCTAGCTGTGTGATCCCCAGCAAATTGACTTTCCCTCTGTGCCTCAGTCTCTCCCCATGGATAATAGTAACCCCTTTCAAGGTTGCTCTGAGGACAGAGTGCATTGATAGAAGTCAGTACCAAGATCAACACCCAGCTTTCACAAGCACTCAGTACTCAATTTGCTGCTGCTGTGGTTATTCTGATTAATTATAACCCCCGTGCTGTACCCATTTCTCCCCAGCATGGCCTTTTCTGGGGGCTGGATGATGCTCAGCAAACATTAGTTGCCTTGAATTTTAAGTTTTTACAAAGCTGCCAGGCCTGGCACCTTAGGACCAGGGAAAAGCAATTCAGAAACCAGACGGAAAGTAAGCAGAGATTTTATTTCCAGTGAGCACCATCATCATCCCCCAGAGGGTCAGACAACCACCTTCTCCCCACTTCAGGGAAGAGTGTTCTACACATTCATGTGTCGGTGAGTAAGAGGGCAAGAATAGGTTCTCTGTGGTTCTGGGCAGATGAAGCACTTGACTTTTTATTTATGGTGACGGCTTTCTGAGGTATCCTTGGGTCTGGCTTTTCAGAATCAGCATTTTTAAAAAAGCCTTTGTGGGTCTGGGGATGTAGCTCAGTTGGTAGAATGTTTGCCTAGCATGGATGACCCTGGGTTCAATCCCCAGCAATGTATAAACCAGGCATGATGGAACATACCTGTACTCCTAGAACTTGGGAGGTGGAGGCAGGAGGATCAAAAGTTCAAAGGCATCCTTGGCTACATAGTGAATTTGAGGCCAGACTGGACTTTATGAGACCTTGTATCAAAATCAAAAACAAAACATCAAAAATCAATAACAAAAACAGGAGCCCTTTGTGAAGCAGATGTGCCCAGTCACCCCGTCTTTGTAAAGGTGCTCGGGCACCCCTGCTCTCTGCACCTTGGGTTTCTCTAAGTGGAAGTCCCCTCAGCATGCTGTCATACTCCCACTGAAGCTGAAACGGTGGCAGTGAACATGAGGGCCTGGACGACATGTTACCATGGTGATGGGTCTTTTAGCCAGATTTCGGTTTGGCTGCAACTAGCACAAACCCCAAATAACAGTTGATTAGACCCCCAAGAACTTCTCTCATGTGGCATGTCTGGAGCGGGGCAGCCCAGCTTCAAAGTCATCAGGAATCCTCTTCCAGCAGCCATCAGCTCATGGGACTGGTGCCACAGACATTACGCTTCATCTTCATCACACCGTCAAGAACACCACAGAGGAAGGGAGTTGGAGCAGAGGGGTCCACTCTGGAGCTTGGTCAGCTTCCAGTCAGGAACCCTTGAACTGGTCATCCATACATGTCAGCTAAGGCCTCATCTAGTAACATGGGCACCTCATCTGCAAAGATGCTATAGATTCTCAGCTTGGTCATGGCTGCCCAGGGTACACAGGAGTCTCTTGTCAGGAGGGAGAAGGGACAGTGAGGAAGAGGCTGAGAGATCACTGCTGTGGCAGGTGACCTTAAAGGTATGAATGGCAGTGCCTTTTAGGGTCAAAGTTGAAGGATGTGGGTCTTTGTATATTATCTGTGTATTAACAGCCCGGGACTAGAGAGGGCACCGTTTAAGTTATAGTGGGACAGACTTGGGGTGAGGCCACTGGTGATGGATGGTTTCTAGGGATCTTTGAGATTCTCCTGACTCTTCTCTGTGCTCAGGAGAACACCTCCCACCAACACATTTTCCCTGCAGAAAGTCCAGTGTCTCCCTGGTCCCCATCTAACCTCCTGTCTACACACCCCACGTGGGAAAGAGCTCTTATCTGTACTTTGCAAGTGGAGCCAGGCCAGGGAACCACAGGACAGGTGTGGGGGCTGAAGTTGGCATTCCATGTGGGAACCAGGTACCCCGGTGTTGCTTTTCAGTAGGTTTTTCTTATGACAAAGGTGGAACATACGCTCATCATACAACATAGTGCTCACTCTGTATTTGTTAGGCATTTCTGTTCTAGTTCTGGGAAGGGAAAAGAAGGTCTCTCTGTCCTCTATGGTGTTTGTTGCACTGAGTGACAGAGGCCCAGCTGGCTGACCCATAAGCAAGATCATTTTAGTTTGGGATAAACTATCTTAAAGAGAAAAGTGGGTGATGAGAGAAGGTAGCTTCTTTTCTCTTGGGGTTGTTGGGAGGGTCCCCTCCAGGGATACACTCATTAGGAAGGTATTCCTTTGATAAGAATCTGCCTGGGATCATCCAGGCAGGAACCTTACAGGAGCAGGCACTGTCAGTGCAAAGGCCCTGGGGAGGCAGAGGAGTGAAGCTGTTTCAGGACTAGCCAGAAGACATGGAGGCTGCCTTTGGGGTAACAAGAGAAGACACAGCAGGCAGAGCTGGAGAGGGAGGCTGCAAAGTGTGACACTTGGCTTCTCAGGGATATGGATTGAATCCATTCACAAGGCACAGGACAATCGTTGGCAGGTTTTAAGTGGGTGAGTCATGTGATCTCATTTGTTTTTTTTAAAAAAAATCCTCCTCTTAACTGTGGAGATTGTGTTTAGGATGGGGGTGAGGGAAGAGTTAGGTGCAGTAGGACAGGTGAGTGATGGGGCAGGCCCAGGGCAGGTGGGAGGTAGGCACTGTAGCGTGAAAAGGTGTGCTTTAACCATCACCCATGATTAAGTGCTGTCGCTCCAACAGTCTCCTGTTCTTTCCCCACATATTAGCTAATTGAAGTGTCTCTCGTTGGGGTGATTTTTGTTCCCCAAAGGACATTTGGCAATGTCTGGAGATATTTCATGCAACAGAGTTAGGAAAGAGGACCTACCTGGTACTCGGTGGGAAAAACAACTAGCGATGCAATCAGACCTCACCCTGCAGCATCACTTAGCTGGTCCCTCATGGTTCCTGGTGCTGAGGCTGAGAAGTGCTCCCAGGCCCCGTATCAATTGTGAGACTGTGATGATCCCAAGTGTCCCTACCTGCAGAGGCTTCAACTCTGTTGGAAACTTGATCCTCAATACAATAGTATTGAGTAATGGCAACCTGGGGAAGGGATCCCTCCTGCGGAGAGTGGGTAAGTTAACTACCAGGGTGGGAGGGATCCTGTGGAAAGTGAGTCCTTTCCCTGGTCCCATTGCTCACTTACCCTTCACCTTCTACCAGGGGGTCAGGCAACCAGAGGTGAGACTTGACTGCCCTTTGCCTGTGAACTTTCTAGCCTGCACAGCAGTCAGAATCTCAGGATAAAATGGACTGATGCTTTCTACCCGGAGAGGTGGTGGGGTGTGAATCACTGTGCAGTACAGTGCTTCCTTCCCCTCCCAGAGGCCTGCTGAATGAAGGAGTGAATGAACTCGAGCTGCTGGTGGGAAGGTGACTCACACAGGCCAGCCCCCCGGCCTCCATCCCTGGCAAATGCTAGGCCTCAGCCACATAAGAACAGGCTCCTTGTTCCCCGGTGATGCGATGTGTTGATCTGCCAGTGGTCCTGCCTTGCCAGGTCTGTGACACAGGCGTCTCAGCGCTGTCTAGCCAGCTCCAGAGAGCGGCCCGCTCAGAACCCTCCAAAAATCCACCCTTTGAAACCCAAGAAATTGGATCTTAAAATCCCAAAATAGAGTACAGAAAGGTACACATCACGTCTGCCTCTTTTTTTTTTTTTTTTTCCCTCCTGTAGCAAAAATGAGTCAGAATTCTTGGTCTGGCTCCAGAGAGACCTGCCTGAATGTTGGGTGGGGGCAGGGCACAGAGCATGAAGACAACTCACCTTTTGGTGGGGGGAGACACAGCCCTGGCTTGTGTTTCACGCGTCCTGCCCTTTGCCTCTCCACCAGCTCAGAGGCTGTTGCAGTTTTCATAGCGGTGAAAGACGAGATGCCAGGTCTTATGACTCCTCCAGATGTCCCATATTTGCTGAAGCAGTAGGTGGTGCTGAGGGGTGCTGCATCATTGGGGTTGGGGGACAAGGCTGTTAGCCCCCCCTCCCCCATGGGCACTCAGTTCTTCTCTTTGGGGCATAGTTGCCTGGGGTTTTTATTTGCGGGGGGAGGGGAAGAGGTTGAGACATGGTCTTGCTATATATATATAGCCGAGGCTGGTCTTGAACTCACAGCTGTCCTGCCTTGGCCTCCTACCACACCCAGCTTGTATGGGGTTCCTGAAAACTCCCTTCATCTGCCTCAGTTTTCCTCCTAGGGATGCATTCTCTCTCCGTCCTGGCTTCTCATGAGCCTAAGGAGCCTGTCCAGACAAGTTGTCACCTTGTCCTTTGATAGCAGGCCAGTGTCCTGCATGCGAAGAGAGGTGCTTTTGAAGGGTGATTTCTGCACCCATCTGCCCTCTTAGTGACCATATGGGCAATGGGGCATGGCTTGGCCTCCCTTTTCCTTCACCACCGCCAAGTTGCTGTCTGTTCAACTGAGTGTCAAGATTGTAAACTTCATTTTTCCAGCCCTGAGTTTGCCTCCTCTTCTGACTTCCAGTGTAATTGGCTTGGTATAATATGTCTCTTTCACAGGGAGACACATTCCTGCCGACCAGCCCAAAGAGCAGGGAATTTAGTTAGGCAGCCTGCAAATGTGGGGACTCTTCCAGATGTGAATAAGCCTTCTTTCTTGGGGCTGTGGGAGGATGAATTACTTGCAGTATGTGGATCCACATAGGATCCATCTACTCAGTTATTCATTCAGCAAGTGCCTATTTGTGCTGGGTGCCATCCGAGGTGCCAGGGAGTAGGGATGGACAAGCTTCCATTCTAGAGAAGTAGATGAGCACATGTGCTAACAGTTACTGCTGTCAGGAAGGAACCAAACGGCGAGATGCTAGGATACTTTGCTTCAGTCAGGCTCCTCGGAGAAGGCCCTGTGTTCTGGTTAGCTTTAACTGGCAGCTTGACACAACTTAGAGTCATCTGCAAGGAGAGCCTCAATTGAGGAATTACCTAGATCAGACTGGGCTGTGAGCGTGTCTGTGGGTGGTACCTTCCCTAGGCAGATGGGCCTGGGCTAACTGAGCATAAGCCTGCCTGCCGAGCCAGCCAGAACATCTCCCGTGGCTCCTGCTGTACTTTGGCTCCTTGGTTGGAAGTGATTCTGTGTGGAGTTAGTAAGCCGGTGTTCAGGTTCCTGCCTTGACTTCCCTCCATGATGGACTATGACCCAGAATTTTAAGCTAGTGAACTCTTCTTCTCCAGTGTTGCTTCTGACTAGAGTGTTTTATCACTCTGAAGGATAATTCTGTTTTGGCAAGACTTGAAGGATCAGGGGTAACCAGGCATGGAAAGATCCAGAGGCAGTCCCTAGGCCTTGGGAAGAACATGTGCAAAGGCCCTGAGGTAGGAGACACTTGGCCTGTTTAGCAGCAGCAAGGTCATGTGACTGGATGAGGCTCAGGAACTGAAGCTGGAGACAGTGGCCAGGGCAGCCAGGGCCAGCCACCCAGGGTCTCAGAACTGAAGGAGGATTTTCCAAGACTATTTCACAGAGAGCAGAGAAAACAAGATTTGATCGCCAAAAGTCTCCCAGCCATCAGAGGACTGTGGATGAAAGTTAACCTACACTAAGCACCTGTTACAAGCTGTTTACAGAACTCATCTGAGCCCTGTTTACAGATGAGTCTGAGGCCAGAAGATGAAAACTTGCTTTCTGGCCTCATCACATTGGGAATCAGCTAGGAGGTAAATAAATCCAGATGGCTACGCAAGCTAGATGCACACCAGCCTGGGCTTTGAACAAGGAGTGTAGATAGCCATGAACAGAATGGATTTGGCTTCAAAACCATGCAAACCCAAGTGAACCTAGAGGTTGACTTCTAGAAGGTTCTCAGACTCAGTCATCCCTTGGCCTGGGAGACAGCAGATCAGGAGGAGGTTGGCTGAAGGGAAGTAGAGAGAATGGATGCATGGCACCCCCCCACCGACCTGGGAACTGCAACTAGGGGCCCCTGGGGGCCACATACGGTGAGGCTGGGGAGCCACCTCAGGCCTGAGCCCCATGAGGTTCACACACACACACTGCTGTGGTCTCCACGGTGGACATGGTGATTGGAGCCCAATCTCATCCATCTGTGTGATAGATCTGTTTCTAATTTCCGCCAATGGGAGAGATGTAGACTGACTTGACTCTTAATTTAGAATATGAAGAAAAACTGTTGAGAGTTGTTTTTAAGCCTGTGCAGAGCACCTTTCGCTCTTTTTCACATTCCCGGCATGATTTCAAAACACTACTTCCAGGGGCCACCAATCCCTGTGGTCTCCTCCCAGCCTCAGCATGGCCAGGGTCTGTGACACTCAGTGTGGACTTGGGGGGACATGGTTTCTGTTTTTACTACATCCTGGGCATGCTGTCACCTCTGCTGGGAATAGGGCACGTCAGACACCAGCTGTCTAATCAGCCCGGTCTTGTCAAGCAAGATGTGTCCTGGGACACAGTGGACACTGTGGCTGTGCCAGCATGGGCACAGCAGCTCTTTGTTAAGGAAAGGGAAGTTCTGGGGAGAAAACGGCCACTGGCCACTCTTCCCTGCCCCTCCCTCCACCTGCCCTCGTCACACCTGAGCGTCATGTGGTGGTCCAGACTCTGAGTTGCTTTCTTCAGGAAGTATCCTGGTGGAGGAGGCAAGGTGATAAGAGAAACACACCTGCCATGTGGTGAGTGAGGCGCCACCAAGCAGGTGGGCAGAGAGTGACAGGGGCGTGGGTGCCCTGCAGGGTGGGGTTGAAAGCAGCCAAGGCAAGCCCTGTGCCTATGAGGGCAGCAGTCGCCGCAGAGGGAGGAGTTAGCATGGGGGCCCTGGCAAAGGCCTGCTGGGGTGTACCTGGCTTGTTCGTGGATGACAAGGCTACTGTGGCTGTAGACCGTGGGAGGGACACAGGAAAGAGGGCTCCATAGGATCCAAGTCACATTTAAGACTGTGTGGGGGCTGGAGAGATGGCTCAGCCGTTAAAAGCACAGGCTGCTCTTGCAGAGGACCCAGGTTTGAATCCCAGTATCCACATAGTGGCTAACAACCATCCATAACTCCAATTCCAGGGGATCTCATGTGCTCTTCTGACCTTCGTGGGCATTGCTTGACATGGGTGTACTTACATACATGCAGCAATACACTCATACACCTAAAAAAGACTGTGTGTGTGTGTGTGTGTGTGTGTGTGTGTGTACAGGTAGACATGGAGACCAGAGAAGAAAATCAAGCATTGTTCCCCTAGAACTATCTGCCTTGCTTTTGGACACAGGGTGTCTCACTGCCCTGGGGCTTGCTCATTAGCTAGCCTGGCTGGCCAGAGGTTCCCAGGGATCTGCCTTTCTCCACCTCCCCAGCACTGGAATCACAAGTGCTCATGAAGACCTCTGTCTTTTACAATTTTTTGATCTATTTTATATGTGTGAGTGTTTTACCTGCATAAGTGCACCCATATCATGCAATGCACACAGAGGCCAGAAGAGGGAGTTGGATTCCCTGGAACTGGAGTTATGGACATTGTTAACTACCATGTCAGGGCTGGGAACCAAACCCAGGTGTTCTGCAAAAGTAGCCAGTGCTGTTAACTGCTGAGTCACCTTTCCAGTACTCCTGGCTTTAAAAAAATAAAAACCAAACCCCCCCCCCCCACAAGTTCTTGGGATCAAAACTCAGTCCTCGAGCTTGTGCAGCAAGCTTGTGATTCTCCCCAGCTGAGGATTTTGACTTAAAAATTTTTTTAATTTTTATTTATTTATTGTGTGTGTATGTACATGTGCCTGTGGAATCCAGAAGAGGGTATCAGATCCAGAACTGGAGTTAGAGGCCCAACATGGGTATTGGAATTGAACTCTTGTCCTCTGGAAAAGCAGCATGTACTCTTAACTGCTGAGCAGCTCTCCCGTCCAACTCTTAACTGCTGAGCAGCTCTCCCGTCCTGGACTTTGAAGTTTTTGTTTGTCTGTTTTGCTGGGGTTTTTTGTTTTTGTTTTTTATTTTATGTGTATGCATGTTTTGCCTGCATGTAGGTAAGTGCACCCATGTCATGCAGTGCCTGCAGAGGTCAGAAGAGGGCATTGGATCCCCTGGAACTAGAGTTACAGACAGTTGTTAGCCACCATGTGAGTGCTGGGAACCCAACCTGGGTTCTCTACAAGAGCAGATGGAGCCATCTCGCTAGCCCTTGCTGGTTTTGTTGTTTTGTTTTTGACATAGCCCTAGTTGGCCTGGAAGTTACTATGTAGGCCAGGTTGTCACCAATCTCACATAGATCTGCTTGCCTCTGCTTCAATGTGCTGGAATTTAAGGCATGTGTTACCATGCCCAGCTAGACTTTGGGTTTTTTTTTGTTTTTGTTTTTTTTTTTTTTGAGACAGGGTCTCCCTGTAGCCCCAGCTGTCCTGGAACTCACTATGTAGGCCAGGCTGGCCTTGAACTCACAGAGATCTGCCTGCCTCTGCCTCCCAAGTGCTGGGATTAAAGGCGTGCGCCACCACGCCTGGTGACTTTGGGTTTTTGACAGGAGTGAGATATCTGCTCCCAAGGGGGATTTGAGTGGAAGAGTGACCAACAATAGTGGTCAGTCTAGCCTGTGTGGCAGCTGAGTGGGAAGCTGAGTGATCAGGGCCTGTCTCTGATCAAAGATGCAGTGGGCAGAATTGAATGGTGTTTAGGAAATAGGGTAGACAGGACCCAAGATGGTCCTGTCAGGATGAAACATGAGGCTTCACAAAAATTATAACATGGGCTCCTTAGTTCTGTAGGGCTTTCTGGGAGGTGGGGCTAAGAATCATATCAGGCATGCACAGTTTACCTGGCACATGTGCACCTGCTCCAGTGTGTGCATGTAAGTTGGGGGGTGGATCGGGGTTTGAATGACAGGTATGAGTTTTGACTTTCACATTCAAAATGAAGCTCAGAACTCGGAGGATCTGTGCATGTTTGTAATAATCTCCTTCCCACGTGCTGTGCTCTGTGGCCGCCCAAGAACTGCAAGAAAACAACCCCTGGGGCCTCTCCTCCTCCAGAGTGCAAGCTTTGAGGACGATACCAATTTCCTAATATTCCAAATTCAACACACAAAAAAATGCTACTTAACATTGTTAATGTTTGATTGGAGTCAAATTCAAAACAGTTCCTTTGGCTAACTGCCAGGTTGAAAATCAACCCCAGGTTTTGGGGCTGAGTCATCCAGCCCCAAAGCCCAGATATGATCCTCAACTTACAGCGGCCTCAGCTGGGACTCCTCAGCTTGATTGCTGCAAAGCACTATAAAGCCAGTTTATGGGGGACTTTGAACTTGAAGGTGGCTCTTTCCTCAGGCCAATAGGGTGTGTTTCAGTCCTTTCTTGATTCTGGGCAGCAGTCTCGAGGAACAAGTTCCGACTGGCCCAGCGACCACAGGAGAAACAACTGCACTCTGACTGCCCATGAGCCGGATGGCTGCACCAGGGGTCCAGTGGGGTTGGTGTGTTCAACGCATCATCTCTTTACAGTAGCGTCAGCTTCCCTGGGATGTGCGCATCCTAAGTCAAAATGCCCTTTATCATGCCTCAGCATTTAATGTTGCATTAAATAAGATTCAATAGTGAGAGGGAAGAGTCACACAGTTTTGCTAGTGAGGACAATATGGAAAGTTAAAACTCCATATGAGGATCTGTGTACCTAGGAGAAAGGCCCAGAAAGGTTCGCATCTTCAGCTAGGCAAGAGAAAAGTGCTTTGGAGCACTGTGGCAGATAATGCATGGAACATTTCAAAGTTGCTAAGAGAGGCTAGATGCGGTAGTGCACGCTTGTCATCCCAGCACTTAGGAGGTGGATACAGGAGGATCCGAATTTCAAGGCCAGCCTCTGCTACCTAGTGAGCTCTAGGCCAGCTTGGATTATCTGAGACTCTCTGTCACCGGGAAGCCACCATTGGCCATGGAGGAGGCATGCCCCCCAGCCCCCTTGTAGCTTCTGCTCTCCAGGATCGTGGGTGAGTCTCAATCTCAGTCATTTATAGTGAGGATGCTGTTTTTTTGAGCACTGT
Organism: Nannospalax galili; assembly: GCF_000622305.1. Taxonomy (NCBI): domain Eukaryota; kingdom Metazoa; phylum Chordata; class Mammalia; order Rodentia; family Spalacidae; genus Nannospalax; species Nannospalax galili. The sequence goes on from NW_008340140.1 coordinate 4,779,047, forward strand.
TTTAGGGATTCAACCAGCAACTCCTGTAGTCATTAGACAGTGGCTCAGCCATCCCCCACGATTATGCTGTTTTCCCTGAGCTGATCTGGGCTGCTTCATTTATGAACTGCTCTGGGGAACAGGTGAGGGAGGTTCCAGTTACAGAAAACTTGCCTTCCCTCTGTCTGATTTTCATTCATAGAGCTGAGCTGACAAGACGAGGGCAGAATAGATTATTAGCTCCATCGTGCCTGGTGCCTGCATTTTGCCGGTCAGATTGCTTAAATGGGAAAGTGTGTGTCAGGGAGCCACACTGGGCTGTAGTACTGGGCTGCCCTACCCATGCATCCAGCCCCTACTGTGTGCTTTGTCCCAGAACTGTCAGACCCTGGGGTGTTTCGGGGAGCAGAAGACTTGCCTGCAGAGAGAGTGGTACCTCCTTCCTTGCTAAGGCCACCCCAAGTCATCAGTGTGCTCAGCCTAGAGATGGCCTAGCTGTCCCAGGTCACCCTGGAGATTTCCATGTGATGAAGGTCTCCCTGCATTGGGACATCTTATCAAGACATTAACTTGGACTTTTCGAGACCCCAGTCATGCAATGTGGGCAGACTAGGGTGAGTGGCTCCACAATACTCCTCACACCTGCAGGGAACTGCTGGTGGGAAGGCTTCTCTGAGATGAACTGTGGGGATGGGAGGGTCCTGGGTGTCTGTGGGAAAAGAAGTTTGGGTGCTCATGCATGGCAGACTATTTCTTACCTGACTACTCCTCTTGCTGACTCCAGGCCCGATGGGTGTTGAGCCGCCCTGGGGTAGCAGGGGTCAGTATCCCACATGGGGCTGCCCCAGTTTGTTCACAGTCTACCCTTGGGCTCATTTTTGGCTTCTCTGTTGGGCTTTCTAATTGCATCAGTGGTATCATCCTCTGATGAGCCCATGGACTCACTCTCTGTGCTAAGTTTGGGAGCCCATGAAGGCCACCTGAGGAACTGTCAGCTGGGATGTGGAGAGCAGGCACACCCCTCTTTAATTTTAACGAAAGGAGTTCTGATGGGTGGGGCCACAGATTGCCACAGATCCTAAGAAGCAGACGGGAGCTGACATGCATGGGATCCTGACCCTGTGAAAAGCTTTGTTCCATCTGTTGTAACTCATGTCTATCTACTGTAATCAGCCTCTATTGTAACCCACCTCTGTCTACTGTCGCCCCCGCCCCCCGCCTCACCAAGGTGGCAGGTCCCAGGTGTCCCCATCCCGTGAAATGGCACAACTCAATCAGAAGGCTGCTCTTGATCCAGAGAGATCTTTATTTCCTGAAAGGAAGGGCTTTGTGATTTGTATGTGTGTGTGTGTGTGGAGGGGAGTATGCAACCTCAAACTCGGTGTTAGTCTCAGGGGCCTTTTTTGAGGTAGGGTCCCCATTTAACTTGGAGCTTGCCAATTTGGCTAGACTGGATGGCCAGTGAGTCTCAAGGATCCTTCTGTCTCTGCCTTCCCAGCGCTGGGATTATAAATTTGGGACACTGCACCTGGCTTTTTTACATGGGTGCTGGGGATTGAACTCAGGTCCTTATTTGTATGACAAGCACTTTACTGACTGAGCCATCTCCCAGCCTCATTTTTTAAAAAAATGGGATATCTCTAGGTTGCCCAGGCTGGCCCCAAACTTTTCAGTCCTCTTCCTGTGCCTGCTGGGTGCTGGGATCACAGGTGGGCATTGCCAGGGCGGGCTCAGCTGTCTTAAGGAGCAAATGCTTTGGTTTCTTTTGGTTGCTTTGGTTCGTTTCTCCTTCCAGTTCCCTTCATTCCCTCTCCACCTCATCTTGTTCCTCAATAATAGGGTCACTGTTGCTGTCATCTGGTACTGCCCTCCCCCAACCCCCACAGGACCTGTGGTGTCTCACCTGGGTCTTTAGATGAGAGATTAAGTCCACTAGAAGCTGTGGGTGTGAAGATCTTGCCTGGGTAGGGAGGTGGCTTGGGGCCAGAGTCAGGATTCACATGCTGACTCTGTCCTCTAAGAGCTTTGTTGATTGGGCATGTTGCCCAGCCTATAGCAAGCATTAGTTTCTTCATCTGTAAAGTGGGTGATGATTTGGCCAGTCCTGGGTAGAGTTGTGTGACACATGAACCACTGAGTGCAGTGTCTGATGTGAGGGAAGCTTCATTATTAGTGTGTCATTGTTGAAGGTGAATGCTCTAACACACGTTTCCTAGCTATCAGGGGATGTGAGAGGTCCCCACTACTGTGGAACTCGGGTTCAGGTGTGTGGGGTGTGGGAAGATGGCTCTGCAGATGAACATGTGACTAAAGGGGGATGGGTAGGAAAGAAGTCACTGTTCTGGGAACATGCTAGGAAGTGTTTCCCCCTGGGGCTTGGGAGATGGCTCAATTGGTAAAGCGACTGCCTTGCATGAAGAAGGACCTGAGTTTGATTTCCAGAACTCAAGAAAAACCAAGTCTGTTTGGTGTGGCTGTACCAATTTGTAATCCCAGTGCTGGGGAGGCAGAGACAGGGGATCTCTGGGGTTCACTGGCCAATCAGCCAGCCTAACCTACTTAATGCATTCCAGACCAGAGAGAGACCCTGTCTCAAAAAGGGGGATGGTGCCTGAGGAACGACACCCAAGGCTGTCTCCTGCCCTCCATGTTCACCCCCCTGCCCACGCTCTTCCTTGAAGCAGTCACCAGTTTTGTGGTATACCTCTTAACCAAGTCTGGGGACCTGTATACAAGTGGTACTTACTGGCTCCTAAAATCCCTGGACATTTGACTGTTGTTTCTTGTAAGGAGCTGGCTTCAGTCCTAGACGCATGAATACCCTATGGTTTGGGGAAAAAGAGGTGAAGATCCATACTCTGAGCAGAGACAATGGCTTGTGCAAAGGCCCTGGGGTCAGAACAAGCTCAACAGAAGATGGCTGGCAGGATAGATAGAGAAGCTAGGGGCTTGGCTGCAGGGAACTTCAGAGACCACGGTACCACTAAGCTGGGATTTTATTCTGACACCCCAGGAAGTCTTTGGAGGGTTGAGGGCAGGGGAGGGCCTGGATCTGGTTTGCATTGTTAAAATATTACTGGACTATTCTGTGAAAGACCAGCAAGAGGCAAACTGTGTATTGACAGTCAACCACATGAGAGGTCATACAAATGACAGCTTGGACTGGGGTGCCCACAAGGGATGGGACAGAAATGGCTGGACTTGGTGAGCACCGTGAGGATGCACTCACCAGCTGTTCTCCACAGGTCACCATACTGTGCATTTCTTTCTTGTGGCTGGAGGAGGGAGCAGCCCCGGACATCAGTATTCACAGTCATTCTGCTGGCTTTTCTCCTGGGACTGTGGACCAGTGTTTCCCACTGCTGATGAGCCAGGGAATTAGATTAGGAAATACGCTTGCCTTGGGCTCCCACGCAGAGCCACACAGAGGGCCTGCCTTCCTTTTTGATCTGTGTCATTGAAAAGCAGCAGGTGATCTCCAGATAAGATGCTTTGATTTAGATTTCACCTTTTGCTGTCCATGCTGTGGGTGTCAACCTAGCAGGAAGGTGACAAACAAGGTTGCCCTCCAGCTCAGCTCTCACGCCATCCTGTCTCTGTATGGCTTCTAGAAGAGACAGTAGAGCTCCATTTCCTAAACCAGCACTGTTCAGTAGAATGCTCTTTGAGGATGGAAACAGTGGACATCCACAGTAGATAGCCACGCTGTCTACCATGGTGGCCACCAGCCACACATGGCCAGTGAGCACTCAGAATATGCTGAATTTGACTCAGAGACTGTTACAGTTTTGTTCTGTTTCTGTGATGAAACACTCTGACCAAAAGCAGCTTGGTGGAGGAGTGCGTTTATTTCAGCTTACAGGTCACAGCTCATCATTGAGGGAGGTCAGGGCAGGAACTTGAGCAGGACCCATGAAGGGATGATGTTGTCTCACTCCCAGGCCCATGCTTAGCTAGCCTTCTCACATAGCCCAGAACCACCCACCTAGGGAATGGTGCCACCCATAGTGGGTTGGGGCTTCTTGTAACAGTTAACAATCAAGACCATCCTCAGACTTGCCCACAGCCCAAATTGATCTGTGAAATCTCTCAATTGAAACTCCCTTCTCAGGTGACTATGGGCTGTGCCCATCTTCGTTTCATTGTGTTATCTGTCTGCTGGATCCTGCATTGAGCAGCACAATGTTATGCATCACCACCCATCACCCCCAGGCCTTTCTTTGTTTTTTTGTTTTGTTTTGTTTTATTGGCAGGAAACAAGAGATCATCTTACTGAAGTTCTATAGAACTTTGGAGAAGGTTGGGGACTCAGTGAGTTGTTTCTCATCATAGTTTGCAGAGATAGGAATGGAGGCTGGGAAGGATCGAAGGGGACTCTGGGGAATGGTTAGCTAGAATCTTCACCAGATTCTTAGCTCAACATTCCTTTGCCTTTTGTTATTTAATATATATTGAAATCTAATATTGAATTTCACAAGTTCCCCTGGAGTATACGCTTCCTGTACCATGGTGTATGAAATCACAGTCCTCTTTGGTTACCTTGACAGTCTTGAGCTCCTTCTTCATTCCTAATGGCAGTCACAGTGTGGTCTGTTTGGATCACATCCTTCCATAACTTTTTCTATTGCATCTGTGGATGTATAAATAGATCAATAGAAAATGTTCTGCACTGTTTACATTAAGTTGCAGGTTTTGACACATTTTTTTCTTTAATTTTTTAAACATTTATTTACTTTTTCCTTCCTCCTCCCCCCTCCCTGTGTGTGTGTGTGTGTGTGTGTGTGTGTGTGTGTGTGTGTGTACATATGCATGTGAGCGGTGTACATGTGTATTAGTGTATAAACCAGAGGTCAATGTGAGAGAGAGAGAGAGCGCTTGCCTGTGAAGGTCAGAGGACAACTGGACAACTTGTGGGAGTTGCTTCTCTCCTTTTACCAATGTGAGCTCAAAGCATCAGGCTTGGTGGCAGACCCCTTTACCTGCTGAATCATCTCACTGGCCTCATTTTCATTTTTTCCTTGACAGTGTGTGTTAAGCCTTTCAGGGTCAGTGCATAGAATGTGTACTTCTTGAACTGTTGCTTCTACTTTCATTGTCTGGGCCCTTGACTCTAGTCCAGCCTATCCATATAACTAATTGTTCATGATTCTGTTTGTTTTAGCAGATGTTGCTGTGAGCATCTCCTGCATGCCTGCTGCTTCTTCATGCGTATTGACAGGAGCCATGATGGGTTGTAGGGTGTCTGTTTCCAAATTTGTACATATGTTTATTCTCAACTACTCTAAAGCTCTTTAGAGTACTTACAACAATTTACATTTCTATCAGCTGCAGGAGACCACCCATTCTTGCAGCCTCCAGAACACTTGATATTATCAGCTTGCCACATGTGTGCCCATCTAACGGGAAATGGCAGCTCCTGGGTGTTTAATGTGTGTTTTCTATTTACATACCAGTCTGAGCCTGTCTTCTGTGCTAATAGATATGACCACACAGCCATTTTTTCCCTTGTTGGGTAGCTCTTTCTTAGTCACTCTTTCAGCAGATGCATGCTTGAATACCACTCTGTGCCGAGCATCTTTCTAGGCACCAGTGATATTTGTGGCCAATGACACATCCTGTTCTCAAAGAGTTGGGAGCTTATTTGTAGGGAGGAGTCACGAAAATATATTGTATGTTTGATTGGATTTGGAAAGGAGGAGCTAGAGACAGACATTAGAGGTGAGGCTCTCTTTGTCCTTCCTTGTGGACGTTCTTTGCACATTCTTTCTATATGTCCCATTGATCTTTTGCCTGCCAAGTGTGATATACATTTTCTTCCAGACTTTAATTAATTTTGTCTTAACTGATTGCCCTGATGCCTTGACCTTTTTTTTTTAAAGTATAAAATCAATCTGTGCTAATTGGAATGTTGTCATGTAAAAAGTAACAATGCTTTCTCCCAATCTTCCCAGGTAAACCTTGGTCAACAAGAGCTACGTGTTTGTGTCTTTAGGCTCCTCCCTGCCCCCTTGTCTAATCCCCTCCCTCCCTTTTGTTGTAATACCACCGGAGTTTTTCTTTTCATTGTGTTCATTCTCACACTGATTTGTTCTCTGAAGTATTTTATTTGTTTTTTTAACCAGCATACATTGATTATATACAGTAATGGGTTTCTTTATGGTATTTTCACATGTATAATGTATTTTTATCCTATGATCCACTGATCCCATTCCTCTTCTCCTTTAGTCCCCCTTCTGTTCTCATATTTATTTGTGTATTTAACTCTGATGACCCATTGGCTTTCAGTAGGGCTGCTCATGGGCTCCTGGTTGAGAGTTGGTTTACAGGAATATGGATAACTTACCACTGAAGAAAACATCTCTCCCTTTCCCAACTACCATGAGCTGCCTATGGACACTCAGGGAGGGGTAGGGCCTCATGAGCTGCTCCTTGCTGAGAGCTGCTCCCCGTTGAGAACTGCTCCCCGCTGACTGCCATCATCTGCCTTTAGGTCCTGCAAGGGGGCGGCATCTCCAGGTTATTTTTTATCCTCACTTATCTGCCCCACCTTCCCAACCCTCTGGCCCTAGTTAAGTACAGTTTCTGGTAGTTTCTCCACGAATGCAGCTCTGATCTGCTGTGTTTTGTTCTTGTGATTGCTGAATAGTCTGTTTTAAACTTATCTGAGTTGGACATCCAGGTTGCTTCTGGTTCGGCGTCCATTCAGGCCATGCTCGGCCCACTCTCAGTGCCCACGAGCATCTCTCATCTTCCCCAGTGGTCACACTGTGCATAGCAAACACCCTGTTTTCTCCCCCAGCTGCATGGTTACATGGAGAACAAGCCCCTGGGACTTCAAATCTTCATTGGGACGGCCGACGAGAGGATCCTCAAGCCGCATGCCTTCTACCAGGTACACAGGATCACAGGCAAAACCGTCACCACTACCAGCTACGAGAAGATTGTAGGCAACACCAAGATCCTGGAGATTCCACTGGAACCGAAGAACAACATGCGGGCCACGTAAGGCTGGGCAGGGCTGGGGGCACTACGGGGAAGGGAGCAAAGCCTGAGTGGTAGGATCTGGGAGAAGATCCTATAGGGAACCGCAGCAGTCTAGACCACAGCAGTGACACTGCCCAATCTCAGAGCCACTCCTCTGATTTCTATCTGGATAGTACTGTGGGGTGTGGCAACACATACTTGTAATTCTAGCACTCTGGGGGTGGGGATGGATCATCCTCAGCTACATCCTTGAGTTCCCCACCAGCCTGGGGTACGAAGAACCCTGTCTCAAGAACCAAAGAGGGGAAAAAAGATTGATGGGACCTAAAGAAATTAAGTGACAACACAGGTCACTTACAAAGCTGATCTGTCTGTGGCTAAACTCTGACAGTGTGACAAATACATGTTGGCATCAAAGAACCTTTTTATGAGAAAATAAGCTCACAGGTAACTGTGGGAAGGGTACAAGTACCCTGGGGTACCGTCCTTGTGGCTGTCCCTGTCGCTAACACAGTTCACTTCTCAGTCTCCATTTTTTCCCAGAGTCCTTTGAGAGCTGGCTGTGCCCTTTGCTTTTAAGCACCCCACTATGCATTTCCCCAAAGCAAGGGTGCTCTCTTACATAACCACAGCACATTTATCAAATTCAGGAGATTAAGCCTCTATACTCTGTTCTATTTGTGGAGTGGCCCATGGTCAATTTCTGCCAGTTGCCTTATTTGAGTTTTTCTGTTGCTTTTGAGAATTGCAAAGTTGGCATGAAAATTCCCTAGAGAAGTGGCCACTGGGGAGAGTATCTAATTACTTGTAAAGATCTTTTTTTTTTTTTTAAGTTGACATCTTTTGTGTATCATCCTGGTTTCAGTACCCAGGAGTATATTGCAATTTCCCTCTGTGGCTGGCTGGAAGATGCATTTGACTGACCATCTTGGGCAGGGCTGTGGTTGTTCTTTCCTGCTTGGTGAGATGGCTTTTGGGGTTCTCCTCTGCACAGCATCGACTGCGCAGGCATCCTGAAGCTACGAAATGCTGACATTGAGCTTCGAAAAGGGGAGACGGACATCGGCAGAAAGAACACCCGGGTGCGGCTGGTATTCCGCGTCCACGTCCCAGAGCCCAGTGGCCGCATCGTCTCTCTGCAGACAGCATCCAACCCCATTGAGTGCTGTAAGTCAGGCCTCAGGGCTGAGTCTTTCTGGGGAGGTGAGCCACCCATGAGTGTCCACTCCAGACAGGTGTCCTATAAGAACCTCTGGAGCCTGCAAAGGTATAGAATTGGTCTGCGGTGACCAGAAGGGTACAAACTACACCCACAAAGGTTTTATCTCTGCTTCTATTTACTTGTAGAGAGTTCTGTGGCCTCATAGGAAATTTTAAAACAGCATGGATAATGGGTAGCCTCCGGCTTTGTTTAGAAGAGTCAAAAAAGTATAAATATTGCTCAGATCTTCAAAAGGATAGTTGCATTGGCAGTGAGTTCCTGAAACACACATCTCTGCTTTCTGTCCTCTTCCCTCCATGCAGCAAGAATTACGCTTGGCCTTGAGCTTTGGCTCTGCTGCATTGTAGGAAGTGCCCATGTGCTGCCATGAGCACAGCAGCCCTTATTATACCCATTTCACAGATGGGTAGGTTGAGTATTTAGTAAGCATGCCCAGAAGGGGCAGGACTGGAATTAGAACTAGAGCCCTGAAGACAGCACTCTACCCCAGCCCTCTACCTATCCCTTCCTGCTGACTGATGTCTGTCTGGGGTTAGGGTCAGTGCTGGGCATCCACAGAATGAGCAAGACATGTCCTGTGCCCAACAAGCTCACAACCTAATAAGGATAAACCCCACCCCTACCCCAAGGTGGCTGTAAAGTTGCAGAAAAGTTTCAGAACCAGTACAAAGTTCCCAAGAGCTGCTATGGAAAATCTTCCAGAAACATGAGTTCTACCAGGCTTTAAAAGCTGTGTCCAGTGTTTTCAAGAAAGGTTTGCAATGACACAACACACCCTCACTCGTGTGTATGTATGTGTGTGTGTGTGTGTGTGTGTGTGTGTGTGTGTGTGTGTCTGTCTGTCTGTCTGTCTGCTGTGTGTCTTTGTGTACACATGCACATGCATGCAGTCCTGGAGCTTGAACCCAGAGCCTCATACATACTAGACAAGTACTCTACTATTGAGCTACATCCTCAGCCCCTTTCTAAACTTTTAAGTCAAAGAGCATCTTGCTAAGTTGTCCAGGCTGGTCTTAAATTCACTAAGATCCCAGGCTGGGCTTGAACTCTCTTGCCTCAGCCTCCTGAGTAACTGGAATTGCAGGCTTGTGCCACTAGGTCAGACACCTGCTACAGTTTTGAAAGTAATTCTATTAAAAAGCACAAGGAAGAGGAAAGTAAACATTGTTTCAGACGGAAACTGTTTCTACAGGGTCTTTATCCTGTCTTCTCAGGTAACTGCGTAGTTATAATCATGTTCACACTAAATTATATTTTAGGAATCCCTCCTTGTTTTACTGGAAACATTAAAAACTGATTTTGCTGTTATAAATCAGTTTCCTACAGAGACCAGGTAGGTGATGTAAAGAAAATAGGTAGTTTTGGAGGCAGACAGTAGGGAATAGTGAGACTGGAGACCAGAACCACACTGTCCCCTTCTCAGTGGGCAGCTGTTAACTGACAGCAGCCCTGTTCCCACACAGGAACATGGGCTCTGTGTGTCAATTTTAAGTGATAAACAACAAATCTCCTGATTTAAAAATGGCAACTGCGCTGGGGTGTAGTTCATTGGTAGAGTCCCCGATTAGCATGCAGGTCTTGAGTTCTATCTTCCTGTAAGTTCTATCACATGCAGTATTGATTAAGAAAAAAAAAAAAAAGACCAAAAAAAATGACAACAAAGTCAAGATACTCAGTGGGTCAGACAAGACTTGAATGTGGTTTCTGTTCAATGAGGGAAGGGAAGAGCCATGGAGGAACAGAGTGAGGGCAGGAGCCTGTGATATGGCACAGTAGAGGAGGATGGGCCACCATGTTCAGAAGCGAGGGAGAGTGGAGGGCAGCAGAGCTTGGTCTTCTCCCCAGCAGCCGGTAAAGGGCAAGGCTGATTTGGCTACTAGTTTGAGCTAGGAGAGCAAGACCCAGCAGGGAAGGAGAGACACCAGATGACAGCGCATCTTCTGCCTGATGCACCCCACCCCTGTGCTCTGAACACTGTCTCAGTGGCCACCATGCCCAGTTTGGTTTTGAAAGTCTCTGGATGGTTCTGGAAGGAAATGCAGACTCTCCCTTCTGATTTGGGGTGTGTGTGTAACGCGGGTACTGAACAGACGGGGCTCACCTTCAGGAAAGAACTATAGTGGGCTGCAGGGTGAAGGCGGGGATGTGAAGCCGAGGGTGCCTCCCTCTTTCTGACTCCCTAAGCCAGCATTTCTGACAGGAGTTTGAGTTAGGATCTTCACTGAACCCTGGGTACCCCCAGCAGGAACAGCAGGACTTTCAAAAGTCCTTTGAGCTGGGCTTGGTGATGCATGCCCTTAATCTCAGCACTCAGGAGGCAGAAGCAGGTGGATCTCTGAATTCGAGGCTAGCCTGGTCTACATAGTGAGTTCAGCTGGGGCTATAGGGAGACCCCATCTCAAAAAGATTTAAAAAGGTACTGGAGAGATGGATCAGCAGTTAAGAACACTGCCTGTTCTTGCAGAAGACCTGGGTTCTAATCCCAGCACCCACATGGCAGCTAACAACTGTCCATAACTCCAGTTCCAGGAGCTCCGACAGCCTCTTCTGTCCTCCACGGGCATTGCATGACATGGGTGCACTTACCTACATGCAGGCAATACACACATACACATAAAAATAATAAAGAAAAAAAAGAAAGGTAAATTACTACCCTAAAATAGTTTTTAAAAAAGGATTTTAAAAAAGCCCTTTGAACTTTGAAAATCTGTTTTCCCACCCCTTCAGAGGTCCACATCCTTCTGACAGATAAGGAAACCCCACCTTTCTTGGTAAAGTGAATCACCCGTGATTCACCCATTTTCACTCAGGAGTTAGGCAAGCTGGAGTCTCCAACCTTCTAGTTCTGTGAAATGCCTTCTTTTGGTTTCTGTAACACACTTTTCCTGGCAGAGCCACCCCCAGCTATCACTTGCCCTCCTCTAAAAACCCTCTTGGGTTTTATTACCTTCTCTACCTGGAAGACCCATAAACATTGATTGACTAATTGGCTTGGTTTACAGTCTGTAGGTAGATAATAAATACATACTGGCAATTAGTGATTCACATGTATGGACAAAGAAAGTAGAGAAATATTTATTGTCTAATTGACTCTACACCTGTTGGGGAAGATGAGTTGGTAAGAAAAACACAGCAGGCTGGCTCTTATTTACAAAGCTAACATATTTACTTTGGAGAGGCGCCTCCCACGTCCCAACTTGTGGAACAAGGGTACCTTCCCAGGTTCTAGTAGAAAAAATATGAACACGGCAATAGAGACCGCTATTTGGACACTAGACTGATTGCCTAGAAGGTTCTTTCTACCAATGCGCCAGCCTGTAGAGACCCCGGCTCCCTGCCACACAGCCTGACACCTGTGTTTCCTGTTTCCCCCAGGGGTCTGGTGTGGCTACCGGTGGCCCCTGGAGGGTCTCTAGGCCCCTCATTAGTCTTGGAGGCCGTGTCCAATATTCTCTGGTCTCCCAGCTCTGCCATCCCCGCCTTCCACTACAAGCAGATACTGTCTTCCCACTTCTCTGGGCATATGGCAGAGGTTCCAGGGGGAACACCCCCTCTGTCCCCAACAACAAGCCCACATATGGGGTGCAGCTGGGCGGCCTCCCTCTCCTAGGCACCTGCTAGGGCAGCTCTCCCTGCTTTGCCTTGCTGCTCAGTGCCCAGGCCTGTTTCCCAGGTTCCTCTCTGGTGGTCTCAACCTTTGCAGTAACCGAGTGACTCGGCTTCTTCCTGGACTTCCTGGAATTGCTGTCCAGTGGCTTAAATGTTTACTCAGACATTTGTGCTCTCCCAGGTCTGGGCCAGAGCCTGCCACCAGGAGCCAGTGGGTTGATTCCTCCTGGAGGAGTGAGGGCCACACCCCACATGTCTCTCCTACTCTGGTCCTGGTGCTTCGGCACACCCCTCTGTGTGTACATCAATTGGATTTCTGCCTCCATCTTCACAGGGTCCTGTCCTCTGCCTCTCTAGGGGTGTCCTGCTCTGTTCTGTCACTGATAATGACAGTCACTGGATATAGACCCCACCCCATCCTAGGACCATCCCACCTCCATCTTTACCCTGCTGAATCCTGCAAAGACCAGCTTCCAAGTCATCAGGGGTGTTGAGGTCTGGGGGGCTGTTCAGTCACTACCCCTTCTGTGATCTCCACTTCCTGCTCCACTTCCTGCCTGCTCTACAGCCCCCAAGAGGCTGGATGAGCTACTTCTCTTGGTTTATTTACTGAGTCCTCCACCAAGGCAGCTTCTAAAGCTTGACTGAGCTGTAGAATCATGTATGAATTATAAACACATGCTCATGCATACACATATAAATAACACATATATACATATGCGCATATGTACACATATACAAGGTATATGTCCAGACACACTCTTAAGACACATGCATATCTGCATGCACAAACACATACGATAAATAACACACATGCATAGACATGTACACATACATATATACACATAACTAACACATTTGCGGTGTTCATACACATATGTACACATACATGCCCAAACACACCTTCACACTGATATACATAACATGCATACATATATACATATGCATATATATAACATATATACATGTGCATACCCTTATGTACGCACACATGGATAGACATACCTACACACTTAGTGCACATAGACACATGCATGCACATATATACATGTAGACACATATACAACTACATACATACACAGATGCCCAAGTTCCATCCCAGAGACTGTTTCTACTTAGGGTGTGGTCTTGGCATGGAGACTTTTTAGGGGGAGTCCCCATGTGTTAGAGAACTAGGGACCCTGCTCCCTCCTTTCCCCTTCACTTGATCGACCACTTTCTTCTTACCCAGCCCCACCCCCTCACTCCTCACTTGTTTAGGTGGCTCTGGTGGAGAAAATGTCCCTGAGCCCAGAAGGTCTCAGGCCCCTCTTTATGTTCCGACACCTGTTAGTGTCCCCTGCAAGCCCAGGGCAGGTGTTTGCAGGGCCTGTTGCTAGGTCAGGTCTTCAGGAAGTGAGGGAGAGGGTCTCATAGGCTTCCCAGTGACTAACAAAAGGAGGGTGAAACAGAAAGGCAATGTCTGCATCTGCAGGTACCCTGCCCTGTCGGGAGACCCTTCCCGAGCCACCCCACCTACACTGCAGCCCTGCCCAAGACCTGTGGACTCTCTCCCTGCCCTGCAGACAGAGTCTCCAAGGACCACATCTCAGGAGCTGCCTAAAGCAATCCTGCACAAAGCCATGGCTCCCCCGAGCACTTTGTTCCTATTGTGCAGTGGGAGGTGGGTGTGGCACACATTTCCAGGGAGGTATAATTAAGATAAACACTGTAGGTTGCACAGGCTGTGGGTGTCCATTCTGTTGAGTGACTTTTGACAATGGCACACACCCTGGTCACCATCATTCAAACCAAGACACAGGGCACTCCTCAGCCCCCAAAGGTCCCTCTCAGTCCTCAGCTACTGCCTCTTCTCCAGCCCCACATAGAGGCAGCCCCCCGTCTGCCCCTGTCACCACTGATGAATGTGCTGGTCCTGGAACTTTGTGGACTGGAATCATATAGACTGTGTGCTTGGGGGTCCTGCTGGTTTCTGAGGCTGCCCTGCTGTTACCTATCCCCACAATGGCTAAGCGGTGTTCAACTCTGGGAACACAATTGCTCATTTATCACTGATGGATATTGGTCTGTCCCAGGCTGTGGGTGTTAGGATATGCCTACTATCTGCATTCTTGTTTCAAATCCTTTTCTGGACAAAGGCATTTATTTTCCTGGGTAAATACCTAAGAATGGGGATGCGGGATCCTTGAGGAGTATCTGTTTTCTCATTATTTTCTACCTCCTATTGCAGGGTGCTTGAGTATCTCCTTGGAGACCTATCAGGAAATAGTGGATAAAATTTGTACTCTTGGAGAAGGCACCCAGGCCAGGCCTTTGTTAGCCTCTGCTTGTCAACAGTGACCCAAAGCATATTTCAGAGGAATCAGGAGCCACAAGGATGGGAAGAAGTAATTTAGAGTAGTGGTTAGGAGTTTAGCTATGGAGCCAGAGGCCTGAGTTCAAATCTAGCCTCTGCCATTTACTGATCACTCAATCCCAGGGATGTTATTTAATGCCCCATGCCTCAGTTTCCCTATTTGTAAAAACTAGTTATAAACTAGTTGTTGGTGTGTGTGTGTGTAAGTGTGGCTGTGATTACAGTAGGATTCCCTCTCAGAGTTCATCTCTCGTGATGCTCAGGATAGATGGGTCCCTGTAGCTCTACAAAGCAGGCTCACCATGCCTCTGGCTGTCATCCCCGTCATCACAGGGAGACCACAGTCTGGGCAGCAGGGGGCACTTGTGAGCATTGGGCTGCTGGAGAAGGAGTAGGCAGCCTGACAAAGGTTGCTAGGAAAGCTGTCCTGTTGGGAAGCCCAGGATCCAGGTGACTTTCCCAATGATTGGCATGGCCCCCAGCTGGCCTTTTCCTGAGCCAGGTACATGGGACCAGGCATGTAGAATTGCCCTGAACAGAGCACTCACATATGGCAGCCAGCCCCTTCCCATCTTCTTCACCCCCGCCCCAGTCTCCTTATCCAGGAATATTGGGAAATATTTGCTGAGGGCTGATCTGCACCAGTGACCAAGACAAACTTGGACCTCGGAGCACATCCCCCAAAGGCTGAGGTTCAGGACGGCTGGCAGCTTGCTGCAGCCCTGGCTTGCCCAGGAAGGGGCTGGAACCCCAACTCTCTTCTGGGTCTCAGCAGCCTGGGTCCCTCCATGACCAGGGAACCCATCACTGAATTGGGGTTCATGCAACCTCCAGGGAGGGTCTTGTTACATAGAGATGTCTACGAATACCCACAATGCTGGAAGCAGAGAATTGTGGTCCGTTCAGGAGAGAAAAATAACTGAATGGTCTGTACTTGGTGTACGTAGACAGGAGTGGGCACCTCCCTGCAGGGGGAGTGCCACCCCACTTTGCTGAGGCCCCCAATGTCCAGGTGGAGGGAAGACGTAGCGAGTGACCAGGGTGAAGCTGGGGCCTGAGTCAACAGCTTCTTCTGGGACAGGCTGACAGACAGGGCAGGGCCCTGGGGTCACCATAGTCAGGGGTGGCCAGTGCTTGGGCCAGCTGACCATCATTGGGAAGGTAGAAGGTACCTCTGGCCTGTGCTGGGGGACAACATCCCACAGGGTCTCTTCTCATCAGTGGTTTGGGCTTCTAGAACCTTCTGTCTGGGTTCAAATCCCTGTCAACTACACCCTTTCAAATTCCTTTCAACTTTACTTGTCTGTGAATCCTCAACATCCAATATGTATAATTCCCATTCTGGGGTCTTGTGATGTTTAGCAATAAAGATAAATACAGCTAACGTGTCAAACTGGAGCTACACACCTCCCTGGCTTCAGACTGTTTTAGTCTAGAGCCAACCCAGTGAAACTGGTTATTCCCCTTTTATAGACAAGAAAGGCCCACAGAGACGGAGTGATTTGCCAAGGCCCTAGTGCCATAGGATGCCATCAAGCAGGGCTTAGAACGATACAGTCATGATGCAGCATCTTACATTGACAGGGACTCCTCATCACTTAGTGCTATGTGCATCAATATAAAGGGAACAGGATTTGGGGTTGGAGAGATGACTCAGCAGTTAAGAGCACTGGCTGCTCTTACAGAGGACCCAGGTTCGATTCCCAGCACCCACGTGATGGCTAACAACCTTCTGTAACTCCAGTTCCAGGGGATCCGATGCCCTCTTCTGATCTCTGTGGGCACTGCACAACACAGGTGTACTTACACACATGCAGGCAGCATACTCATTCACAGAAAATAAAAATAGTAAATAAAATATATTTTTTTAAAAGACAGGATTTCCAGCATGCCAAAATCTTCAGTGGAAGTAACTGCCTCAATGCTGACAGAACCCTGGCTCTGCAGAGACTCCTTCCCCAGCCAGCTTCTCCTGCCTTCCTCCAGAGGCCCCCAGGCACAGCTCGGTTCTTGGCTGCCTACTCCTGTGGTGGGGCAGATGGACCTGTCAGTTTTCCCTAGAGAGCTCTTCTGGGTTCTCTGGTTGAAGCTAGGGGAAGCAAACTAACAGTGCCCTGTGGATTCAGAGCTCATAAAACTACAGGACCCCAGGACTCTATGAGGTGCTAGAGAGTCTGGGAGGGAGCAGCAGCGAGGCCTGGGGCCGCCTGGAAACTTAAGTAGGAACCTGGGCCTAGATTGTCTCCAGGATAGAGCCAGGCCTGCAAGGATGGCTTTAAACCCAAGTGGGATTTAGATGGCCTGGCGTCTCACAGTGCATGTTGAACAACTGAATGGGAGCCACAGGGGCTGATGGGAGCAGTTGGGGGAAGCCCAGAAGGCCCAGGCGCTTCCTGAGAACCCTCTTAGGTTCTACATGCTGCTCCAATTAGCAGTAGCTGGTGCAAGTTGCATCAGATCAAGCCTCTCGTCCCAGGAGGGCAGCTCTGGCTGCTTTCTCCTCTCCTTGGTTCCTCTTTCAGAGGCTAATTGGACCGATTTGCTTTGCTGAGGGGCTCTCCAAGGACTGGAATCCTGCCCAGGAGGAGTTCTCCTGTCCTCATGTGGCCTCTCTCATGTGGAACTCAGCCCTGACACAAATGTGTGTGATACGTTGTCTGGAAGGACGGTTAAAGTGCATACGTCTGAACTTTAAGAGCTGTGGTCAGGGGCCTCGGGGAGTAGCCTGGCTTCTGGGTTTTTATTAAGCACCTGCCCAATCTGATGCTACTGAAGAATTCTGGGAGCCCCCTCTTTGAGGAGCAGTCAGGGTCACAAAACCTGCCTTAAGGCTGAGGAGCCTGGAAGAGGCACCAGAGGCCATCTGTGCATGTCACACTGGTGTCTTTCAGGAGGCTGCAGGCCGAACCCGAGCCGAGCTCCAGTGTTGAACGTTGTGCTGCATGCTGAGCCTGCACTAAACGAAAATTGTCCACTACCCTAAAGGAACTTTCCACACCAAGTAGTGAACAATAGTCTGCACTGCGGCCTCTTGAGGGTTGCTGGGCATGGACTGAATGTTTTGGATCATACTAAATTTATCCTTTCATGCCTGCTTCCTTTTGCTTAGTGTAACATTTTCAAGGTATTGGTACCTTGTTCCTTTTTCTGGTTGAATAGTATTTTGAATGGCCATACCTTGGGTTGACTCATACATCCATCCATGGATATTTGAGTTGATGTTAGATTTTACCAGCTATGTTATGAGCATGTCTACTGTTTACAATATGGACATGCATGAACGTACCCATAAAGTCACAGCGGCTCTCTGCCTCCTGAATGCTGGAACTAAAGGCCAGCCAGGGGTGCCTTTGTGACCCTCTTTCTCCAGCCATGTCTGCAGACGTTTTTGGTTATTACAGCTGGGGGATTGGGACACTCCTGGCACCCAGTGGGGAGATACCAGGGGCACAGGGTGCTCTTGAATATAGCGTACCGCATGGCCCCACAGTAAAGAAGGGTCCTGCTCTGAGGAGGGTGATACCAAGACTGAGAACTTGTGTTATAACAGTTCAGTGGGGCATTGCGCTGGTCTCTGTGTAGTATCCCTGTCAGCCTGCATATGTGGGTGCAGAGGATGTAGGGCGGTCCAGACACTCAGATTTCCCACGAGGCCCCATTCAGATGCCTGGGCCACAGCTTGTGGTGTGACTCAGACCCCCGTGAGAAGCTGGCTGGACTTGCTGTCTTTATGTTTTTGCTGAAGCTACTTTCCCCTTAGGGAAGGAGGTGGCCCAGGTGGTTCTGATGGCTGCAGGAGACCTGGAGCTGTGCAGGGAGAGGAGGCTGTAGAACGGTGTGTTTGTGCAGGTCTGGCTGAATCACTGCAGCCTCCCACCCCTTGGAGAGCTTGGGCCTGATTGGCTAGAGTCCTTGGCCAGCTCCTCCAGTAGCAGTGACTCAGGTTTTCCACCTGTAAAATGGGAGGGGTGGCTCCTGCCACCTCCTCATCAGTCCCCAGTGCCAGCTGCCCTCAGCAGCCCCCAATTCCATCAAAGGCAGGTCTGCGATGGCGGCCCTGAGGCTGCAGTGTTCACTGCTAGTAAATCCGCATTAGCAGTAGCTCAGTTAGGAAGTCACAGAGGGGCTGACTCTGAAAGACAGGATTCATAACACGCCCATGTGGGAGGAATTAGCAGTTTTGCCCCTGGCCTCAATGCATCCTGGAGCCTACAGGCGAGGGGCTGAGGGCAGAGAGCCAGGCACTGGAACTACAGGGCTGGACCAGTCACTAGGAGGGAGGTAGAAGCCTGCAAAGTCTCCTGGTGCATCTGCTGGTCAATGTGACCCCCCCCACACACACACATACACCCAGGCCTGGGGACAGAGGGAAAGAGATGCTCCAGGTCCGAGTCCAGAAGGAAAGGGTTAAGTTTGGGTCTTGGGCCTCACTCAGTTGCTGCTCGGCTCCGGATGGGGAGGTCTGGGGGCCCTGGCATGGAGAGGACTGGCCTTCTGCCCAGCTCTCAGCTCTGGGAGGAGAGCCAGGAGCTCAGGCTGACTCACCAGGGGGAAGGCTGGGAAGGCAGGGGTGTGGTGGGAGGGCGGGGCTTGAGCTGGGAGAGCAGGGCCTTCTGCAGCTGGGATACTTTCTCACCTGGCTGATGACCATACCTGTTTCTATCTTTTCTCCCATCATCCCCCACAGCATTCTGCTTTCCTGGGAGGCTAATGGGTGGCTCTGGGGGCAGGGTTTGCTTGGGAGGGTTCCTATCTCAGCTTAGCTATAGACCAGCTCGGCCTGGTGAAGACCTGCCCCTAGGTGAATGTGAAGGCTCTGCTGTTTGCATCCTTGGAAGACTCCAGGAGCACTTGAGCGTATCGTGCAGGTGCAGAGCTCAGCCCTGGCCCTTTAGTTTTCTTTCATTGTGGCTGGAGATGAACAGAGACATGGAGAGACTGTTCTGTCCTCAACCACCCCTAGCCACCCCCAGCACTTCCTTCCCAGTTCATCTCTCCTGGGGCTGACACACCACAGGAGGGAGATGGGAGAGGGGTATCCCAGGGACAGCTGACACTGGGCATCCCTAGAGAAGAGGGGGTCAGGAGGGAGCAGGGGAAAAGATGGGGGACAAGAAGACTTGCTGTGGAAGTGGGGCCCCAGGGAACCTCCCTGAGCAGCCCAGGCTGAATAGGACCTGGGTGATGAGGAAGGAACCTCAAAAAGAGGGGATAAGAACCCAGGAGAGCACAGATGTTCAAAGTGGGGAGTGAGCCTAAGAGACAAGAGGGCCAGGACATGGACACAGTGTTCTCTTAGAGTGCCTGAGGACCTGGTTTCCACCCTCAACACTGCAGTGCGTGCACACACACACACACACACACACACACACACACTGTCTGTCTGTCTGAGAAAAACAGACTGATGGAATGTTCTAGAAGTTGTGTGGTAGGAGTATGGTGATGGAAGGGAACTTCTAGAAACTGACACCATGGGGGAAGACCCTAGAGTGGTAAGAATCACCCATGACTTTCAGTGGAATGTGTTGGAGTCCTTCAAGTCTAGTGGTGGGACCGTGAAGAATAGGAGGGAGTGACCAGAGCAGAAGGGACTTTGAGGAGATGAAGACCTTACCCATCCTGCTCCCTGGCCCTCCTGGAAGGAAGAGCAGCCACCTGCCCAGGCTCATACAGACAGAGTAGTTGTTAGACCAAATTGGCTGAAATCACTTGGGATGTGATATTCGCAGAGCCTGGGTTGTCAGGCTATAGCTCCACATCTGCAGTGACAGCAGTTGACAGCTGATAGAACTGGTTCCCACCCGCTCTGCTGGTCTCTGGAAGTTTTCTCTTGCTCACAGCATCTTCTTTCCCCCTCGCCCTCAGCCCAGCGCTCCGCCCACGAGCTGCCCATGGTGGAGAGACAGGACGTGGATAGCTGCCTGGTCTACGGGGGCCAGCAGATGATCCTCACCGGCCAGAACTTTACAGCTGAGTCCAAGGTCGTGTTCACAGAGAAGACCACAGGTCAGTCAAGTGGCTTTTTCGGCTCTCTGCTCATCCTCAGAGCCACACAGATTCGAATGTCTCTTTCCCTCCACTGGAACGTTACACCTGGCTTATCCCTACACAGGTCATCATCATACAATGTGCCTGGCATGCTTTAACTGGTCCTTGGATATTTTGACAGAGACTAAACGTATCACCTTTCATCAACTCTGTTTTGTTTCCATAGTTTTTCCCCCACATAGAGAATCAAACTTTAAAAAGATACTTTTTCCTGTCATCATCATCATCATCATCATCATCATCATCATCATATTTTGGTCTTTTTGAGACAGGGTCTCCCAGTATCCCTCGCTGGCCTGGAACTCACTATATAGACCAGGCTGGCCTTGAACTCAGAGAGATCTGCCTGCTTTTGCCTCCTGAGTGCTCGGATTAAAGGCGTGCGCCATTGTGCCTGGCTTACTTTTTCCTATTATTTAGAAGAGAAACTGTATACATCAGTCCTCATTGTCCTAGGTTCAAATCCTGGCTGTACTATTTATCTGTTCTGTGATCTTGGGCAAATGACCTAGTTTTTCTGTGTCTTGATTTCACATTTGTAATTATGACATCACTGGGTATGTCAAAACATAGGAAACATGGGCTGCTTGTGCTTTAATATATTGTGAGCAGTGCTCTGATGAAGCTTCTAGAGATTTTAGGGCTAATCTTCTTATGCACAATCTCTCTGTATGTCTTTCTGTATATTCAGGAGTGGTTCCTGCAGTGGAACCCTGGGTAATTCTGTTGAGAAATTTTCAAATTGAAATCTTTACCATGATACAAATAGGTTCACCCCATCCTACAGATGTCTTTGTTGTAAATTGAAAAAGCTTTGTAGGATTGGTAGGCAGTGACAGTTCACTTACATGCAATGTAACAGTCTCATGTATTATCATGCACTGGAAGTGTTCAGTGAGAGCGGGTGCTCCTGCCGCATTCTGGAGCTGCCAGGCAGGAGCTAGAGTGTCCAGGTTATTGGGAGATTTGTCTCACAGCACAGGAAGCGTGGGTAGAGATGAGGCTGGACTGGGGTGTGGATCCCTTTCTGGAAATGCAGGTGTTGGGTCTGATGGTTTGTCTGCCTTCTTAAACAAACCAGGGTCTCATCAGGGTCTAGGAGTGGCTGATCCCGGGTTCTATAAGGAGCAGGCAGATCCTGCCTGGGGACAGCTCTGAGGTCTTGGTTTCAATGTGGTGATTGACTGACTCCCAGGATGGTCTCTAGTGGGTGAGGAGAACAGTAAGCAGAAACTGGGAGGCCTGTTGCTGTCACCACAGCAGGAGGGGACACTGAGCAAATTTGGTGGGAAGCCTGAAGCCTCTTCCACAGTGCTGAGGGTGACTGGTGTGGGGCTCTGGGGATCTGAGGTACACCTGTCCAGGTAGACGTGGTGACGGAAGACATACTGGGGTGAAACTGACAGAGGTGAGACTGACATAGTTTGTCCCTAGGCAGGAAGAGCCCGGGTTCACATCCTTTCCTGGACATCATTGTTACTAGGACTGGATAAGTATGGCGGGGTGTCTTGTGAGTGGAAGGTGTACCCAACATCCCTGCTTCTCCTGCTGGGTACCCCGAGTTCTGCCCAAGCCCTGTCCACTGAAATGTCTGCAGATATTTCATCCCACAGGCAGACTTGCTCCTGGTGAGGAAACAGCAGTCTGTGGCTCAGAGGTCATCAGGAAAGGCAGGCGAGGAAAGACAGGGTTAGGGAAACGCTGGGACAGGGTCATCTGAGCACAATGACAGTGCCTCTCACCAGACCAGGCAACCCTTTGCTGTCACACACTTGTGCTGTGCACTGGAGTATTGTGTAGAGCAGGGAGGGGTAGGAGGCTGGTGTCTCCAAGCTCTGCATCAAGGGCTGACCTACAGCCCACAGGACTCTGCTGGTTGTGTAGTCTCTGCTTACACAGAATGTGTGTGTGTGTGTGTGTGTGTGTGTGTGTGTGTGTGTGTGTGTGTGTGTGTGTGTGTGAGAGAGGGTCTCTCTGTAGCTCCACATGTCCTGGAACTCACTATGTAGACCAGGCTGGCCTCAAACTCACAAGGTTGTGTAGTCTCTGCTTACACAGAATGTGTGTGTGTGTGTGTGTGTGTGTGTGTGTGTGTGTGTGTGTGTGTGTGTGTGTATGTTTGAGACAGGGTCTCCCTGTAGCTCCAGCTCACAAAGGAACTTGCTATGTAGACCAGGCTGGCCTTACTCTCACAGAGATCCACCTGCTTCTGCCTGCCAAGTGCTGGAATTAAAGGCATGTACCACTGTGCCAGGTGTGTATGTATTTTGAATCCTGCTTTTATGCTGTTTATGCTGACATTAATATTCTCTCAGAACCAGACAGTGAGCAGATGGGTATTTCCCTTTGTAGGGCCTCACAGTGCTTTATTAACGCACTGGCTTTTTGTCAAGCCTGAGCAACCCAGGTAGAGACAGGGCTCTGCTTGGTTGAGGCATATGTATCAGTTACCTGTCTCATTGCTGTGATCAAATACGTTGGCCAAAGCAACTCGAGGAAGGAAGGGCTTTTTCTGGCTCGCAGTTCAGGACAGTCTATCATGGTCACATTTGCATCTAAAACAGAGAATCATGAATGGTGGGAACATTGAAAGTGTCTAATAACTTAAAGTAAGTTCTCTTACCATCACACTTGTTTATAGAAAAACAAAGACAGGAAGTTTACCCCAGGGAAACCAAGACATTAAAAAAAATAATAAGCAATGGTAACAAGCCTGGGCCAACCTCTGTTCGAAGATCTTTGCCACCTGCCTGAGTCCTCATGATTGTCCTCCACCACCATGGAGCTACTGTTCTCCAATTCGACTGCTCAGACTCAGACACAGAGAGGTTAAGTGACTTAGTGAAGATCACACAGCTGGTAAATGATGGCGGTGAGATTTTAGTCCAGGCTGCCTGGTTCTATGGTTTGCACTCTGGGCCATGAGCTGTTCTGCTCTGAAAAAACTCAGATCTGGACTGATCTGCTCCAAGATCCTTCATTTTCCTTAGGCATGGACTTGAACCAGTTTGTGGTATTGGAGACCCTTGACTTCTGCTGTGGTTGTTGGTAGGAGGAGATTTGTTTCATAGGGAAGAACATTTCACACCAGATTACTGAATCCCAGGGGACCAGCAGGAGCATCTGAGGCCCCCTGAAGCGCCCAAGAAGTGGGCTCCCCTTGGCTCTGATAGGAGGCCCCTGACATTTGTAAGGCACAGGGCCTGCTCTTTTGACCCTCAGGGTTTTGACCTCACTCTGGGCCAGACCTTGCAGGGGGATCCCGGTTGCTCAACTTGATTTTTCCAAAACCAGTCCTCTGTCCATCTCCATGGACACTTGGCAAGCAGGCGCTGCAGGCAGGTGGTGGAGTTTCCAAGGCAGGGGGATCCCAGCTGTCCTTCTCATTGGGAGAGGTGACAGTTTCAGGCTAATCTTAGCCTTAGAGTTTGGTCATCTGTACCGGGAGCCTCAGAGTTCTTTTTATAGCCATCCACTGAAACAGGCTTGGCACTTTCTACTGCAGTGAGAGGACCAGCTGAGGAGGTGGAAAAACAGGAGGAGAGGGGCTGAGGAGCCACCTAAGTCAGAAAAGCCCCATGTTTTGGAAAGTGCCGTCTTATTTATAGCAGCAATGATGATGGTGATTTTGTGATTTTTTTTTCAGTCCTATTTTTAATTCTTTTTCATGACTTGCAGGGACCTGTGAGACTCTACCCTTGCCTGTCTCTCTGATCTCAACTGATCATCTCTCCCCCTGGCTTGCCTGGCTACAGAGAAACCCTCTTCCTTCTGTCTTCAGATACCCCCAGCTCCTTTCTGCCTCAGGACCTTGGCATGTGATACTGGCTTCCCATCATCCTTCCAACACTCCCTCCTGTCCTATGCTTCCTCTTACCCACATTTTTGCTCAGAGGTCACTTGCTTGTAATCCCTGTCCTCCCAAGTGGTATCAGCCTGACCCATCACCACACTCAGTTATCCATATGACCCCCAGAATTTCACCTGTCTTTCTGCTGTCCTGGGGGTTCAGTAGTCCCCTATATAATGGCTCTTAGTTTTTTTAAGAGCAGGGACTCAGTGCTTGCTGCTTTGCCCTCAACTTCTAGAACAGTCTTTGCGCAGAATGGAAGTAGCATCCCCTATTGTCCCTCCCCCCATTTTACAGACACATTGACAGAGTCTCAGAGATACTGACCTGGAGTCTCTGGGCCAGCCCCTCTCTGGGGAAAGATCTGGAATCCCCAAAGTAGCATTTGCCTCAGCTCTAGGGTAGTTTCTCAGGTCATGCCAAGGATGGCCAGCACTAGAGTGGTTCTGTTGATCTCGCTTGGCTGCTGGGAACCTTTACTGTATTCTCTGCAGAGTAAGAGGTACATAGTCTTCCAGGCAAGGTCAGGCTGGGAGGTTAGGCTGTTCCTGCCCTCACTGGGAACCCTGGCCCCTGGCCTTGGGTAGAGTTGGGGGGTCCCAGCAAAACATTGCAAAACAGGAAAAAAATCCAAGGACACAAAAACACAAGTGATGCGGTTGAGGAGCCGGGGTTGCCATGGCTCTGAGAGACTCTTGCGCCTGGTTGCGATCCAGTGTTTTGGAAGGTTCCTCCATGTGACACAGGGTTTTGGAATTCCTCAGCTGGTAAATCCTTCTTAACTCAGGCCCCTGGCCCTGGCCAAGCCGCTCCCCAGCTCTCTGTGTCCCGCGGGGGCGTAGGCTGGACACCGGCCCACATGGAATTACTCAGCTTTCAAACTGAAATTGTTTGAAGAGGCCTCTTGTTTTTTTGGATAGTTTTCTTGGCCCGATCTGATGGCAGAGACTCCCGTCACCTGTCGAGAGGGCAAATTGATTTTTTTTCAAGAGGAGGCGTGGGTGGTGGAATTCCCTCTTTCCCACTGAGTCACCAAAGCCATGACTCACTTTTACTCCGAGGTTCCCAAAGGCTGTCGTTTGGGTTCTGTTTAATAAATAGAACCATGTATGTGCTTAAAATATATTTTGAACTATTTTTGCTAGGTAAGTATTTTCCATGAATGAGTGTGATGGAGGAATCAGAGGTGTCTTAGCAACGGCCCCTCCCCTGCACCTGTTCCTGTCCTGGGCTGTAGCTTCCTGGGCTCTGGGTGGGCTAATCCCACCAGACCCTGGCTGGGAGGATCCCTGGGAATCAGACTCCAGGCTGGACAGCATGACTAAGACTCGGGGGACCTTTGCCCTCTGTGACTCATTCGTTGCCAGTGTCATCAGCCCTTGGCCTCCAAAGACTGACTGCAACTCCGAAGCCACACTGGAGACAGAAAACAGTCTCATTTTTCTGACAGCTACGCATCTATCTGATGTTCAGCCCCCTTTGCACAGATCCGGGTCTTGGGGGAAACAAACTTGTGCAGCCCACTCTGTTTGGAATCTTGGTAAAAGGCTACAGAAAGGAATTTCCTAATTAACTTGAATTAGTGTTTGCTCTCTCAGAAATTGGCCTCAGGTCTGGAGAGATGGCTCAGCAGTTAAGAGCATTGGCTGCTCTTGCAGAGGACCGGGGTTTGATTCCCAGCACCCACGTGGCAGCTAACAACTTTCCATAACTCTAGTTCCAGAGGAATTTAACACTTTCTTCTGACCTCCGTGGGCATTGCATGACATGGTACACCTACATACATGCAGTCAATACTCATAGAGAAATTGGCCTCAGGTGGCATATGCCTCTAATCTCAGCACTTGGGAAATGGGGGCTGAGGATGTGGCTGAATTGGTAGAGTGCTGGCTTAGCATGCATGAAGTCTTGGGTTCCCTCACCAGGACTGGATGCACCAGGCATAGCAGTGCATGCCTGTTATCCCAGCACTGGGAAGGTAGAGACAGAAAAATCAGAAGTCCAGGCCATCCTTAGCTACATAGCAAGCTCTAGACACGCCCTGGGCTACATAAGACCCTGTCTCAGAAAACTGGAAAAGAAAAGAGGGAGGGAGAGAAGAAGGGAGGGAGGGAGGGAGGGAAGGAAGGAAGGAAGGAAGGAAGGAAGGAAGGAAGAAAGAAAGATCATTGATGCCAACAGCCTCTGTGAACCTCCCCATTGGCTGGTGGCTTAGTTTTTGGAGTATCCAGCAGAAGCTCCTATCTGTCTTCTGATGTGTGGCTTGGGTCTCAGTTTCCCCAACTCTGAAAATGGGATGGGTGGTATTTTAACAAGAAAAGAACATGAAGACACTGCAAGTGAGGGCACAGCAGGTACCCTGATCCTCGGGGGTGGTGGGTAGGGGGGCTCTGGACCTCTCCACCTGGAGTCCTTGGGTTTTCTTGGCTGACAGAAGCCTCTGCCAGCACAGGGGACTTCCTCTCCTCTTGTGCAGAGCCTTCAGACTTCTGGCTCCCTGGTCCAGCAGAGCTGGGGGGTGGGAGGGGTGATGGCCGGTTCTTCCCCTCCCCCTCTACTGATGGGGATGCTGAGTCACACATGCGGTTGATGGACTTCCTTGAGGCAACAGAGCTTTGCCGTGGAAGGCGGAGCCCCAAACCCCAATTTCCTGGTTCCCAGAGTGCATGGCAGTCTGCAGCCCATAGAGCTGAGTATAGACAATGCTTAGGGCTTAGGAGAGTGGCTCTGGGAGATGAGGCAGGTGCTGAAAGGGCCTCTGTGAAAGGTGGACCCTGTCCACACTTTCTCTTTCTCCACTCACTAGGCCTCCAGGGCTTCCACATTCACCCTGGGTATTTATTGAGCACCTACAATAAATACATATATAAA